>NW_005841838.1:6350330-6402787 GCF_000455745.1 Alligator sinensis | reverse complement strand
CTCCTCAACTCGTTGAAGTTGGCCCTCTTGAAGTCTAGGGCTACTGCCTTGCTGCAGGCCCTTGTCACCCTGCGCTGGATGATGAATTCCAGCAAGCGATGATCGCTATTACCCAGGTGGTCAAGGACCTGGAGCCCCCTTACCAGTTCATCGCCTGTGGCCAGGACCAGGTCCAACAGGGCATTTCCTCTGGTGGGACTGTGCACCTCCTGGGTTAAGTGGAGGTCCTGTATCTCGGCCAGGAACCTCCTGGAATGGTCCGACCTGGCTGACTGCTCCTCCCAGCAGATGTTGGGGTAATTTAGATCACCCATGACAACTACATCCCTTGCCTTAAGTGCCTCTGCAAGCTGGCCCGAAAATTCCCGGTCTAGCTCCTCCCCTTGGTTGGGGGGTCTGTAGTAGACCCCCACTGTTAAATCCCTCTCCCCATGACCCCCTTGTATCTTGACCCAGAACACTTCAGCTTGCCCCTCCTCTGACCCCGTTTTGCTGGCAGAAGATGTGTATTGCTCTTTGACATAGAGCGCCACACCCCCTCCCTTCCTTCCTTCTCTATCCCGCCTGTAGAGCCTATAGCCCCTAATGCTAACTGCCCAGTCGTGGGATGAATCCCACCATGTTTCTGTGATCCCTACTATGTCTGGGTTTGAACTGGCTATTCTGAGGGTGAGTTCCTCCTGTTTGTTCCCCATACTCCAAGCACTGGTATACAGGCAGTTAAGGCCTTGCATAGCTGTGCTTGCCACCCCCCTTGCAGGGGGTCAGGCTACATGATCTGTTCAGGTCCCTCCTGACCCTAGCTACTATGAAACTATGAAACTATAATAAAGGAGAGAACAGAGGAAAGAAAATAATATGTGTTATCATAGACAGCCTTTTATATTACAACTTTGCATGTATGTGAATATATACATATAGTATTTAAATTTTAAATTGTTTGAATGGATACCATTGATTCCATTATAAGTGTTCTGATATTCAACCCCCTTGCCTTTTTGTTAGGATATGAATTACGCAATATATAAATTACAAGTTACATCTAGTATGAAATGCTGTCGCTCCATTGACTTCAGTAGTCAGATTTCAATGGGGAAGGTTGATTTACATTGTAATATTAAAATTCTCAGACTAGACAAAAGAGGAAATGATCAACATAAAATGGTCCAGTGGCCACATAGGAACTTAGATTTTCCCATGTGCTTGGCTCACAGACTTTGGAGTACACAGATGATATGATTTTAGTAAGTGCCACCTAATTTCGTTCCACTTCTCTCCAGATAATTCTCTCTCATCATTTCCCCCCGCCCACCTTTTCTCCTACCTGTAGTCTGAGGGACATTAATATTTTTCAATTTGGTAGGTAGGTCCCCTTTAATCAGGCTAAGCCTTGCTAGTTTATTGCTCTTTAAGTGATTCCCTGCATACCAGAGAATCCATTTTCCAAATATGACAAACGCTTCAGCTGAAATACAAAAACAGTTTAACAGGATTTGGTCTGGGGAAGGTGACTGGGGCGTCAGTGACTGCTAGAAATGTAGCCAGTTTCTGCTGGTATTTTGGGGCAAAGATGCCAAGAGCTTAAATCTATATTTTTCTTGTTGTTGCAGCAAATGTCCATGTTCTCTCACTGGTTGATTACAAAAAATTCAAAGATCTGTATTTCCTGATCTATAGCAGGGGTCAACAACCCCCAGCACATATGCCAGAGCATGGCACGTGATATCATTTTGCTCAGTGCACTACAGCTGGCCCAGGCTCTGCTCTCAGCATACAGTGTGGAGGCTGCAAGCCCAGCTGTGAGCAGCCTGGGGTCTGTGGCAAGCAGCAGCTGCCCAGAGCCCAGCCTGGATATGGCAGGAAGCTGGAAGGCTAGAACTGGTGCACCATGTCTGGCAGTGGCTGCATGCATGCCCCAGAGTGCAAGGTGGGCAAGGGGTCTGGGATAACGCAACCCCAACCCCTTCCCTGCCATGTGCCCCAAGGTACACATGCAGCTGCCGCTGCCACAGAACCAGGCTGGGGCTCTGGACCCTGGTGCAGCTGCCTGCCTGTTCCCTACTGTGAACAACCTGGGCTCCATGGTGGAGGCATCTGCATGCGTGCATCAGGGTGCATGGTGGGGAAGGGACCAAGGGCAGCCCAACCCCAACCCCAACCCCTTCCCTGCTATGTTCCCTAAGGTGCACGTGCAGCTGTTGCTGGCAAGGGGCCAGGCTGGAGTTCTGAGCCATGGTGCAGCTGCTTGCAGCCTCATGGAAGCCTGCTATGAACAGCTTGGGCTCTGTGGTGGGCAGCAGGGGCCTGCCCAGAGCCTGGGCTTCTTGTAGCAGGCAGTTGTAAGGCTGAAAGTGGCTGCACTGGAGTCTAGAGTCCTAGCCCAGCTCATTGCCCAAAAACATTGCTGATCCCTGTTCCTGATTTGATTTGGATTTGGTGATTCAGCCTCTGAATTGGGCCAAATCTTCCCCATATTGAATCATGGACTGAAGCTTTGAACATTCCTAATGTCTTGGGATTGATGAATACTATGTACATATGTATTAAAAAATGTGTAACGTGTTTTAGGAATCAAAACTCATGGCAGCCGTGTATCTTTTATTAGACCAACTTGATATTTGCAACAACAACAACAAAAAATCTTTATTTGCAGGCTTTTGGGCACAGGCACCCTTCATCAGGCATAGGAGATTGCAAAGATTATAAAAGTTCTCCACCACCCACAGCTAAGAGCACCGCAACGTTGATAAATCAACTAGCAGGATTGAAGTCCTGAACTTGAAAAATGCTGAATGCAACAGGCTCAGGGCATTAGTAGGGGAGGTGAGGGATGGGCTGGACCAGGGACAGAAGGTGAATGGGGTGCACAAAGAGTGGTCATTCCTCAAGGACAGATTCTTGAAGCACAAAAGAAAACTGTTCCCATGAAGAGGAAAGGTAGCAGAAGGGCTAGCAAGCCCTCCTGGCTCAATAGGGACATCAGGGTCCTCCTGAAAAAGAAAAAAGAGGAGTAACAAGAGGCGTACATGCAGTGGAAGCTAAGGACAGTCCTCAAGGAGGACTATACAACAGTGGTCCGTGCTTGCAGGGAAATGATTAGGAAAGCTAAGGCAGCGACTGAGTTTATGTTAGCCAAGGGAGTCAAGGACAATAAGAAGTCCTTCTTTAGGTGTGTAGGGAGCAGAAGGAAAACAAATGGAAGCATGGGGCCCTTGCTTAACACCTCGGGACAGCTGGTAATGGACACTCAGGAAAAAACTGAACTCCTGAATGCCCACTTTGCTTGGGTATTTCACTGGACCAAGGGGAAAGACAAGCGTGATAAGGATCACAGGGGGCATGGTGGGAATGATAGCCTTCCCACTGTGGATGCTGAGCTGGTGCAAAACCAACTAGAAAAGCAAGACATTTATAAGTTAGCAGGACCAGATGGACTTCACCTGAGTCTGATGGAGCTGGCTGAGGTCATTGTGGAACCCCTGGCAAAACTGTGGCACATGGGGAAGATCCCTGAGGATTGGAAGAGGGCCAACATTGTGCCCATCTTCCAGAAGGGGAAGAGGGAGGACCCGGGCAATCAGCCTAACCTCCATCTGAGGGAAAATCCTGGAAAAACTCATTAAAGAATCTATGTGTGATACACTCATTGAGGATAAGATTCTGAATGACAGCAAGCATGGCTTCATTGCAGGTAGATTTTGTCTTACCAATCTCATCTCCTTCTATGACCAGGTCTCTTGCCACCTGGACATGGGAGAGAAGGTCGACATTATATACCTAGACTTCCAAAAGGCTTTTGATCTAGTATCCCACGATATCCTTGTGGAAAAATTGGAAGATTGTGGGCTTAACTGCTCAAGAGTTCAGTGGGTGGAAAACTGGCTGCATGGTAGGACCCAGAGAGTTCTCATGAACATATCTGCATTGTTCTAGCAAGAAGTGGCCAGTGGTGTCCCTCAGAGGTCTGTGCCTGGACTGGCACTTCTCAATATCTTTATCAATGATTTGGATGTGAGGGTGAAAAGCTCACTGGCTAAGTTTGCAGACAACACCAAATTATGGGGGAGCGTGGCCATGCCAGAAGATAGGTTGCAGATATAGGAGGACCTGGACAGGCTGCAGAGTTGGGCAGGCTGGAACCAGATGAAGTTCAACACTTAGAAGTGTAAGGTGCTCCGTTTGGGGACAAACAATCCCAACATACCTACAGGCTCGGTGGCGACAATTTGACATGCACCACAGCCGAAAGGGACCTAGGGGTAGTGATCGACCATTGCATGAATATAAGTCAGCAGTGTGATGTGGCCAGCAGGGCAAACAACATACTGGCATGCATTAACCATTGCATCTAATGCAAAATTAAGGAAGTAATACTCCCACTGTACTCCGCACTGCTGAGACCACAGCTGGAGTACTGCGTTCAGTGCTGGGCACTGCACTTCAATAAGGACGTGGAAAAACTTGAGAGGGTCCAGAGAAGAGCCACCCATATGATCAGGGACTTTCAAGACAAGCCATACGAGGAGAGGCTGATGGACTTGGGCCTCTTCAGCCTATAGAAGAGAAGGCTGAGAGGGGACTTGGTAGCAGCTTACTGCTACATCAGGGGAGTACATCAAGAACTCAGTGGACAGCTGTTCACCAGGGCACCCCTGGGGAAGATCAGGAGCAACGGATACAAACTCCTGGAAGGCCGCTTCAGGCTCAATTCCAGGAAAAACTCCTTCACAGTCAGGGTGATCAGACTGTGGAATAAACTCCCTCCAGAGGTGGTGCAGTCACCTACCCTGGAAATCTTCAAAAGGAGACTGGACAGTCACCTCACTGGGGTCACTTGACCCCAGTTGTCTTTTCCTGCCTATTGCAGGGGGAGTGGACCCTGTGCGGGCCGGGAGCGGTCCGAGGTTTTCAGGGGCGCGCAGCGGGCTGTGGCCAGCAGCCCTGGCACGCGGGTTGGGGAATGCAGGCGGGCAGACTAGAATTAGGCACGGACGCGTAGCGGTTGATTAAAGATTATTTTACTTACACCGTAGATGGTCGCGGTGCAGGCAGGAAAACTTGCTTGAGTTGTGGTTACAGACAGAAAAGAAGAAAAGCGGACAAGAGTTCCTTCCACGCAAACCTCTAGCCCAATCTGGTTGAAGGCTCTAAACACGCCAGCCCGTCGTGTCAACCGAAGAAAACAACTCGGAGAAGAGCTCTGGATACACTCACACGAAGTTTGCTAGGCTCCGTGGAACTTGCGCGCAGGGAAGGGGTTCGTCGAGGGATCGTTCGACGACCGGGAGAGGCCAGAGGTTGATCAGACCCCTACAGCCTTCTTAAGGTACACGCTGGGTTCGATAGGCTCCGCAGTGCTTAGAGATCTTCATGAAATGTGAAGTTCTCCTCCTTCAGATGGTTGTGGAGTCCTCCCTTGCGGGGTTCTCCTCGGAGTTCTCCAACTTGGGCGGAAACCGCTCAAGCCTCTTATACGGCTAGCAAGCCAATCGCTAGCCGCCACGTGGGAATAATTTAGAACTGGCCAATAGTAGGACACAAATTTGCATGCGAATGGCGGGAACTACTTTGCACCGTGCATTTCTCTTTGCAACTGAGAAATGCACCCTGCAAAGAAAGCTCCGAGTGGCGGGAAATAATTTAGCAGTGCCGAAGCGCACACAAACAAAATCACACCCTTGGGTTGTGACAGACCCGATGACCTACAAGGTCCCTTCCAGATCCTAACAATCTATGAAGGCTCCATGAAGGCTCCTAGGTAGAAATGAAAATTCATATTTTGCAGGAGAGCTGACAGTGTGGTAAAGTCTCCCATTTGGAACAGTTCATTTTATGCAGATTAGGCTCAGAGAAAAGTTGGAAAAGTCTTTTTGCCTTGAAGTTGTCTGGTGGGAAGCAGGATGTAGAATTGCATTTCTTTCTGGTTATGATGTTTCATATTTTACAGAAGAGTGGAAAGATGGCATGCTTTTCTGGGCAGGAATCTATTTTGTGGAGAGGTATCTCTGTGCTTTGTTGGAATGCAAATTAACTCAAACAAAGGCAGGAGCTGGTTCTTAGGTTTCAGGTGGTAAATTTTGCTTTCTTCTTGTAAAATTATGAAGTTTTCATTTAAAAAAACAGCTAAAATTCAGTATCTTCTATGTGTCAGGTATCCAGATGGTAGCTGTATTGGTCTAGAGGCAAAAGGAATCAAAACACATGGCAGAGGTGATATCTTTTATTAGACCAACTAGATATTTGCAAAAAATATATATATATTTATTTGCAAACTTTTTGGGCACAGGAACCCTTTATTTGTTTTAAATAATTCATCAGATAAAAGTATTTTTATAGAGAGGACAGGAAAGCTTGGTAATCTTATTCATGGTTCCAATAGTCATACATACAATACTTTCTATTGTAAGATCCTGTTTTTGGATGTTGATTAATCTTCCAGTATTAACTATTCAGACTGAAATACTCCATACCAGTTCTCTGGCTCAAGATAAAGTTTTATTTTGAAAGTTTTATTAAAATGTTCAGCTACTTATGAGAATGAAGTTAGAGGAAAGAAGACCTCTTTATGTTAAAAACAAATCTTACAAGTGTCTTATTGAGCAACTAGCTCATTCATACTTTGAAGTAGAGACTAGATACTTGGAAGGGACATTACCCTAGTTTTAGTCATGGAAAATTTGCCATCCCCATGAAAATTCATCAACAAATTACAGCTTTCTAGAAATCACATTTCACACATGCACAATTTTTAAAGGTACTGTAAGCATTCTCTGAATATTCTGTCTGCACTAAGGCCCAAACAACTCCTGGTACTGACTGGATTTCCCATATTCCATACCCATGTAAAACAATGAAGTATGCTGCATCCTATATGGTGGAAAAGGTCTTTTTCCTGCAGTTGCTTCTCCTGGCTACCAGGGACAATGTGGTACCCAACACACATGTTGGTGCTCTTGTGGTCTCAAATACACCTCAGACAAAGGTGTATCTTGGATTGTGTGAACAGTGTAAGTGAATTGTGTGAATACCATAACTTGTGCTCCAGACCAGAAGCACATGTTGTGGGCATGTAGGTCTCTATACTTCTCTCTTCTTTACATCTCCACTTGTCAGATGAGCTGATTAGCTGGCCTATGGCACTACAGTAATTTCTGACTTGAGAAGCATGTGCAGAGTAGACATGGCATGTATATGCAGGGCACGTGCCAAGTACAGTCATTGTAGACAAGTCCTGCACAAGCCATTGAAATCTGAAAGTATTCTCCTGAGCCTGTGTAAACAGTACAGCAGGCTACCCTGCAGGACTGGAAGTAGAACCCTTGATTATTGAATCCCCAAATTCCTCTGTGGCCTGCAAACAGATACAAAACCCAAAGGCAAAGCATGTATCGTTCCACTTGGAGGTTAGCAGTCTATTATTGCTACCAGTGATTCTGTTAACTAAATGGTAGAAGTCTGGGCTGTAGAGCTGATGACCTAGTTGAGAGTCAACATGACTCCATATAACAGTGTTTAGTTTGTTGTATTAAAAAATTAGGAAATTAATTAATTCTCTCCCATACCTATTACAAGAATATTAAGGTTGAAAAGCCAAGCACTGAAAAAATAGAAAATACCGTAATTAAGATTGCCTGTGAAACTTAGTTCATTTTCCTTGTGTGTATGAATTGTTTAATTATATGATCATACAGATTTTTTCCTAAGAGACTTCTCTTGTGTATAATGCACAGGATGGATAGTTGATAGGAATTGAATCAAAGTTAGACAGAAAATGGAGATGTTGTATGTTGGATCCTGTCTTCTTTTTTCCCGAAATAGGGAGGTATGTAATGAAAGAGGCAGAGAGTTGCCAGAGAAGAAAGGATATTCTCACGATAAGACAATTGAGTATTACCCTAGTGAACTGAATTCCCTCTCTGCCACAGAGTTCCCTTACAATAGTAGTCAATAGCTACTTACAATTCCCAATAGCTAGTTCCCTTACAATAGCTTAACCATATTTGTCAAAGTGGTCATTGTGTTCCGTATCATTACTGGCAGGCTAATTGGCAAAACTACCAAGTGTTCACAAATGTACCTAGAGTCAATGAGAGATGTACTTTGAACATTTTGATTAAGTTCATAGTCAAAAAGCCTGAGGCTGAATTGATTCAATCCTCACAGTTTAGTCTGATCTGTGTAGATTGAACTGATAAGCAAGTGAACAGACATTCCCTTTTGAATCAGGTAATGCAGTCATATGCCTGTAGTGGCCTAGGCTAGAAGCCAGGGGGTGCTAGAGCACATCTCCCTGCTTGGTTGGAACAGACAGCTTGGGCCAAGGCTAGCCCCCCAGCCTGCAAAGCATCCTGGCATGCTGGGGGACTCAGAGTTAATTTTAATCTGGAGGGGATCTGGGACAGAAGTTCAATAAACTGATTTAACCCTAATCAGTTGAGTCTGATACTAAACCATCCAGGTTTACCTTAAATCAGTCTTGGCCTTTTTGAAAAAAGTTTCTGTGCACTGAATTTTTGTCACATTACAGAGTTTAGCTGGTTTCTGATCACTTATACCAGTTTATGTATAATTTCTGTCCCTAGCCATTAAGTACTATAGAAAAACTATTTACCCTGAAAAAGCAGACCCTCAGTATTACTCACCCCAACTTAGTGGTCTATTTGGAGACTCAACTTGGACATCCCAAATATGTATATAATTGATTATACCAGTCTTAATCAGTTGAGAGGACAACAATAATAATTAACTGAAGTGTTTTTCAAGTTAAATAAATATTTATTTGTGAACCACTCAAATACTATGATAATGAATGTTAAAGATAATGAGGAAATTAATACTGCACTCAGTACAGAGTTCAAACTTCATGCAGTAAATAAAACCTGAAACTGTTTATTGAATGAAGAGGATAAAAAGAAATATTTAATAGCAGCATTCAGCCTATGTGCTCTATGAAGCAAGGTGCATTACTATATCTTCCTAGAGACTAGGAAAATATAGTAATGTGGTTCTATAACTTTTATCTAAATCAATGATATTATATTTTAACAGTAACAATTAGAGATATTATTATAAAGACCTAAAAGGTAAACTTCTAATGCATGCAGATCATGGCCAACATGTCTGTATTACTATACAGGACATAAATAAACAGGTTTGATATTTATTTAATAGCTATCTTATTTTTTCCTTTTCACCAGCAGGCTCTTAGTCTATTTCTGAGAGAGCGAAATGTGTTAAGCTTGGCACTTCTAAGAAGCATTTCCAAGAAAGGTATTTAGTCATAGCATTGCTGTGCAACCCAAAGTAACAGCTGTGCAAAAATACTAGCACGAGCAGGCTTCTCTGACTTTGACTAATGGTGGCACTGCTGACTGCTCAGTTTGTGTAGCTGAGCTGAGAGAGAGACAGATATAAACATATAAGGAACTCTGCAGATGGATGAAGCCAAGCAAGAAGATAAGCTTAGAAACAGTTAAAAGTAAACCAACACAGACATTTTAGATTAAAATCAAAATCTAAACTGATTTGAGAGAGCCTTGAGTGGTAAATGGCTAACAGAAAATTATGATTTAGCAGAATGTTATTGGAGATACCCAAAACTGTTTAGTCAGCTGTAGAATAGAAATTTGTTGCAAGTAGCCAGTAAGGTATTCTTACTCTCTAAATCCATCTGGCTTCTCTTTCTCACAAGACCTGGTACAACTGCAGTAATGGTGTTATGATTCAAGGAGCTGGTGGCATCCAAAGTCTTAGATCCAACTCCTATTCTTTTTTCATTTACCACTTCATAGCTGAGTGTGATATAATCCCCTCTGCTGACTGATAGTATGGTCTTCCCTGCTCAATTGTGTGAGAGGCTGAGGGACCTAAGACCTCTCTCTTTCTAAATCTTAGTCCTTGGCCCTGAGATTGTGTTCTGTACTTTTCAATCCAACAGCCAGAGGATTATTTCCTACCTCCCCAGCTGTTGACCTTCTTACCAGAGGCCTCTCCTTTGGGTTGCCTCCTTCTTGTAGTCATACTACAACGTACATTAGTGCTTTACTTTCTCTCTCTCCTTTAGAGCTTCTAGCCCAAAATTCCTGTCATTGAACAACCTTCTGACTGAGCAGGCTTTATTTTTATTCTTTGCTGAAAAGGCTGATCTTTCACTGGTTATCTGGTTGACTCTGCTTCATTAGCACTCAAACTAACCCTTTCCTTGCTGTGAGGGTTTAATAAACATCATTACATAATCAAGTTTCAACTGGTGGATTATATGATGAGTCAGCACAATTGGGTAAGACTAACTGGCCTAATTGTATGCTTAATTCTTCACGTAACACCAGAAGAAATTTAGGTCAACATTTAGCTGGCTTCATAGGACAAAAAGAAGATAACAACAATATTGCCTTTGCTTAATGGTTAGTCTAATGTTCAGACATTTTCTAGATGGAGAAATAATGAAAGATTTTAAAGTTGAAAGATTGTTTAATAATTAAATAATAATTTAATAATAAATAAAAACAGGGAAGGGCTGAACCAGGACCAGAGGGCCTGAGAGCCAAGGGTGCCAAGTGTAGAGGCTTGGCTATAGGCCCAGGTTGGATATTATATCTGTTGGAAGATAAGGAAGGCTTGCTCTCGTAAAGGGGAAAAGGGCGGCTTCTGCTGCATGTGGGTTTTTTGTTATAGCCCAGGGGCTAATGGCCTATGTTAATGTTTAGTCCATTGCTTTGGGCTAGTACTATAAGGGGTGGTTATGGAGGTCCTGTTAGTGGCCAAAAGTGCACATGGTCACCTTGAGTCTGGTCAGGGTAGGTTCAAGGCTTGAGCTTCTGTTGAGCTGAGAAAGGGCATAATGTAAGGCTGAATAGTCACACAGGGGCCAGGGGTCTGATGCCCGAATGAGGCAGAGCCATACAGAGGCCAAGAGCTTGGCACCCAAGAGAGGCACAGTCATGACAGATTGTTGAGCCCTAAGTGGGCACAGGACTACATTATGGCCACTGGACTATACTGGGGCCAGGAGCCTGGTGCCAGATGGGCGTAGACATACAGTGGCCAGGGGCCTGGCACCAGAGGGGTATAGGCACACAGGGGCCAGGGACCCAGCACCAGAAGGGTGTAGCCACACAAGGGCCTGGGCCCAGCAGACAGGGGCTAGGGGCCCATTAACTGAAGGGACAAACAAGAGCTAGAGCCTCATGTAGTGGGTCTAGGCTAAAAGGCCTAGTGAGATAAAAGGGTCAGAGGCTGAGGAGGCCGAGGCCCTGACAGAGAGAACAACACTTCTATAACATCTGTGAGGCATGGAGTCTGGTGTAGGGGAGAATTTGGAGCCATGCAATTGACCCATAAGGCTTGAGGTGCTCCATGTGGCACAGTTATTGAGTGAGGCTCAGCAAAGGGCCTGAGGACTAATGGAGATTTAGCAGGACTGGGGCTGAACAAAGGCCTGTGGACAGCCTCCCTATTCATTATTTTGCCATCAAGGCATGGCAGCAGATATAGGAAGGTGCCCTAGGGGCAGAGCAGGCATGGTCGTGGAGCCATCGGGGGCATCAGAGCCACCCCTGGGAATCTGACCTGTGACATACAGATAAAGGCATCTGAATCCTAATTTATTTTATATGCATAGGTCTGGCTGTCAGCCTCCTGGCAAATCTTCCTCATGGCCCCTGGCTGGATCACTAGTGCAAATAATTTGGTTTGATGGCAGAAGTAAAATTAGAGTTTGAGGAAAATGAGAAAATATACTTAAAGGACTGTGCAGAACTCAGGTTGTGCCTGCCATTTTAAGGAGGCTGCCTGATTGGTGTACAGCTAAGCAGTCAGGATATAAGGGAAGTCCTGAGAGCAGAGCCAGGCAGTTGCTACTGGGGAGTCGAAGGATGAACGTCTCCTGGCTGGAGTACTGCTGCTCCCAGAACACCTGGAAGTCAAAGGTAGGAACTATGGGGATGGAGGAGGTTCCTGATCCTGGGGCATGACCTGAAACTATACCCTGCTGGGGTTGGATGGTGTGGTGGTGCTGCCTGTGGCAGGGCAGTCTCCAGGAAATGCCGCATCTGTCCCTCCCTAGTGAAAGGCGAGTATGGGGCTCCAGAAGGCCTCAGGCCCTGCTGCCTTGTGTGTGACCTTGTGGAGGGGAAAGGCTAGGAGAGCACACCGCTACAGAAAAGCACAGGGCCAAGGCTCACAGAGTAAGGCCTGAGGCCCCTGGCGTGTAAGGCCCAGAAGCCCCAGTGGGGGGTCGGAGTAGAAACCCCAGTGAGGGGGTGGAGTAAGAGCCAGAGGCTGTGTAGATGAGCAGGGGCTTGAAGGACTGTGCATAGGCCGGCCAGAGTAGAGGCCCAGTAAGGGTCCAGTGAGCCCAGTGAGGGTGGGAACAGCAGGTCCAGGAGGGATCTGGAGTAACTATGTGGTCCACAAGCTCAGAAAATGGACCTGTATGAGAGAGAGGGCTAGCTGCCAAGAACTTACCTAAAAACCTCAACTGGTTAATGCTAGGGCCAGGGCCACGAGGATCCAAGTGAGACCACCGTGAGAGACAGCCAGAACTAGCCACTTGGAATCCCAACTGGCCTGAGGCGAAGCCAGGGCTTGTGAGGCCAAAGTTTGCAGGGTGGGGGGCAATGCTGAGATGTAAAAGGGTTGGGGGGCGGGGGGGTTGCAGCCCTGGATGATGGTGGAGGTAGACTGCCTGAGTAAGAGGGATCCAGGGTGGGTGTGAATGTCATACTGGAATATAGTGAGGCCCAGTGTGGGGCCGGAGCCACGTAGCGATGCCATCTGTGAAGCATGGGACATGGTGTAGTAGTGGTACAGGGACGTGCATTATGCCCTTGGCATCAGGGCATTAAATGGAAAACCTCCCACCTAGAAACAGCTACTTCTGTGTTACATCAAAGGAGTGGCAGGCAAGTCAGGTGAGTAGACTGACCTCAAGATGGCCCCCTGTCACAAGGACAAATTCAGTTTCTCTGCCTGATCACCTTGAATCCGAATAGTCAATAGACAGCTCAGTTAGTACTAGAGGACTTGAATCAGTTAAACAATTAAGAAAACCAGACTACTATTGAGCTCAAAAAGGTCAAAATATGAGTGTTATTTTCTGAAACATGACCATTCATCCCTCAAACCATGTCCCCAGCTCTGCCATCCCTTTCTCTTCCCTACTCAGACTTTCGGATGCTTTAGGAAAAGATAAAAAAGCTTAAGTGTGCTATTTTGAGTTTGAACACCCTTCTTATCCTCACTGCCTGCAAAACATTATTATTTTCATTAAGACACATAAAAATGCTATTTCTGGGTTTCAGATATCCTGTCTGCCCTGCCCTATTTTTGTCTTCTCTCAAACACATTAAAAAAACCCCCAAATACATACAACAAAGGAATGTTTAGATGCCCACAGGAATATTGACTCTGACACAATCACTAACCTGAAAAATTTATGTTACTGCAAAAAGCAGAAGAAATATTTTACAGGTATGGAAGCACATTTCTATCTAAGGATATTAAAATGCTTCATAAAAATTAAGTAAGGCTTGCAATTACTCATACAGGTCCAGACAGGTAAAGCTACAGCTGTTCTGGAATTTTCCAGTCTCAACAAATCTCTCAATTTAAAAAAACGGATCAGAATGCTCAAAATGCCCCATTGCAATCTTTTAATGACAACCTTTGTTTTATGATTCAAAGTAACTTTTCAAAAGTTTAGTTTATGTATGATAAGAAAGGTTAAAATAGAGGTAGAATATTTCTTTAACCTTCTAAACAACACTTTTCAAATGACACAATTTAACATTTTGTTCAGTTTATGAGTTCATTAAATGTTTTCAAGGTTTTTTACTTTTCATCCCAGTGAAGGACAGGAAAATATTTTGAAATCTCACGAGATACAAATAATAAAATAAAGTAGAATATAAATATAATTAAAATTGAAATGCTTCAGCAGGTATTAGATCTGATGGAAAGAAAGTTTACAGTCATTTTGACTGTCAAAAATGCAGTGTCCAGAAAGCAGTTTAGGTATGTATATGAAGCAGCCTGCAGTGCTGAACAGAGAAACCCTGAGTTTGCTCTGCGCTAGAGCTAACCTATTCTGGAGCCAGGAGCAGAGCCAAGGTCCTGCAGCACTGCACTTTGGCTAATTAGTTCTGGTGAGAAGCAGAGCTTTTCACACCAAGTGAATCACCATGTGAATGTGGTTCAGCTGCCTCTGGTTTTCAGAGGAAAGGGGCATGCACAGCTCTTTCAGGGCATCTCTGGAGGGCACAGGCTTGTGCCAATAGACTAAGCTTGAAAATTCAATACATCCACAGAAAAAAATAATTTGAATTTGAGTAAAATTGTCATGTGAAATTTACTGCAGGAAGAAACTGGATGTTTGACTAGCTCTAAGCAGCACTGCCAGCTCTTTCCTGATGGTGGCCAGGATAGAAAAAAAAATATCTGAAGGTATATAAACAAAAAAAAACCCACTGCATCCTCACCCCAAAGCTGCTTTGTCAAAGCTAATATCGCAGAAAGGTGTTGCTCCAACTGGTCAGGTTACAAACTGAGTGCTCATGGTGAAACTTTACTCGAAGTCATGGTGTTTATAACTGGTTGCGAATACAAGTAAAATGCTCATTGTGTGATGCATTCTTAGCATCTCATTGACTATAAAGCAGAGGCACACCACATAGGCTAACTGACTCAGAAATGCATGAGTTTTTGTGAGCCACAGCTCACTTTATCAGATGCTAAACATTTTCAGCATCTGATGAAGTGAGGTGCATCTCTTGAAAGCTCATGCACCTGATTCAGTTAGTCTCTGCCTTGCCTTCTGACTTCACACTAACATGGCCTGTCTAGTGTTTCTTTGCGTAACTGAAGATCTTCTATAGCTTCCTCTTTGAGGCCTTTAAAAACCTAGATGTTAAAAGTCTCTGTTAGCATATTATTTATTGTAGGTTGCTTCATCTAGCAGTTCAAACATACACCGTTGTTCAATTATATTTCTAGCATGCAGTGTATTTGATCAATTCTGTAACTGTTTTCAGTTTCATCCTCATTTGTTTAAATGCATTTCAAATATTTTTTTCAACCATTTTAAACAACCTCTTTGAACTTGCATAAGGAGTTACTCTTGTAAGATGAAAACACAGATCAGGTGCATATGAACCAATTAACAAGAAAGAACCTTTCAAGGGGAAATCTGCTTGCTTTGTGAGTGGAATCAAGCCGCTTCCTTGCAGCAGGTCTTCAATGCCTTTTCTACAGAGGGTTTTTTTGCACCTGTTTGGCTATCTCCATGTCACTTCACCTGTGTAACCCTCAATGAAGACTGGCTACACTAGGGTAAAAAGTGACTTGTGTGGAGATGATATTTCAGCAATTTGCACCATGCGATTGAACAAAACATAGAGAACTCAGACTTAATATCAGGACACAGACTATTGTAGGTATTTGGATACTATGGTGATGGACAGAGTACAAAAACCTGGATTTCACAGTCAGATTTTTAAGCTCATTGTAATGGATGCATTGAGGCTCACAGCAGCAAAAGAGCCTTCTGACCCTTGTATGACAGATTTTGTAAACAGAGTGAGGAGTCTGCTATGGCTTCAGGTAAAGCACAAATATTTTGTCTTCATTGTGCACAATCCTCTTTCCAACAGACAGTAACTCAAAGGAATGGATGTTTAGACAATGACTGTCAAGGGAAAGTTTAGTTAAGTTTTAGCCAGAAGCTTACTCTGGAAAATGTCATCTTGGGCTTTATAGGTTATAACTGGGTGCATCTACATATGCACTTTACTGCAAGTTGACTAATTAGCTGTGCAGTAAAGCATCACAGTCTATATATGCACTGGTACTAGGGCACAGTAAAGTAATTAAGAGTAATTAAGTGCAACAAAACACACATGTAGACAATGACAGGGGCTGGCTGGGGCATGAGGGCGCTAAAATATGGAAGCCGTCTGCCACCTAGCTGTACAGCTCTGCAAGTTCTGCACCCTCATGCCCCAGCCAGCCCCTTCACCACCTGATGCTGCCGTGCTGCCCCCCCCCCCCCGAGCCTGACTGCACTCACATGCAGTTGACTCTGGATGTAACAGCTCTGGAGTTTATTAAATCACATTGATTGAATTAGATGCATCCACTGATAGCTTAAACTCCACCGGAAGACCTATTGGTAGCCAGTATATATTCCAAAGCATTGATTTTTTTAAAAAAATTTTTTATATGCTTCCTGTGAAATGTCTAGCTCATTAAGTGAGTTGCTGGGTTTTTTGGTTGTTTTGTTTTTAACTGTTTGGTTTTATTATCCAAATCAGAATAACTGGGTGTAGGAGAGGGAGGGGGAAACTGGGGCAGTAGCTCCAAATGCCTTTTAAGGGGGGTGGCACAAAAATAAATAGCCACTATGACAGTAGTGGCTGATGGCACCACCACAATCAGCACTGTGGCAGCCATCACCATCTTGTGCACCACAGCTGGTCCATATGGTTTTAAGGTGTTTTCCTATTTAAAACATATCACAATGGCCTTGAGGTAATGAATGCATGAATAACAATGATAACATGTGCAAGCAAAAGGAAAGACAGATGGCAAAAGCTAGATAAATCCATGGATAAATTCAAACTGATCTCTTAGCAGTCTTTCTTTGAAAGACTACAAATTTAGCAAAATCCTAAACCGTCTAGGAATCAGAGCTCTCAGCTGCTGGTAAAATGGATTTATGTGACAGTATCAATATGCAGCTGTATCTATAGCAAGTGATAGTGGTATAAGCTGTTACAATATACCTGTTATATCTGCATGGATTCTGTAGGTTCAACTGGTGGCCTGGAGGCCATATGCAGCCCCCAGTAGGTTAATCTGAAGCCCCTTATCCCTCTTATCCCTCAACACCAGGGATCCAGGTTTTGGCACTTTTGCAAAGAACACATAAGGAGATGGGGGGAACGGGAGGAGGGCGGTCAGGCAGGGGCACCATGTACATGTATATGCACATGGCCACCCGGCAGCCTGAAGAACAGCTCACACAGGTAAGCCTGGGGAGGGAGGGGGGATTGAGGCCCCCGGGGGGAGGGAGGGAGTTGGGCGTGGCTGGGGCTGCTACCGAGCCAGGCAGTGCATGAGGCTTGGGGCTCAGGGTCACAGTGTGCAGCCAACTCCCCACTGCTACATGCAATTCTAGGGTGCCAGGAAGACTTACGTCCCCCAGATCTGTGTGTGGGGCAGGGGTGGGTTGCCCCCTGCGGGCTTGGGTTCCCCATCCTGCTGCCCTCCCCTGGTCCTCCACAGCCTGGTGGGCAGGACCCAGCGTGGCAGGGCTGAGCAGAGAAGCTTGTTGCCAACTGTGAGCCCTGTGTCACTCTTGCAGTGCAGTTCCTGCCTGCCTGGCAGCAGGTGGGTAGCGGCCCCGGGGTGTGCCCCTCATTGCTCCGGGGAGGGCAGGGGTTGCTTCACCAGGGCAGTGTGGCGCTTGTAGGGGCAAGGAGCTTCCCTGCCTGGTCCCGCTGTGCCCTGCACTGCCAGGTCCTGCCCGCTGGGTTGTGGAGCCTCCAGGGGAGGGCAGCAGGGTGGGGAGCCTGAGCCCACAGTGGGCAGATCTGGGGGGGCATGGGTGTCCTTGCCCCTCTGGGAGTGCATGCAGTGGCCAAGAGGTTCCCCCACCTTCCAGCCTGAGCTCACAGCAGTCAGCCTGCACCCACCCCGCCACCCCATAGGCTCCGCTCTGGGTGTGCTGCCTGTGTGGGAGTGGTAGCTAGGCTCCATACTCTGCTCCACTACAGTAGTGGCCACCTCCCACAGGCAGCAGCTGGGGCTCAGGAGCTGCTGTGGGGGGGCAGGGGGCTGCAGACCTGGGTTCCTGGCCCTGTAGCCCTGGCATCTGTGGGCACCCTTCAGCAGGGCTGGGGTTGACCGGGGGCTATGGGTGGGGGGTGAGGGTCCTGGACTTGTGTTCTGTGGCTAATGGAGCAGGGGGAGCTCTGATTTTCCATGATTAAAAAACCCAAAATCAAATGCCAATAATTATAGGTATTTAGAATTTATTTCATTGTGATTGAGGCACTGGTAGGCTTCCAAATTGCTTAAAAATGGTAAATATATCAATAAAACATTGTGTTCAGTTGAGATATATATATAGTGGCATTTCATTTTAATCATGGATTTGGGGGTTATCAGAGAATTTGCAATTTATCAGAGAAAACCAGGATCCCTGCTCATCACTTTCCTGCTGCTACCGCTAGGGTCTCTGGACTCCCCCTCCCTCCTCCAGCTTTCACTTTCTGCCTCTACCCCGGACTGAAGAAGCCTGGAGCCCAGGTCTCGGGGGGGATGTAGGTCTCCCACGTGACACAGGGGCACCTGCGCACTGCAGCAGCAGGATCCCACATGGCACTGTACAATATAACATGCATCCCACATGGCACAAGGCCTGAGAGATGTGCAGGCTGCATGGTGTGTGGTCCAGAGCCCTGCAGCCACTACAATGCTGCTGTGGGAATACAGTTTTGCTTGCCTGTGGCACAACTGGGGCAGGGCAAAAAGGTAACCTCCCTGGGTGCTGATTTGGAGGATGGGGTGCAAAAAACAGTGGCAGCTGGTATCAGCCTCGTGATTGCAATTGCAATTGTGGCAGCAATGAGAAACCACCCCGGGTCCTGTTCGCAGCCCCTGGCTAATCCCTATGTTGCTGGTCCTTGAAACTCTAACCTTGTTTCATTTGGATACAGTTCCAAAAGTTCAGCTCCTTTGTACTCTGCAAGAGCATGTAGGCCTAACAGCTGCATTGTTACAGGTAACACCAACTTCTGTGCAACAACTCCCTTTTTCCTTTTAAAAGCTACTTCTGGCCACAGCATCCTTTGTACTACACAGGAATGATGTATCATCAGGAAAGATTTTTCACAACTGAAAATGGCAACCTACATCAAGGATGAGGGAAAGGCCCACAATCTACATTCAAACTAGCCTTGAGCCCTAGGAAAATAACAACTTCCTCACCTCAGAGGTAAAAGGAGGTTGTGAAAATACAACCTTTTTTGTTTGCTGTATGTAAATGCTGATGTTTGTGAAAGAGCTTCAGAGTTAGCCAGGTAATATTTTAGAGGAAATTAATAATAACAATATTGTTTTAAAGGAACCAACTCTATATTGCCAACAAATCATAACATAAAAAATTAAAATAGAAAATAAGATTGAAAAATTAAAGCATTAGAAGGAAAAAATGAGGTAGGGGGAGAGGTCAGAAAACCTGGGTAAGCACTCCATTAAGAAAATGGAACAGTAAATTACCTTAAATATAGAAAAAGGAGTTGTTTTAAAAAGGGGATGGATAAAGCAGTACTGTACATGCAGAGGGACGGAAGTGATAGAAAATGAGGATACAACAATGCTGGACCCAGTGACCTCTGCTGTTTCAGTAATTATAGTTATTATGTTCTTAATTTATGCAATATTGTAATGCTTATGGCTTGTATCTCTATGAATAGGGCCTTTAGTGGTATTCTTAAAGCAAATCAGATCTGTGCTATTTTGAGTTCTGTGCCATTAGAACAATTAAACAAACCAAAAAATCAAATCCCTACATGCATTCCCTTCTTCTCCAACTTTACATAGCAGGATAAGCTGCAAGTTGCCAAAACCAAGCACATTCCAGGGCACCCTTGTATTTTTGCAGCACCATAAACTGTATAGCCCAGAACATACCATATGCAGCACTACCAAACCTAAGTGCACAAAAATCATGAAATAGGCTCAAAATATGTATTTAAAAATATATATAAATTGTGCATTGTCTCTCCTTGTCTTCCAGCATCTGTTATACAATTTTCAAGTTTTTTTTTCACAATTGTGGGGCCTAAAAAATACTGTTTTTCAAATTTGTTTTTAAGGAAAGTGGATATTTTCATGAAATTGCATAAATTTAGGAACTGCAGCTTTTAAGAAAGCCACTGAATGTAGAGAAATATGTGATACAGAAATATAGGAGTAGAGGGGCCATTTAATTCAGTCCCTGGCAACTGTTTACTCAAGAAGTCCCCAAAATCACCATTTCAAACCCACACTCACAAATACAAGCCACAACACCAGAAACAGCAAAAACACCATACAGATTATGCTACATGGGAGGGAAAGGAGAGTTCATCAATACATTGCCATTGCAACAACAGCAAAGTACTTGGTTAATACACACTCAGAGGATCCTAAGAAGAGAATGTGGTTCCACATCACAGAAGGCAAAAGCTCCCACATTCTCGCTAATCTGATCTAGGAGAACAATTCCTTCCTGACCCCAAATTTATTAATCAGTATGACCCTAGTGGAAGGTCAAGACTTCCTTGTAGCAACCTTCAAGTTTTCTAAGTATTGGTAGCAACATCCAGTTCTTTAAGCATCTTCCCAGCCTAACATAGTTATTCTACATGCTTGACTAAGTACCAACCAGTATCTGACCATATCACATTCCTCATATGAAGAACAATTAATGGATTTTTCCCTAATTCCATCAGAATCCTCTTGAACCTCAGGTCTAAGTCTAGTATCCTTTCTCCTGGTAGATAGAAGACAGAAGGATGTGCCATGTTGTCCCTTGATACTAGTCTGTCTGTCCTCCTTGGGAATGAATTTCCAACATTTAAGTTTGTCTTCTCCGAGTGTTTACATCACTCTGATCTATTTACTTTCTTTTTCTGCTTATAGATCTTGCTTTTTGTCTTCCTTGACACCTCTTCTATTGTTTCTGAGCTGAGGTCACATGTAGGCTTCATTCTCCCCCCTCGTGTTTTGGGACTAACTGTTATTCTCCTCTCATGTACCATCTCATCACCAGCTCATCCCCTTCATCTCTCAATACATGAAATCAAGTTCTTAATTATATTTTACCCCCCACTAGCTGGTTGCTTCCTCTGCCTTGTTCTCACAGTCACATATCAGATATAAAATGATTGCAAGGGTTGTCACCCCGCACATGCAAAGATTAGAAGGAGCTGTAATCCTTGAAAACTGACCTGCAAAACCTAGAAAAGGCATGAATGATTACTCTTGAGAATTAAGAGACAGTGCCAAGTATATATCCAAATGTATTATTTTTGCATTTAAAAACAGAAAAATCCAGGCTGTCCAACTTCTGGGTGGCCAGAAGCTGCAGGCCCTCCAGCCACACACTGTGTAGACCACACACTCCCAGGTTGCATGTTTTGTGTACCTCATTGCATTGTGTCGTGCAGCAAGCACCTGCCCACTGCGCTGCACTAGCCCCCCATGCCTTGTGGCGTGAGACCCCTGCTACACCACACAGCAGGCTGTGCTGCATCAGCACCCCTGTACCCACATGGGGTCCCTGGGTCCCCCCACTTCTCACTGTTGTGGGATCCCTCAGCCCATAAGCTATATCACCCTGTCCCGCTCCCAGGGTAGAGGCAAGAAGCAGAAGCTGGAGTAGTGAGGGGGAGCCTGGAGACTCCCATGGCAGCATCAGGAGAGAGTGATGGGGAGGATAGTGCTTGAACCAGGATCCTTGGGGCCACAGATTAACGTTTGGGGGCCACATGTGGCCCATAGGTTGCCCAGGCCTGACTGGCATAAAAGACTTTTTAACTAGGTAGAGGCAGAATAGATCAGAAAGGATTATTATTGATGTGAACATTAAACAGAACTTGACATAAGATTGAGTAAATTTAGCGAAAAGATTAAAATGCCAGAAGAATAACCTGTATCCATGTTATTTATGGCCCAGCCAGAAATGGAAAGAAACCTTATGAGAATTGCTGCTGTCAAAAAGTTTGCTAGCCTGAGTTTGGAAAGGGATCACTTTAGAGAGCAGCATGGTCTTCACTGGTATTGTGTGAGAAAAGAGCAGATCGCCAGAAAAAGACAGGGGAGTATTGGTGCACAAACTTCCTTTTCCTGACCGTGGGATCATAGGAACGTAGGGTTGGTGGGAAACTCCTAAGGTCATCTATTCCATCCCCTGCTCAAGGCAGGATCATCCCTGACTAAACCATCCCAGTCAAGTGTCTGTCTAACCTGCTCTTGAAAACTTTGAGATGGAAGGAAAGACATTGAAGGAAGGAGAGAGAGGCAAAATTGAGAGGTTTTGTAGGAAGGGAAGAGAGATAATAGAGATAACACCTTCATCCAGCAAGAACCCTAATGACTCTCTCTGCCCTGCACAGTGGTTGGGCTCAGAGGGAGCTATACTGATTTAAATTTGAACACAACATTTCCATTTAGAAATGCTTCAGTGTTTTCAATTTGGGGTCCAGTTTTTTTTAGTGTAGATATTATTTTTTAAACTGAGTAAAATTAATTATTTAAGTTCATTATTTTCTTCCATTAAAGCTAGTGAAGAGAATTAGATATTGCTTTCCCATTTGGCATTCTTAACTCTGAAGACAGCAAGTGCCTAACTAGGAACCTGACTTCACTGGGAACCAAAGCAACACACAAGCTGTTTGTCTGAATCAATTACAAAATTTGAGCTTTTCTGAGTGATGTATATCATGCAACTTATTTCTCAAACTACATAAGCATCTTCCTACTATCACTGTATGTTCTTTCAGCTACATGAAATGTTATTGAAATCAATGGTGCAGGCACAGTATTCATTTCAATGGGACTGTATAAGATAATTTATAGGAAATATTATGTACAGGGATATCTGCTCCAACTGCTGAAAGAAGATTATTATCCCATAAGATGCACCAGCAACTCCATTATGCTTTCAATCCAGTGTCTTATTATGCACTTTTATCTTATAACTGTACAGTATTCTCACTAAGTGGATTCCTGGGAAGTGCAAAACCACCAGCTTTGGCTTTACATTTGTACATGAACTTTACTAAAATTCACAAATCTTCTCCTCACAAAGTGTCTCTCCCTTCATGTCAGTACATCCAGCCGTTGCTAAAAATACAACTGTGAACACCCTACCGGGCAAGAGATTTTATAGTCCTAGAACTATTCCATGCTCACTAGTCTGTTCAATGTCAGTAAGTGCTGCATGGCTGAGGGCTTGCATATGGGTTGGGAGGACAAGGATAAGATGACATGCATATGTGGGTTCTTTTCACTCATTCAGTCTAGAGTTACCAATTCCCTCTTTTGCCCCTCCTATAATAGAAGGGATTTTTAGCACCAGCTTAAAAAGCGCAGAACACCCTGCATTATTATTACTATTATGCAAAGTCCTACTGAAACCAATGAGGCAGACATTCTAGTGATTTCAATAAAACATTGCTATTTATTGCCAACCATTATGAAAGTAAATAGGTGAAGGTTCATTACACAGAAAGCAGTCTTGCGTAGTTGTACAGGGATGATAGTTGTATAACGTTAAATGTAAAACCAATTTCATCAAATGAATACATAGATTATCTTAGATGACAGAGGCCTCAAGATGTTTCATGATGAAATCTGAAACACGTAGGATATGCAGCCATAAGAAAAAAAAAGTGTATCACAAAACTTAAGGTTTTCAATGCACATACAAGGCTTCTAATGTGAGTGTTTTCAAATTGGAATATATGGATATTTTTCAAACACCAAAAGTTGTGACTGCATTTCAGTAGCTAGCTGCTGACAACATATCTGACAGGATATATCTGTTTTTAATCTAGAAGACATGAAAGCACCTGTTATTCTGTGAATTTTGTGACATTTCAATCAGTAAAATATTACCTTGAATTTGTTTGTCTGAATAAGTTTCAACATTAACTTCTTTTAACTAACAAGTAAAACATTTTAGTTGGTTATCTGCAAATTGATTGAGATTTTCTAAATAGCCCAGTCTCCATTAAG
Source organism: Alligator sinensis (assembly GCF_000455745.1). Lineage (NCBI taxonomy): Eukaryota > Metazoa > Chordata > Crocodylia > Alligatoridae > Alligator > Alligator sinensis. Next base: position 6,379,003 of record NW_005841838.1, on the reverse strand, counting down.
ACACCTAAACAAAGTGTCTAGATTTTCATTTCTCAACAAGGACAGTGGAAGCCATTGGGTGTCTATTTAAACAGATGCTTATCTTAGAAAAATCTGGCCATAATTTTGGAGAACATGTGGGATATGTTCACAGTTATTATGCAAGTGCAGTGTATTCTCTTTCTTGTTGTTATTTACGGACAGAAGGTTGTCCCATTCATAAATCTTTATACAATGCTGTATCTGTGTAGCACTTCACAGAAATGATCCTGTCTCCTTGCCCCCCACCAAATGAAAACCCCCCCCATGGTTTCTGCCTCCAAAATCTTACAGTTTGCATCAAGAAAAATCAAGAAATCAAGCCAGGAGTAGTTCTAACTGGGGCTATTTTTTGATTAAAATAGTAAATCATAAAATCATAGAAAATTAGGGTTGGCAGGGACCTCAGGAGGTCATCTGGTCCAACCCCCTGTTCAAAGCAGGACCATCCCCAACTGGATCATCCCAGGGCTTTGTCAAGCCAGGCTTTAAAAGACCTCCAAGGATGAAGATTCCACCATCTCTCTAGGTAACTTGGTCCAGTGCTTCACTGCCCTCCTAATGAGAATTGTTTTTCCTAATATCTAACCTGCAACTTGAGACCATTGGTCCTTGTGCTGTCATCTGCCACCATTGAGAACAGTCTAGTTTGATCTTCTTTGTAACCACCTTTCAGGTTGTTGAACACTGCTATTAAACTCCCCCGCTGTCTTCTCTTCTCCAGACTAAATAAGCCCAGTTCCCCCAGCCTCTCCTCAAAAGTCATGTGCCCCAGCCTCCTAACTATTTTTGTTGCACTCTGCTGCACTCCCTCCAGTTTGTACACATCCTTTCTGTAGTGGGAGGCCCAAAATTGGACACCGTACTCCAGATGTGGCTTCACCAGTGCTGAATAGAGGGAAAGAATCACTTCCCTCAATCTGCTGGGAACACTCCTACCAATGTAGCCCAGTATGCTGTTGACCTTCTTGACAATAAGAGCTCACTAGTGGTTTATATTCAGCTTATTGTCCTCTGAAACCCCCCCCAAGTCCTTTCTTGCAGAGCCGCTGCTTGGCCCATTGATCCCCAGCCAGTATCAGTGCATGGGATTGTTCCATCCTAAGTGCAGGACTCTGCACTTCTCATTGAACCTCATGAGATTTCTTTTGGTCCAATCCTCCAATTTGTCTAGGTATCTCTGAATCCTAGCTCTACCCTACAATATATCTTCTCCTCCCTCCAGCTTGGTGTCATCTGCAAACTTGCTGAGGCTGTACTCCAACTCATCTTTGAGGTTGTTGATGAAGATATTGGACAGACAGGTCCCAGGACCAACCCCTGGGGCACTCAACTTGATACTATATGCAAACTAGACATCAAGCTATTGATTGGGATGTTTGGATCTATTTTATAGATTATTACTAAATAAGATAATTACTAAAGACACTATACTATATTTAACTATTATATAGATGCAGACATCTGTATAATAGCATCCGAGCTGGGATCTCCTGGTGTCAAACCTTCCCTCTGCCCCCAGCGATGCAAATTAGCAGCATGGGGAATGCTTGCATATGGGGCTCATGTTGGTGTGGGGCACCGCAAACGCGTCTGTGGCGTTGATTACCGCACGTCCACACTCATTTGCATGTGCCTTTAGATAGCAATGTTCCTGCAATGGCTATAGTACTAGGAGTAGCTCTTATAAAATGAATTCCATAGCAAAGAGCAGAGAAACAGAATAAATAACTACAGATTCTGTCTTTATGCAAGTTAATAGATGAAAGGAGGTGAATCAGGTAAGGACACCCTCAGTGACTTCTGTGGTCTTATGGATTGTCAAAAACCCTCAGAGTTATTCCCTAGAATATTTCCAGGAGCCATTCTTCACTATCTGTATGTCAGAAATATTAAAGTAAAAAAACCCCAACAGATTGTGAGAACAAAGCATTGAGGACTAGCAAGAAGATGGTTGTAGCATCTGCTGCCCTTGTAAGACAGAGCAACCTGATCTTTCCAAGTGACTAACAAGTAACCAAAACACATAAGCCTTTTTATTTCTTCCCTTTGCAGACAGTGACGTCCTCTCTTTCCTACCTTAATGATCAGGTCAAATCTCTATGCTTCACTGCTGCCTGCCTCCCTTTCAATTAGGCTGGTCTCTTAATCACAATGGAGCTTGGAGAGCTGCTGATCTTAATGCTGCCAGACTGTGCAGCAACTGAGGTTTATATCAGTCAAAACATAACTCTGGTGAGAATTCACACAAATGAATAAGAAGCAGGGAGCAAATGCTTGAAAATCTGGTACATGATCAACCATTGCAGTCCACTGGTAGATTAGAGCCTTTGGCTAGAAATGGATATCATCTTTGGAGCAGGATCAGCGTTGTCAGGATGCGTCCCAGTACAGCTGAGTCCCGGTACAGCACTGCGCATGGCAGCAAGTTATGGCTGCCCATGGAAGTGAAATACACATTCAGGGGATTCCTACGGCATGCAATAAGCAAACAGATGTCTTTCCATTTAAAGCATCACAAACTGATTAGCTTTGCTTGTGGCATCAATTTGGGGCACTTGGAACATGACAAAGGGCAAGAATGTCTGTTTGCTTTCAACTTGTGCCACAATAAAAATTTTTATGATGGCACAAGTCTGTTTGCACTCTTTGTTACAATCTGGTCACCATAACAACACTGTACCTTATTAACTATTATATTCAATCCACAGTACTTCTATGGAATTGAATATGCTATTGAATGCACTAAAGCATCACAGGCAAAATCTATAACTGAACTTTTTTTTACAATGCTACAGTAGCATGTAGAGTTTGGCTAAAAAGACTGATAGTTCTGGGTACTTTTGAATGTGGCTGGCCAACTGACAAGTCATGTATATTTGTGCAACCTGCAAAATAGTGTCTGCTGCCATCTTTAATATGTCCTATTCAAAAAGGAGTGATCCCTGGAAGAAGATCAGAACGTTGCCATGCATTGATGGGAAGCTGAAGGGATGGCATTTTTCCCAGGTAGTGGGATTATTCTAGTGCTTGCCCAACCCAAGAACAAATAGCTATTGGCAAATTACCTCTGAGGATCCTTAGTTGATCAGCAATCTCAGTCTTGCCTCTCTTTTAGTAAATAAACACATTTTAAAATAAGAAGCAAAATCTGGTGAAGCCTCAAGACCATATTTATCAAAATCTGAATGAGTGACTGCATTAAATGCTTAAAGATGTGGAGGCAATAAAATTAATGAAGCATAGACAAGAATTTGAAGGATTCTAACTACCAAGAGCCCTTTTCTTTGAAGAAGAAAGCATTCCTGGTACCAGTATGCTAAAATATTAATTTAATCTCTATTAATAAAGTACAAAGACTTTTTTATTTTTCAAGGTAAAGAGCTTTTTAACTGCAGTCTTCTAGAGAAAGTTTATTTTCTGATTTCCTAGTTTGTACATCAATTCACATAGGAAGCAACTTTAAGGACCATTACTTGATATAACATAATTAATGCAGCCAACACATCCCAAATGCTGTAGTATTGTGTAGTCAAGATTACTTGGAAAACTGTTTTCAGAATTATGAACTAATATATAATAACAGAATACTAGGAGGTAGGAATAAAGGGAAAATTCTGGGGGCCAAAACCCTAAGTATGTCCAAGATGGAGTTAGATCGTTTTCTAACAGTGTTTTTTATGATACAGTGCCTATGACAGCAAGGGACTGGTTCTTAATAATCCAGAAGGTCCAATCTAATCCTATTAACTTTACAATACATGGTACATAAAAAAGAAAAGGAATAATATCTGACAAAATTGCTCTAAATTATCCTATCATTATCCTATTTTAGAAATGAGGAAACAGAAATATAAGTTCCCTTTCAGAAAAGAATTTTAAAACATTTTAACTTTTTGGGTGTGCTGATGTCCCACTGATTTCAAAGTTTAGCTTGCATTTAAGTGCTTTCCTAAATAGCCATCATTTGGTATGTGCCAGCTATCATTTTCACCATCAGCAACTCCATGTAGGGTGGAAATGGGAGCAGCACAGCATTAACAGTCTTGCCCATACTGGCCCTAATTCCATATATGGTTTAGTTAATTTAGGGATATGTTTTAAATTAAGAACATCCTTAAGTGTCATTCACATCAAAAGGACTTAAGCAAAGTATGTACACATATAGGATTTATGCCTCACTGAACTGGGGACAAAAACTGGAAGCAGTGGTATGAAATGACAGGTACAAATGTTCTTTTATGGATCCTGAAATGGAACTAAAACTAATCCTCAGTTCATTAAATAATTATTTGAGTCTACACCAACAACACTGTACTAAGGGGAGAAACATGGAGTGTGTAATGAGGGTTCCACCAAATTATGGACAAGTGCTGCAGTTCACCAATTATGCAAAGCATTTTTAATTAGCTCTTTAGGATTTTTTAAATAAATGTCTTTGTTCAGTGGCATCACACAAAGACAGTATTACAATGTACCTGAAACAAAAACTTTAATGAATAAAGACATTGCAATAAACATAGCAAACATGCATGGAAATATTGAAATGGCAACAGTAAAACTATAAAATCCACTAAGTGCAAATCCTAAGTATTTTGTTACTGATTCACACAGAAAACTTTGTATACAAGCAACATATATGTGTGGTTACTACCTGCTGATGGCTTCCCAGGTGTTTCTAAAGGCATTAAAGCAGATTTACTGGACCAGCACATGTGTGTTACAGTTACACTTGGGGCCTTGTTATACCTTATGCTATGAGCGGCACAAATGTTGATCGGTGTTTGTGCTGGCTTGGAGTTTGGAGCAGTCATACCCTTAGTCTAGCAACCTTCTCTGACTGTCCCCCACCTGCACAGCTGTGATTTGCTACTAGAAGTCTTGTGAGCAGGGGCAGGACTAGGAGCTGGAGCTGTGAGTTGCCACTAGAGCGCTGGTGAGCTCCCATCCCTGCTGTATGGGCAGGGGCATGAGAGATCCCTGGACACTGGAGGGCTTCAACTTGGGTGGCACATCCGTGGGTACTGGCCACACGTTAACGGAACAGAAGCTGGGTAGTGTGGATCAAAGAGAATCCTGCCCTAGAGTGGCATAACTGTGAGCCTCATAATGAGTGCTTACAACCACTTTAAGGTGTTAATGTGCAGACAATCCAGGGGTTAAGATTTTGTTTAATTTAATTATTGTGTAACAAAATCCTTATTTAATTTCCCAAGTGAACAAGAGCATAGGAAGCTTATTTGAATATGTGACAATTTGGTGTTGTTAAATCTGGGTGCTGGTATAGCTGTTGGGGAAACTTATACCTGGGAGAGCACCTATTTAAGTCTTGCTGAAGTCAACCGTTTAGGCCAAGTTAAAGTACTGTCTGTCCTAAGTACAGATGCTTTTCAGAAGCAGGGCCCTGATCTACAACAGATCAAGTTTGTTGGTTCATTTTTTCCCTGTGCTCCCAGTGAGTAAAGACAGATACATGAAACAGAACAGCCATTTACAGTTGATGGGGAATGCGGTTTAACAATGTCCTCTTTTTTGGGGGGGTGGGGGGTGCGGGGAAGGGTATCCAATTCATAGCTTTCTTATAATAATTTTTACCCTCTCCCTGAGCTTTCATTTCTATGAACTTAAAACAGTTCCATGGATGTTTTGCTTATTTCCTTGACCAAATTCAGACGTTTTGGCTCAGTCTCATTTCTAATATGAAAAGTCCTATATTCAAATTGTTTGTTCCCTCAGGATTTCACAAGTAACTCAGACAGCATTGTCCTTTCTTTTCAAATCTAAGCTTCATAAACTAGCATAGCCAAAGTACTCTTGCAGGTTCTCACAGGAATGGGGGAACATTTGCAAACAGAAATAGCCACACAGGAATGTAATAATGGAATATAGGAAGCCATACTTAAAAAATACATGAATTCACAAGATCCCATACCATAAAAATTCAATCATATTCAGTAAAAAGTCATGAGGAACCTTCACTATACACATCTGCTAATATATTCAAACACTGACCTTTCTGACATTATAAGGTTATCTTTGGTCAAGGATCAACTGTTCTTGAAAAATTTCTTACAAAGGCTTTTCATACACGCTATGTTATTTTAGGTTTTCTTTTTTCTTCTTTTAATCACTATCTTTGTAAGAGTTCTAACATTATCCTAAACACTAAATGCAAATTCTAGTGACTTTTCTTATGCAACATACCTGAATTTTGTTGGAATACTTCTATTTTCATTTTGGCCTCCTGTAACCACTAAATGCCAGTTGGGTTAGTATGGTGATGATGTAATATTTATTCTGAAGTAATTTTGCAATATCCACAGATCTATACCTGACACACTTGGCTTGTAGTAGAAAATGGTAATAGCCCAAGAAAGAGCTTGTCTGTTTTAAAAACTAACTTGCATATATTGGGAAAGGGCAATACCCTGAAAGAACTTGGGTTATTTAGCCTAGGTAAGAGAAGACTGAGGGGGGATTTAATAACAGTTTTCAAATACCTGAAGGGTGATTATAGTGAGAATGGAGATTGGGCTTTTCTCTTTGGTGGAATGGGATGGAACTAGGAAGGAAGGGGGGATAGAGTTCCTTATTGAGTTCTTTCCAGCCCTACTTTCCTAATACCAGATGCTACATGTAAAGAATGCTGGGGATGCTAGGATTTTTATTAATATCATACATCCCTATGTTTGTCTGGTTTTTAATGTCTCTTTGCTATAGGATTATTAGGGTTCATTTCTTGCTTGTGTTAGGTTGCATATATGCAGAAAAGTAGACAAACACTCCCAATAGCCCTCCATTTTCCAGTACCTCAAGGAATAATGTAAATGTTATTTCTTTGAAGTTGTATCTTCAATATCAGTCACTGGTGATCCCAGGAAGGAGTGTCAGCAGATGGGAAACAAACACAAAACTTTGGCTTGGATAAAAAGAATGAGCCCCTGAAGCAAAGGGGAGAGAGAGGTGGGGACTACAGGGAGAAATGGAATCCCTGTTCCCAGAACAGAGTTTCCAGGTTAAGCTAAGCTTTTATCATCTAAACTTTTCCCTCTTTAGATGGCTCTGGTTAAATCCATTTTGGTTTTTCTGCTTTACTCCTGCGATTGAGATTAAACAGTACTTTTTTTTCAAAAGGTTGTTTTCAGTCCCTATATTCATACTGTTCAGGTCACCACTCCTGAAGAAAACTTGCAGGCAGCCAGGTTCTGTTGGAGTCTGCTGAACAAGCTTGGTTGACACAGAGCATGCTGCGGCCTGTGTATTAGGGCTCTGTGAAGCTTCAGCCTCTGATTTGCTTCAGTGGAGATTCAGCCTGATTCGGTGGCCAAATCTCTAAATCTGAATTGAATCAGAGGACCTTTTAATCTCTCCAAGTCAAATCGGAACCCTCCGAATTGATTCAGAGAGTTTCGGAAAGATTCAGTGATTCGGATGTAGACACAGCTTTCAGTGTTTTTTCTACATACCTGTAGGTAGCAGGCAGCTCGTGGATGCTGCAATGATGGGACGCATGGAGTATCCCACAGAAGTGCGGGGGGGCTCCCCAGTATGCTCAGCAGCAGACCTGGAAGCAGACCAGAAGCACTTCTGGTCCACTTCCAGGTCCGCCAGGGAGTGTGCGGGGGAGCTCCCCCATGCCCCTCCCCGGATTTGGCGACTGGTGCCTCCTGGGTCTGGGAGGCACCTGGGGTCCCCCTGCAGTCAATCACAGGGCTGGGGAGGCATTGGGGGGGGGGGCCCAGCACACTCCTCGGTAGACTCAGAAGTGGACCAGAAGTACTTCCGATCCACTTCCAGGTTCGCTGTCGAGCATGCAGGGAGCACTCCCATGCTCCTGTGGGTCACTCCATCCACCCCAGCATCACAGCGTTCACGAGCCATGCCTGGTACCTCGAGGTATGTAGAAAAAAAATTTAAAGCTGTGTCTATGACTGAATCACTGATTCTCTGAATCAGCTTCGAATCTTCAGATTCGGATTTGGCCAAATCGAATCAGGGACAGTAATCCAAATCAATGACTTGAATCACTGTCCCCAGTTCAGGCCAAATCCGAATCGAATAGGGCCTGTTTTGCACAACCCTACTGTGTATCAGGTCTAGTAGTATGACAGAGATTTCATCCTATAGAAGAAAAGATTTAAGGCCTAAAATTTAGAGGAAGGTATGCAAAGAGATGTCTTTAGAGGGTCAGAGGTACAGCTGTCCCTGAACTCTGACATTTGGTTGTTGTGAACTGGCACATTGAAATCAATGCCAAGAACATGACCTAAACTGCAGTGTTCAACTACTACATTCATTATTCTGGCGTATGTTTGGCTTCTGCATGTTCCCACTGAATGAACCTGATGTTGCGCATAATCAAACTATTGCATTAATTCCAAGTGAAGACATGTAAAGCAACTTGTCATTGGTATGAAATATGACAAAGCCCATAACTTCATGGTTACAACAAATATCACAACTAACCAGTTTTGTTTCTTAAAGGAGGAAAGGAAGCGGGAAAGCTTCTTAGTCCTGGTTCAATCCTGGACTTTGTTCATATTACTCTGAAAAACTGGCAATGTTTAAGAGAGTGTTAGCCAGAACCGTGACAGGTGTTATTCAGCATAGCTCCACTGAATTCTCTATATTTATTCCACCATCAAGGCATCTGGCCCATAATTTCTGGACCAATGTCACCTTCAGATCTTATTAAATTGCTCCAAAAACATATCACAAAAAAAGTAATCTAGAATCTTCTTTCACTGACTTTGGCTTCCTACCAGCATAATTCCACGGGCTTCAGTGGAGTTGCTCCTGATTTACTCACTCTAGTTAAAGTGTGGGGAGTATTATATTCGTAATCCTCAAAAGTACCAATTTGTTAAAAAATGTCCTTTAGCAAGACCAAATATTTGGCTCTCCCTTAATACAACAAGAAAACAATCCATTATAAAATGCAAGACCCTAGGAAAGCTAAACCCAGTCAAACACAATTATCATTTATGCTGTATTTAATTTTACCATCATCTTTGTAGGTCATTTAAATACAGGTATAGCTCTAACATTATTATATCTCAGGAGGCTTCAGTTCTGAATAAAAGACAACGTCTATAAAAAAAGTCAATAATGAATAACATCTTCTGTACAAAAGGTTTATGAAAAAAACAGCCAGGTCCAGACAAGAAGGTAGTGAGTTACTGAAGAATGAAACAATAATAGTCACAGAGCGTGGCCCTATAATAAAGAGAAGTGAAAAACACATTCAATGGGTACTCACTATTATGTGTATAAAATGTTAATGAATATATCCTAGTAAGGCACTTGCATTTTGTTATAGATTTTACAAGAAAAATAAGTAATCATTCTGATTTTCAGAGTTTCAATCACCTTGAAAAAAAGATTTTAGCTAAGAGAAGTCATTTGCCAAATATATTCTTGAGAATTTAAAAGCCATTAGAGAGATGCAGCAACATTCTCCTGTTTGCAATGCAGTGTACGATATACTATCCTCCCTGAAAAGCAGTCTATGTTCATTTTTAAAGACATTTTAGAATGGCAGGCCACAAAATAATTATGAAAGTCTGGCGTTCTTTTATACTTATTTCAAAGTGCTGTGGGCATTCCTGTGGCAGCTGCCTATTACCTGTTGATGTCTCCATCAGGAAGGGAGTAATTAATAGAAGGTAATTTTAGAGTAAGGGAAAAAAACTACTTACTGAATTGCATATGGCTGTCCATTTAGAAAGACATCTCTAAGTTTTGCTCCTGCTGTCTGTTTCACAACTAGACTCAGCAGATTTTTTAAAAATTAGGTCTCAAGACTGTTAAGAAAAAATGTAAATTGGGATTAAGGATACTCATGAGGGGCCTTCATTTCAGTTACAAAGTTAACAGCTTTATTAAAAACAAAAAAACAAAAAACCCCTTCCTTCTGAAGAGTTGTCTCTGAGGTTTCCAATAATTACTGTGCTCCATTATATTAGAGATTACAAAATGCTTAGAAAGAGGTTTTAAAACTTCATTGGTCTCTTGGTTCTAACTTTGGCATAGTACATAAGTGTGAAGGGGCTTGTCATTCTTGTAAATGAACTGATGAAGTCTTGGACTGCAGCAGTTCAGGGGGTACTGATTTACCTACTTTTGTGCCTCTTCGCATTTTGTAATATGCTGGAATACAAATCAGAAACCAAGCAGTTCGTTTTATTTAATGGAATCTTCGTTTTTAATGAAATTCAGTGCAACAAACAGAGGGTGTTGCTAAGCTGGCAGGCATGAAAACTGAAAGAAAAAACTGCAAATGCAGGAACAGAATCCTAACTGGGATGAAGCTGTCCTCAGTACAGTGGAGCAGGAGCTGGGGTTATTCATCCACACTAAGCCTCTTTGGCCAGCATTATTTACTTCTGTAGCCAACACAGCATCTCCAGAAGAGCTAGGCAGTGTAACTGAAACACAGGTGAAGAATGCAGGAGGGCAAGGCAATAGCCCCACAATAGCCCCTCCAGTTGTGGAAAGGCTAGGACCAGCAATAATTTCAATTGACTACTGTGCCTTATGTTCCTTCCCCCTGCATTAGTGTACAAGCTTGAGCTTATTTTCTCTGTGCTCTTTTCTTTTTGTTGACCTCAGCAAATTCAGGGTCAGCTAAATATGACCCTGGTGTTCCCCTGAATACAAGGGTTAAATGTCTTAGTGTCTGAGTCTCCAGGTGAGGGCAGATGCTCATGTAATCAAAGCTTTTCTGATTCTGCCTCCCTGACCAATACATATCACATAAGAGATTAACAGCAGAGCTGGGAACAGAAAATAGGATTTCTAACAGTCTTGTGCCTTATTCCAAAAGCAGCCTTTTCCTCTCCTCCCCTCCATATAAAGCACAGAAGGCTAAATCTCAAGTGTAACTAACTCCACTGTCATCAAAGTGGCTTTATTGGGAATAAATTTGGCAAATACATGCAAATGCACTTTTAAATTCTGTCTCCTTGGAAGAAGAATGGATCTCTTTGAACCAGCATTTAATGTGTTTCTTGTGCTTGTTGGCACAATAAAGCTGCAATTTACCTCCCAGAGTTTTGCCAGTGACTGTAGCAGAGTATCAAGCTCTATCTCTATGGTCAATGAGCTCAAGCCCACCCTCCCTTTGCTTTGTTACAGCTGCTATGAATCTTGCTGTGCATAGTTTGAAGAGCACATTTTGTAGAACTTGAATGGTAGGAAGCCAGTCGAGCGTATAATGCTGCCCAGCATATATGGTCACTGTCACAGCAGTAGCGCTATTGGAAATACAAAGTGATTTGAACTAGAGAAAGTGAAACAAAATAGGTCACTTGAAACATTGCTGTAAAGAACAAAATCTTAGAAATGCTGCAGAAAGTAAGATAGCTTTACTGCATCTTTTATGAAGGAGAATTTCTACATTAAATCACACGATATGTTCCTAATTATAGGATAAAAGTGGCACAGACCATGGTGGTTAGAATGAGTCCACTTATATCTAACTTTGGAAATCTTTGGTTTAGTCTTAATAAATATGAAGCTCTCTCTAGTGTCTCCTCTAACTGAACCCTCTTAACCACTGTCACTGACATTCTGTCACCAACTAATAATCAATACTCTCTCAGACATCTATCCTTTACTACGGTCTTACAGACTGTTTCTCTTACGACATTCTTCACTGATTATTTTGTCAACCGGGCTAAGTGCAGACAGTCAAAAAGCCTGAGGCTCAATCGATTCAATCTTTGCAGTTTAGTTGAAGCTGCATAGATTGAACAGATAAGCAAGTGAACAGACATTCCCTTCTGATTGCACAGCCACATGCCTACAGTGGCTCAGGCCAGAAGCTGGGGGGTATTGGAGCATGCTTCCTTAATTGGCTGGAGCAGACAGGTTGGGCCAAGCCTAGCCCCCCCATCCTGTGATGGGGGTTTGCAGGGGAGGTGCAAAACATACTGGGATGCGGGGGACTGTGAGTTAACTTGAATCTGGAAGGGATCCGGGACAAAAGTTCAATAAACCGATTTAACCTAAATCTGTTAAGTCTGATACTACAGCCATCCAGATTTATCCTAAGCAGGTTTCAGACAAATCAATTTATGTGCACAGAACATCTGTTGTATAACAAATCTTAACTGGTTTCTGATCACTAATACCAGTTTATGTGCAACTTTTGTCCCTAACCTAGGTGACTTGCTCTAATGCTGCCCCTGATCACTCTTTTACCCGCTGACCTCTCCTAAGCATCTCCAATGCTCCAGTGGATATTTTTGCCAATATGAAATTTTCCTGTAGCCCTTCACAGTATATTCATGTCTTTTCTCCAATGACTATCTAGTTATGTGAGACTTTCTCTGATGCTTTTCTGAGTTTGTGCAATCAGTTCTACCATTACAGAGGTGAATTGTTATAGAAAAGCATTAGAACACTAACATGCCAGTACTGTATGTTATTTTGCTATCTACATTTGTACATATCTTAATTTTTTTTTTGTAGAACCCATTGGTACACAGCTTAAGCATCAGACCAGTAAATTAGGTCCATGTAGTGTGTTTCATAGGGGAGTGGTTTCCTGCAGTCTTTTGTTCTTCTATCTATCCACCTTTGAGTTTTGTACTGGTGCCCATCACCATAGTAACTGAGAGTTACTTTCTTCCCTAGTTATATGAGCATGCTAGAGAGTATTATATAAAACTCTCATTCTAGTGGGAAACATTATCAGAGCAAGGCTTGCAGTGTGCCTTAAAAGTTATCAGACTGAATATTCATACTGGAGTTAAACCCCATCTCTGAATCTAATGTGCTTCATTCTGGGTTTTGTCAGGCATATAACCCAGCAGCCACTGCTGACTTGGTCAGATCATGCATGATGACATCATTATTGATGCACCTGAGTCCTGACCTGCTGAAGACTTTGACGATTAAGATCAAAGCCTTGAATTGTCAAAGGAAGTGAACTGGGAGCTCCTAGAAAGATCAGATCTTGGGGGAAGTGAGACTTCCATGTTCTGCTTGAGATGGATCTTTAGTGGTGTTGTCATCACTTCCAGAGAACTTCAAGTTGAAATAAACAGTTACAAAGTCTTAAATGTATGGACTGTAGAGGTCTAATCCTCTTCTGGGAAAAAGTGATAACATCTGGAAAGGGAAGGTAGCATCTTTCACAACTGATGTTACCTAATTGTCTGTCTGGCCTTCATAATAAGTCAGCTGGAACCTCAACAATTAAGAACAGTTTTATTAAGAACGAGGCATAGCATGTCAGCAAATGAGCATTTTCTTCTTTCCTCTTTCTGACTAGAATCATTTCAATCCCAATTGTGCTTCTATCAAGATCTGATCTCTTTAACACATTTTGGCACCTTTGGATGGCATGAGCTGTATTTGTAGAAAATGAGATATTCTCTTGAGTAATAGTGGCATATTGTCAACAGCACAGGTCATTTCTCAGTAACTCTCCAAGTGGTCTCATGTATATGTGGGACTGAACAGATTTTGTGGGACTCTGCAAGCAAATGCTCTGTGGAAAAGGAGCAGTTGCCTCTCACTATTTTCTGAATCTTGAGAAAGAATAATCTAAGATACATTCCACATCTTCTATTTTAGTTGTCTCAACTGAGCAGATCAGCAATGTTAACTGAATCAGAAGGTAGAAAAGGGTTAAGCATGGTACTGAAGTACATGCTAAACTTTACATGCATAATAACCTGATTGGGTGCCTATACATGTATTCAGGGGCAGCAGAGGTGTGTCTTAATTAGAGCAGTTCCTGGAGAGCTGCTCTAAATAAAAAGCCATAGCATTGCATGGATGAAGAGTCCAGAGCCCGCACATTTAAAAATGGCCTTGGGATGCTTTAACTAAAACTCATTCAACAAGCTTTAGTTAAAGTGCCCTAGCAGCCATTTTTAAACCCGCAGAGGCTTATACACATGATGCTACAGCAATGCAAATGTGTTCTAATTAGAACATGGAGCAGACTTGATTAATTGAATCTGCTCTGACATGTTCTAGTTAGAACGCATCAGAGCATGTATATAGGCAGCCATTGACTTCAAATAACTTGCTGAAAGGAGGTCAGAAAGGACATATCTACATTGTAGCAATAGCATGTTCCAGCCAGTTCATTCGCAAGCATGCTCAGCACACCTGAATCTAGGCACACATTTCAAACTCAGAAATATGCTGGTGAGGCCACTCTGGGGTCACCCCAGAGCATTTTTACCTACATAGTTCTGGGTTTGGAGCATGCTGGAGTGGGTTGGTGGGGTGTGCTCTGGAACAGTCCACAGTGCTGCCAAAGAGTAGACATGTTCTGAGTTCCAAGATTGGCATCTTTTGCTGATATAAAATAGGACCTACACACTGAAAGTGAAGAGTTCCAGAAATAGAATTATACTCATATAAATCATGTGATGGGCCATCAAGTAAGTAAAATAGTAGTCCATATAGATAGGTTGTTACATGAATGCACATAAGTGCCTTCATAAGTGAAACTATACATATATGCTTATCCAGTGCTATAGTACCATGTAGCTTTTCGTACTTTTCAGCTTAAGAACAGCAGATAATTTTGAGCATGTTATTAAAACAAGTTGAAGTGGCTTTAAAAAGGCTCTTTAATTAATACCAATGATTCAATGTGTACTAGTGAGAAACAGCCAGGCTTATTTTTGCACCTCAAGAGGTAAAATATCAGAGTTAAAAAGCACTATTCTTCTTACGTCTTGTATATTGTCTACCCACAGTGGGATTCCTTGGCAATCAGAAAATTTCCTAACATGCAGGATGGGTAGTTAATCCTTCTCAGGTATTTGCATTGTTGTTACCACTCTGCTTTTAGCAGTCCTGAATTAGGTCCTGTCAGTTTCAAGACTACTATTAGAGGTGAAGTGCTCTGAGCAATAAGGTCAGGAATAAGTCTCAGTGAGGTGTGAACAGCTGAGAGCAGGCTGTTCCTGCATGAGTTAGCAGGCACTCTACACTGAAGTTAGCAGGCACTCTTATACTACTTACACTGAAGTGATGCCTTTAATGGAGATATCAGTGGCATCTGGCAAATGGCTAGATCCATTTGCATGATGTAAATAGCTGTCCACTTTACATAAAAGCAAGTTAAAATAAATATGAAGACCATAACAGAATAGGATATTTAAGAAAACGAATAAATGTCCCCTTTTGCAGGTCAGGCATATACAATCCCAGCAGTAACCATGTACAACAGAAGACATTAAAGCCAAGTAGATATGTTCCAATTTTGCTCTTAGAAAAAGACAATTTTAAGTTGTGCATATCAACTGTACCTAAAGAATCATATGGAAATAAGACTGGAAAGGACCTCCAGAGGTCATCCAGTCCAACCCTCGGTCTGAGGCAGGGTCATCCCTATCCATACCATCCCATGCAAGCCATAATCTAAACCTGGGAATATCCTGTGTTGCAATAACAGCTTTAAGTTTTTTAATGCAGTTTTCTAGTCTGACTTTCACTGATGTTTCCTTGGGTCTTTTGTGAGATGAAAGAAAAGTGCAATGTTACATAGTTATTAGGGAGAGTTCAAGCAAATTTTAAAAAATGGTTTGTTTCCAATTTACATAAAACCCATATTTGAGATCAAGCAGAATCCTTATGATTAGCTTTTTCATTTTTATAATTCTTTGGAAAGCGTGCTGTTCTCATTTGGGTTTGCACTATTTTGATAAGAGTGAAATCTAGCTCTCTGACATTAATGGAAGCTGTTTGGAATGATATGAACAAAAATATTACTCTAATTGCCACTCTGAAGGAAATAAAGGGACAAATGTAAGAGATTTTTTTGCAGATAAAATTAAAGCTAGGTAAACAAACAACAACTATTAAAAATCCATACAACATTTGATATGTCATTAGTCACAGTACATATACTCTAAACACTTTATAAAGTAAAGCTTCTGAACCCATTTATAACTTTTGGTTCTTATTTGTGAAATATGAATATTAGTGAAAAAATAATGTTTAGTCAATTGATTTTAAAATATTTGTCTGGGGGATACTTTAATCATAAATCAATAAATAATCCCAACATCTGATGAAACGACAGACAGCGGGTGCATCTACATGATATGCTTTACTGTGCAGTAGAGCTAATTACTGCATAGAAAGCATCACCATCTACATGTACTGTGAAGTAATTTCCTCTACTCTTCAGTTAATTTGCTACCTGCACAGGGAAGCCTGCACACGCAGCCTGCAGGTGGCTGGGGACTATCCTGTTTCAGGCAGTCTCCAGCCAGCTCTGGCTGTATGTGCAGACTTCTTTGCGCAGCCCAGGACTGTCCAGGAACTGGCAGGGGCAGGTCCCAGCCCCTTACCCAAACTGGGCAATCAATGTGTGGGTCTTGGAAAGAGCTGCAGGGGAAGAGCAGGTCCCAGCCCCCTGCCTAGGTCTGCTGGAGGGGCAGCTAGCAATGGGCCCTCAGCTAGGATCAGGGCAGGGGGCTGGGACCTGCCTCTCCCCTGCACCCCTTCCAAGCCCCCCTTCCCCCATCAGAGCCAGGTGCTCCCTGCTGCCAGGGCAGGGGGACATTGTCCCCACCCAGGTTCTATCATTGGAGCTCACTCAGCAGCATATAGCTCCCAGGGTCAGAGAGCAATCTCCCAGCCCCTGTCAGGAGACTTCTGTCTCCTGGCCCCACGCTCCCTGCCAGCCCCTGGGCTTGCACCCAGGGGGAGCCTAGAGCAGGTGCAGGACTGGAGGGGGTAGAAGCAGACCGCAGCCAGGAACTGCAAATCTGCTCCTGAATCTCTGCACGTGTAGACGCCTGTCCAGGATAGGTTTACTAGGATAAACCTACCCCACAGCATTTGCATGTATAGATGCACCCACTGGGTGCAAAATGCTATCAGATCAAAAGAGTAGCATTTTATACCCACTTTGTATTGATTGGTATGAAGACTCCACAAGACTGGGGATTCAGAGCTAGGGTATCCCACACTGGACTTAAATATACACTGCTCAGTAAAATGTATTTACTATGGTTAAACAGCTGGACTCCGACGACAGCTACAGCTGGCAGTTCAATTAGTTTGTATAATAATTAAAACAGCAGTTCTGAGGAATACCACATGGTCCAGGATGTTGCATTTGACATTTCTGCTCTGTCAGTGGGAGAAAGGAAAGGGTTCCCGCTGTAGTCAGCAGAAGATTTTGCTACAGAATTCAGCCAGAGCAGAACTGGACCTAAGGAACTGGTATAGATAAGTATGTGAAATAGTTGTCTTCTTACTCAACAGGTTGGCTTCTGGTGTGCCTCTCAGCCACATCAACCTATGACACTGAAAAAACAAGTGTGTAGGAGAGCCAGCATCACAGAGTTGTGAAATGGATTCTATTCTCCCTCACTCAGCAGTCACAAAACTGTCAGATGAACGACTGCAGAATCTTTATTATGTGTAAAGTTTTTTTCTTTTTCTTCCTTCCCAGATCCCAAGTTATGTTTGCAGAACTGACAGTTAGAAAAGTCTTTTCATTTTTACTGTACTCTAAATACTATAAATGTTTACAGTCACTTTTCCAATTGTGATATAGTTTAGAACATTTTCAGCCTATCACCACACCTGGCAATGAATGCACAACGAATATACTGTCCAAGTTGACCTTGACATAAGAGCTTATAATGGGTTTGTTCAATAATGATGTAGCAATGAATGTTTAAAGCTTTTCTGAACATTGCACATGTAATTATTGTTGATGCCTACTGTTCTCTTCCTTTTTTTCTCATTTTTTTCTTTCTATCCATTTCCTTTTTCTTCTTTTTTATTTTTTCTTTCTTTTTTGTACTTGAATATTAAAATTAACTATGCTACCAATGTAATTATCACCAAAAAGTAAATCCTGATTTTTCTTCTCAGGATATAGAAGGACCTCTTGCAGTGTAATCAGTGTACAGTGGGAATAGAACAGGATTTGGTGAGCTGTGTGCAACAGGCAAGGCTCCATTAGGACTGTTAAAAAATGGGACGAGGAAAGGGCTACGGCCTGAGAGAGACAAGATGTGGGAAAGGGAACTGATCAGTAACTGGATAGATTATCCATACATGTAGATTTTTTTACCTCAAAAATACTTATACAATGTGCTCCTGTCAGACCCTTCTCCTCCCACCTCTCGACACAGAGTTTCAAAGAGACAAATTCCAAGGAAGAGGTGGAAGAGGGCAGGACTTCCAGTTACTATGGAGCAACTTCTTTTTCTCCTTCAAGCAGTGCCGTAGCAGTGAAGTCTGGCAACTGGGGCAAAGCCCACAGTGGCAGCCCACCCTTGCCCCACACACAGATCCGGGGGGCACCCCCCTATGCTTGCCCAGGAGTGCATGCAGTGGTGGGAGCCACCCTTCCCCTGCCTGCCCCCCAAACGAACTGCTCCGTCCCGTACCCCACCCCCACCCCAGCTGGGCAGCCCCTGTTGGTGCCCCTTTGTTTCTGGGCAGCACCTTTTGGTGCCCCTTTGCTTGGGCGCCCAGGGTGGTTGCCCCAAGCACCCCACACTTGCTACGGCACTGCCTTTAAGTGGCTGTACACACACACCTTCTCCCATGTAGGGGACTCTGAACCAGTATCCATCTAAGTATTGGGACTCAGAGTGTCCTTAGGCAAAGACTGACTGAAGGGTTATTCTAGGCCTATTTGATCACCAAAGAAAGGGTTACTCCAGGCCTACTCAATTGCACAGTGCTTAGTGAAAGCATGGGCGTAGTTCCAAGTTTCTTCGCAGGAAATGCCCAACATGGACATCCCGTGGAGCAAGGCAGCTGAGGTAATCTAAGCCATGATGAATGCACTTAAATCACAGAAGGATCCACCTTGGCCAGTTTGTAAGTCTAATACCACTGGGAATACAGTTAGAAGATCTTTGAGAAGAAACAGCCAATTACTGGATCTCTTAGTTATGGTTAGAAACAAGTACAGGGGCTTTCTAAAGCAATGGTACCCCACCTTTTTGCCCAGTGAGCAAGATTGGCAGTGCCCAGTCTATCTGCAGGCCAGATCCGGCCAGTGTTCCTGATCTGGTGCCTAGACAGGCACAGCAGACAGCATCTGGCCACATAGAGCGGGCAGGGGACAGGCTGGCTCCAATGCAGCCCCACAGGGGAAAGGAGCTTGATCTGGCCCCATGGAGAGGGAAGGGTATGTGGCCCAGCCCTGTGGGAAGGAGAGGGGGGAAACGGAAGCAAGGGAAGCATGGTCAGGCCCCAACAGGAGGGAAGGGGGCATGGCCAAGCTCTGCACGATAAGGGAACGTGGCCCTGTAGAGAGGGGTGGGGGTGTTACCTAGTCCTACAGGTGTGGGGGGAAGGGGCATGGCCAGGCCCCAACCTGATCTCATGGGGAGGGAAGGGGGCATGTCCCAGCCCCAATCCAGAATCCAGGTGGAGGAGGTGTAGACTAGCCTAGCCCCACCTGGCTGCATGGGGCTTGGGAATTTGGCAGTGGGGAGTGTGGCCACATTAATGGATACTGCTCCCATGCCACCAAATTTCCTGACCAATGGGAATCCCCATGGGCCAGATGCAATGGCTCTGAGAGCCACATTTGGCTTGGGGGCTGGAGGTTGAGCACCCCTATTCTAAAGGGTTTGGTCAAATAGTATGCCAGTGTTCTTTTTCTTTCCGCAATGTGGAAGGTAGCTTCAGCCTGGGAATTACGTGAGCTTGGGAAAAAGGTGAATAATGTGATTGTGGACATTACATGTGCAAGGTAGGCATGGCCCATGAAGATTGAGACTGCCTGTAAGATAGCCTCATTACTTAGGAGTACCACTTTCAAATCACTTTGTTGATGTAAAATATGCATCAGCAAATGTGTATTTTTCTTCAGAAGTTAAGGTCTCATGCCATGCACCTGATGAGGTCTGGGAAGTCTCTAGTTCACTGTCCACTGTTGAAGGGACATATAGAGGTGCAGTGTCTGAAGAGGTGGGCAACTCTCATCTCTTCAAATGGGGATGAATGGTTTCAGATTAAAGGGAATCCCAGTGAATGGGGATAGTGGGATCATGTGCCCTTGGAGGAAAGGGGAGAATGTGACACTGTTGAGAGCACTGGATTGGTTGTGTCAGCAGGTACAGAGCCCAAAACCACATGGGGTCTTGAAGGCCAGGTCTAAAAGGCACTAGGTATACATAAAGATTACAGTGGTAGGTACATGCATTTCCAGGACTGCAACAACAAAGACCTATGCAACTGTAATAGTGGGAACAGATCTGGATTACTCTCAGTACCAGAGCAGGATGTAAGAGGATACCATACCAAAAGGCAGCGCCAATAGACCTGGAGGCGAGGTAGAGGGTGATGCTGACTAGAGCAAAGGAGCAGTGCCAGCATTTGGGCATTGTGCTAGATGGTTTGGCTAGATTGTGCTTAGCTGCCTTTAGCACCAGGGCTGAGGTGGGAGCTGTACATGAATCCATGTGTTAATCACAGGCTTGGTAACACAGTGCCAGACAATAGCAAAGACAGTAATGGCACTGATTTGGAGGAGGAACTCTTCTGCCTCTTAGTCTGGGAGCTCTGCTGGGGCACCAAGGATCAGACGGCACTGACACTCTGTTCTGTGAGAGTCCAAGAGTAACCACCCAGGATGGACCTTCTCAGAGCCGGGCAGTGACAGTCCTCAGGTCTTGTCTAGTCAGTGCCTCTGTGTTTTTGAGGAGTGCATTCCTCAATCAGCATAGGTAGCCTGTGTGGATGGGGGAGTACAAATTTTCACAGTCCCAAACAAAACAAAACAACTTGGGTCACTGATTTAAAATGCAAGATAAAGAAAGGCACAAAGAAAGGCTTTGGTGCAAAGGGAAGCATCTGTCTCAATTTGTGTCATGATTCCAGTGCACTTAGTGACCATTCAGCTTTATTATTGCCATAATGACATTTTACCTATGCTCATTGTTCAACTTCACTGCACAGCTCCATGGAAAACAAGGAAATATAAATATCTATTCCATGCAGTTTAACAGCCTCCTCATTTGCCTGTCTAATGGAATGGATTGATTCTTCATTGTAGCTGCTGAAGAGTAAGAGCAGTAAATGATTCTGGATTGCTCAGCTGCAGTGCATTTGACACTTTATATTAGAAGAAGCAAGGTAATGGGGGGGGTGGGTACTGATGAGTCCCTGTTAGCTTAGAAAAATATTTTGCAGCAGAATGCCTTGAATGACAATCTGCTCATTTATCCCTACACTTGCCACAGTTTATCGTAGCCACTGGGTGCACTTACTGAATTTACGTAGCAGCCCCCCAAAAAACCTGGGACAGGATTCTGTTCATCAAGAACATAAATGTAACTTTCTCTTAAAAATGTGATTATATTTATCCATAATACGTTGTTTCTTAAACCATGTAAAGAAATTACCGGAATGCAAGGATGACAATGAGTCTGTAGCTCATCACCAGTCATAGAACATAAATGCACAATCTGTTAACCCCCAAGCTCTCCAGAATCAAAACTCATGATCTGGTGAATCAAGGTTTGACAGGGTTTCTAGAGAAGAAGGTTTAGAGAAATTAAAATAAGGCTCTGAAGCCCTTTGCAAGAAAGAAATATTTAAAAGAAAAGAAAGTTAACATATAGCAAAATAAAACTGTGAAAGCATCACAGGCTCAATCCTGCAGACACTTTGTATATGGACTTCCCATTGATTTAAATATATAGAGAAAAGGGAAAACAGGCCCAAAATCCACATCTAATAGAAAATGGTAAAAGAACGACAAGATAACAGAAGTGAAAGACAGAGGGTGATTATCCTGTCAGTGTGGACTTCCACTGACTGCATGAATACCACATTCTGTCTCCCCAAGCACCTAAAGAAGGCCCCACTGACAGCATGTCATCTATAATCTTATTTTTCCTCATCTATTGTGTATTGTAGTGGTGCGTCACCAGTGAAGGTTGAGATACAATTTCTATTATAAGCCCAATTTCTTATGGGTTTATTATAACATAGTCATTGTTCCCCCCAGGCTAAAATAAGAGTAGTATCCAGGAGAGTTGTTTTGGACACTTCAAAAAATAAGCATATATTCAAATATGTATTTAATCAACTGTATAGCAGTCAGACACAGATTGCTAAATATTTTAAAAAATTAAAAACAAATATCAACATATTTATTTGTCCTACAGACCCAGGTAGTTCTACTGTGAGAAACTTCATTGCTCTGACCACATTAAACTGGAGTGTGCATAAGGCTCAGGATTGCCTTTCTCTGGCCCAGGAACCCTGTTAGTAATAATAATAATAATAATAATAATAATAATAATAATAGGTGGTTACAGGGTCAGAGAAAAATAATAAGGTACCTTATTGACCATGTGTTAAAATGGAAAGAAGCCAAAGAAGTCAGTCTAAAATCTGAATACTTAGATTGTGAACATGCATCTAAGGTTTGACTGCTTTGACAGAAAATGTGAAAAAATGACTCTACATTTATTAGCAGTAATTGTTTTCCTTGCAACTCTTGTAGTTTAATGGACTAATTACTGCAGCACTGTCTCTACTAAAAGAATATGATGGCCATATGACACCCTCTTACAAAGCTGAAAGAAAACATATTGATGAGGATGATCTGAGAACAGAATTTTGTCCTATATATCTTACTGAGATGAGATCTATGGGGAGATTGAGGGATGAGAACCTGCAGTTATGCCCTAATCAAAGCATTTGAAAAGCCAGCTAGAGGGGAACTAGTAATTACCTTCCATACAAATTAGCTGCAGCAACACCATTAATCTTAACACACAGCTTTTACTTGTTTAGGGTAAATAAACAGGAACATCTGCTGTCAAGAACCTAAATGTGAAAATAGTTAAAGAACTGCAAAACAGGATTACCATTTCTTTTTCAACAATTAATTTAACCCAGGTATTTATGTATCTAGGACATCTTTATTTCCAGCCAAGCCAAAAGACATTCAAACCCCAAGCTTTCTCCCAATTACAGAAGGTATGCACTATAAGAGAAGAGCCTTCCTTTCCGGGAGCTGATATGGAACCAAAATTTTTTTTTTCAAAAGTTCTGTACAGGGAAGCTGAAAAAAATTGTTTGGAATAACTCTGCTGACTAGTATTAGTTATCACATAGTTTATAGCTTCTGGGTTCTAAAATGGCACCAGCCGCTTTGATGAGATGCATAAATTATACAATATAGCTTTGATAAAAGCATAAAGTCAAATCACCATCATTTGGAAATTAGTGAAGACACTCTTTTCAGCACAGGGCTAGATCTCCTCAGATTTAATTGGATGCAGTCTACCAGAAAAAACATTATCCTCTATTGGCCATCAAGACTAACTTCTAGGATATTTGCCAATCTTTTCTGTATCATGCGAAAATATGGGACTTGGTATGTCATCTTGATTATATGTCTGCTACTGTGATTTATGATAACTACACACTGTTTGGGAATGAATAATATTTGGAGAGCAGTCTGTGCACATTCTGAATCAATGTTATGACATTTTTAAAGCAGATGGTTCCTATCTTATATTGTAACTTCATCTCCCTACAGCTCTTATTCAACAAACATACACATCACAAACACCCTTGTTGGCTGTCTCATAAAAAAAAAAAAAAAAAAAAATCAAAGATAATTTGGGCCCTTGGAGATAAACATTTTCTCACACCTGTCCAGTGGGTGGCTTTTCTGTGATTAAGACACATTGATTATAAGGATCCAGAATGAATTGGAAAGACTGAATAAATAGTTGACTATCAATCAGATGAGATGGGGATTTGATACATGAAGGGCAACTATAGAGAAGATAGAAATGGGCTTTTCTTTGTGGCTGAAGGGGATAGGACTAGAAACCATGGCCTCTACTAGGAGCAGAGGACATTTGGGTTGTGGATTAGAAGGAATTTTCTGACTATGAGGGTGGTCAAGTACTGGTACAGGCTACCTAGGTGTGTACAGAAGTGTTCCATGCGCATTTTACAGTGCTGTAATTTAGAGTACATTTTATAACACTATAAAGGTACAGTGCTCTTAAACATGACAGAAGTGCAGTGTTTGGTGGAGGGGGCCTTAGAGCCTCCCTGCACTTCCCAGGCTAGGAGTCATGGGGTTTTTTTCACTGGTCAGAAATTTGGCCAGTGGTACAGAAGTTATTTAAAGTGCTATAGGTTGCTAAAGTGCTGTAAAATACAGTGCTTCAAATTTAATACCTCATATAACAAGGGTTAATTTAAAGTACCGTACCCATTTTTAAGTGCTGTAAAGCCATGTAAGTCTGTTAAGTCATGGCAATAAAGTACTTTAAATGGCAAAAAAACCTCAACTAATGTACACACCCTAAAGAAATTGTGGAATCTCCATCCTTGGAAATTTTTAAGAGCCGTTTGGACAGACACTTGACTAGGATGGTTCAGCCAGGGATGATCCTGCCTTGAGCAGGAAACTGGATTATATGACTTTGTGAGGGCCCCTCCAGCCTTACTTTACTGTAATCCTAAAGTTATCTGTATAGCTCCTGGCTAGGGTGTCTCTGTTCTATGAACAGAGAACTTTGGTCCCTCAGTCTGTTAACTAGGCACCTTTTAAATAATAAAACAAACATACAGAAGAGTAGACCTAGCCTTTAGCTGCCTTAGAGTGGCTTCATCGCAGTCAGCAGAACTATGTTGGTTTACACTGACCAAGGAGAAGACTCACTGAATGCATGCGTCTCAGTTTTAAAATGTCACAAATGTATGGCTCACATTCTTAATAAAAGGTCTACCCCAGAAAAGACATTTAAGCTCTTCTGCTTGAATTTGCTCTGGTAATGAATCAATTAAACATAGTATAATTGATTTTACAGATTACTTGTGTGCCTGCACACTACTCCTTACAAGACTTCCATGCAAGTGAAAGTAATTCCTGCCCTGGAATTACTGCAGTGTGGTATATCTTCACGCAACCCCAGAATTGACCTATGGGTTCTTCCTTGGCAATCTGTCAAGGAAACATGAGCCAAGTATAGTGCACTTCACTATAAGCCTAAATACCACCAGCCTCTGTCACCAGGGAGATTTTTATTCTATTAAGTGAAATTTTCCCACTCTAATTTTGGTAACTACATTTCTAATTGTATAATTAGCCACTAGACTTGTGACAGAGGAGGTTTTAAAAAAATTGTTGGTTATTATTTCTCACTACAGTAACTATAGGTTTAGCAAGCTAGCTATTTTTCTCACTTCTAGAGCTGGGTGGTGTTCTCAGGAAGAACTATCACATGAACTAAGTGGTGTTCACAGATCTTGTAAGCCTTAGGTGGGACTAATTAAAGTTAGTTGAGGACAAAGGTTAAGGTAGTATTTTATTTCTTACTGAGATGGATGTTCTCTCCAGTAAAATGAAAGGAAACCAATAGGTAGGTATGGCGCACTCTGAAGCTAGTCTCAAATAATGCTCATCTATAATGGTGCTTATTGGACACATGATATTAAATTGATTTTGGTCATGCTATCTAGTAAGATTTCTGGTTGATCATCTACAATGATAGATGGAGATGAGAAAAAAAAACAGTCCAGCAGAGTTACACATCTTTTCCCACAAGCAATCATTTGAATTGAGCCTGGGCTCCTACTTTTATCATTAAAATACTGATATTTACTATTTTTCTCCCCGTTACTAACAACTCTAGACAAAATTCACCCAGAGTTTGTGTTAACAGTTGGCTGAGAGCTAGCTGATGTTTTGCCCATGTAGGTGAGGGATCTGCATGATGCAAGATTTCCACAACTTCCCTTCTTTTCCAGAGAAGCAGAAGCAGCAGAAATGGGTAGTGTTCCCAATAGAGGAGAATGATTAGATTAATGTTTTCAAAATGTATCTTTCCCACAGTAATTGAGACAGTAACTGTCTTTTGTGTTTTATATTTATCTCTACTTTAAGATACTGTTCCTTGCTACTTAGATACATCACAGCATTCATGGAATTATTTTTGTAGTGTCAATCTACATGTGGATGTGAAGTCTACTTTAGTTCAGTATTGTTCTTCATTCAGAGGGGAGGAAATCATCATTTTATTATACTTTTCCTAGTTTGCAGCTCCATCCAGCTGTATGTTGCAGCATCTAGAAGGTATGTACAGAGGGTTGCATGTGTGTGCCGGGAGAAAAGCATAGTACAATATGGTCCATTTCTAGTCAAGTGAAGCACTGGTAGATGATACAATCATTTCTCTTCTCCTGCTCCACAGAGTACAAATTAACAATTAAGAATAGATTTTTACATATACAATGCCTTCTTCATTATGTTATTTTGTTTGGAGCAGCAACAGCTAAAGAGCTTCAGGGAACAGTGAAAAAATGATGGGTCTTTCCAAACAAATATGGCCCTTCTCAGTAGCATAACTTAGAAATGGAGTGCTGGGCACTAGGGGTGTGCGAATCGGGCCCTATTCAATTCAGATTTGGATTCAGCCTGAATCGGGGACAGTGATTCAGTTAGTTGATTCGAATCACTGTCCCTGATTTGATTTGGCTGAATCTGAAAGTTCGATGTTGATTTGGAGAATCAGCGATTCGGACATAGACACAGCTTTAAATGTTTCTTCTACATACCTCAAGGTACCAGCACAGCTCATGAACGCTGCAATGCTGGGGCAGATGGAGTGTCCCACAGATAGAGTGTGTGTGGTGGGGCAGGGTGGGATGTGCTTAGCAGTGAACCCAAAAGTGGACTGGAAGTACTTCCGGTCTACTTCCGGGTCTACCAGGGAGCACACTGGGGGGCCCTGCCATGCCTCCCCTGGCTTGGCAATCGGCTGCAGGGGTCCCCAGGCGCCCCCCCAGATCCAGGAGTCGCCAATCGCCAAGCCAGGGGGGCACCGTGGGCCCTCCCACATGCTCTCTTGCGGACCTGGAAGTGGACTGGAAGCACTTCTGGTCCACTTCAGGGTCTGCTGTCGAGTGCTCTGGGGAGTCCCCCATGCTCCTCTGGGATGCTCCATCCACCCCAGCATCGCAGCATTCACAAGCTGCCTGCTACCTTGAGGTATGTAGAAAAAACATTTAAAGCTGTGTCTATGTCTGAATTGCCGAATCTCTCCGAATTGATTCAAAGCGTTCTCATTTGTTTCAGAGAGATTAAAGGGTTCTCTGATTCAATTCGGACTCGGAGATTCAGCCACTGAATTGGGCCGAATCTCTGCCAGATGGAATCAGGGACTGAAGCTTTGCACAGCCCTACTGGGCAACAATGCCAGTGCCAATTCAGAGGCAGCACCAGAGCAGTGCCCAGGGAACCCATAGCACTCCTGCTGCTGCAGCAGCAGTCAGAGCTTGCACTGAGGCAGCACCAGCCCATGCTGCTAGCACACATGTGGCTGCCACTGTGCAAAGAAGCAAGCACTTGCTTCTCCCTTCCCTTATGCTGTCCAGGGCAGCAACATGTCAAGTTATGACTCCAGTCCTTCTCTAAGCAGGTAGCAGGATCTGTGACACTGAATAAGGCTGCCCTGAGTCTTGCCTAAAACTGCTGAATATATTTGCTTGCTCTCTTTGGCAGGTGTAGTTTGTTACCATGCAAGAGGAGAAAATGACCATCTGAACAGGGGGAATAGGAACATGTGGACACTGGATTCAAAGAGAAACTTAAGCTGTAGTTTGTGTTCTGTTGTTATTACATTAGTTACCAAATAAAACCATACCTCTGAAAGAGTGACCTCCCAGTCGTTCTGCGAAGAGAATGGCTGCAGACTCCTAGGGAGATCTCAACCCCCAATGTTCTGTGGCATTAGTCTGAAGGATGCTAGAATTTAAATTTAACCCACATTGTATTTTCAGATTAGTTAGGAATAAATTATAAGCAAATTTGGGGATTCAGCTAGTAGCATACTGTAAGCATGGGAACCATGAGACTTTTTCTTTATGTACACACCAGAGTAGGAAAGAAATCCCTGTTTAGTTTGCCTTTTTCACCATTTTGCACCAGTTCTATATTTAGTGTCTATAAAAGATATTTTCTTTTTTCCTCACAAGGACTCCAGTTTTAAGTACATACTTTGGTGCTTTCTGAATTGGTGCCACACTAGGTAAAGGATTTTCGTAGGGCATTTTTAAGCTGTTATGTGGGAATGGGTACTGAGTTACATGGGGAGGAGAGAGATATAATCTAAAACAAATGTGTGAGCATAAGCCCAAAGATAACTTTTCTCTATGCCTCCCAAAATTCATTAGACAGTTGGATCAGCATGGTAATAAGTCAATCAGTCTGTGTGCCAAGCAGATCTGGGTAGAAAGAGTGTATGAATCAGAACTCAGGGCTCTCAAACAGAAAATGTAAACACCATAAAACATTAAGCCAAAATTTGCGCTTTTCATCCGATGTAGATTTGGAGTAAATGTAGAACACAAAAAAGTTGTCATCTAATTTACAAAGATGTAGTACTTTATCCCAGTATCTTTTTAAGCAGTAGCAGTGGAGACAGCAATAGGCAAAGGAAAATTAAAAGCAGGGGAACGGCTTCCTAATAAAATTACAGGATAAAACAGTCTATAGATAGGAATGCAATCAGTAGGCCTTAATACTACACCAGAACACATCTTTCCCTGTACTACTCGGTAACTGGGAAAAAAAAGCTTCCTTTAGTGAGGCTTCAGCAATAGGGAAAAGAGGTATCATAAAAGTGGAGGGACCTTTCTACAATATGTTCAGCTTC
>NW_005841838.1:6341496-6350320 GCF_000455745.1 Alligator sinensis | reverse complement strand
GAAAGAGATTTTTTTTCTCTTGAAGAGAGGGCACTCATTGTGTTAAAGAGATAAATGCCATCTGCACAGAGAGCCTGCTGGGACTACTGCAAGTCATAATGGAATCAAAAATATATTTATCCAGGATAAGGATAAATATTGAAAGGCAGCCATCTCAGCCAATCTGCAGTGAGAAGCAGGACCACTGGGGCCCCTCAGCCAATCAGTGATGGTGGTAGGGGGACTCACTACAATAACCCTGCAAAAATGTCAGCTGGCACTGCAATCAGCCTGCAAAATCGCCTGTCTGCTGCCTCAATTTGGGTAGGTCCCTAAAAATTGAATTAAGCAGTTCAACAAAACTGTTACATTGCTCATTGGTTTGCATAGTAAATACAGTTTTATACATAAAGTACATGGGACCACTTTGGTTTTACAGTATCACTAGAAGAATGCAAGAGCATCTGAATGCTGAACTTGGTTATGATGCACTTCAGCCACAGTGGTTGTTGTTATTTATATGCTATTGCCTTTAAAAGAGCTTGTCTGTAAAAAGTAATCATTACAGGCAAAGTAATGTCTAATCCAGTGGTTCTCAACCCATTTGCCATAGTGGGCCACACTTGCAGCTCTCAATGTGTTACATGGGCTGCACCCCACAGATGAGGGGGCCCCCAGATGCCAGGGATACAGGACCAGAGGCAGGACCCACAGCCCTCTGTCCCCGCAGCAGTGCCCAGTCCTGGCTGCCACTTGCAGGAGGCAGCAGTTGCTGTGGCCAGAGTGGAGTGCGGAGTCTGGCTCCCACCCCCTACCCCATAGGTGGCACAGCTGGAGCGGAGCCCATGGGAGGGAGAGGATGCAGGCTGCCCACTGAGGTCTCAGCCCTCCCTGCTCTGTTGCCCTCCCCTTAGGGCCTATGCAGCCGAGTGGGCCGGACCCAGTGTTGGTGGTCAGGGAGGCTCGGTGCTGTCACTGGGAGCCCGAAGCTGGTCGCACCACCATGATGAAGCATGCCCTGTCCACCTGGAAGCAGCAGCATGGAGTTGTACCCTCTGCTGCTGCCAGGTGGGTAGGGGGCACCTTGCTGTGGGGGTGCAGCCATCATGGGGCTCCCAGCAGCAGCACTGATCCTCCGCACCCTGCTCTGCCACAGAGGCCCCCAGGAGAAGAGCAGCAGGGTGGGGAGCCCTGAGCCTGCAGAAGGTAACTCACATCCGGCCCCGATTGTGCACAAATTTGGGGGGTGTGTGCCACCCCATGCCTCCCTCCTCAGGAGTGTGCGCAGCAGCAGAGCGCTGGTTCCCCTACAATCCCCTAGATGAGCTGCCTGTAGCTCTATCCCACTCCTCAGCTGGGCCTCATGGCTGCACATTCTCACCCCAGCCCTGGGCCCCATGCACTGCTCCAGCTGGGCAGCATCCCCAGCCTCAGCCCTCCCCTGCCCTACTCTACTCCCTTCCTCCCTCACCATGGGGATCCCAGCCTGTCCCCCCCACCTCCTCCATACATACATTGGAGGGAGCTGCAGGAGCTGCTCTCCATGTTGCCTGGCTGCCACGTGCAGCCGCACATGCAGGTGGTGCCCCTTGCCTCCAATTGCCCTCCTCCTGCTTTGAACTCTGTCAGCCTGCAAAGGGAAACCCACTGTTTTCCATATTTTTCTCCATGTTTTTCTCCTTGACATGGGAAAATTTGTGTTTATTGCCTTGAAAGGCGAAATCCACGTTTTTCCGTGGCAAACAGAAAACCTAGCTCCCTGGCTGTAACAAACCATGGGTGGCAATCTTTACTTGTTTTTTTAAACAGGAGGTCACATGGACCACAGCAGTATGCTGACTGGGCTGCAGATTGGTCTATTTGTTAATATCAGTGCTACCGTATGAGTCGTGTTCCTCTTAGTAAGCACAAAATGTAACTAAGAATAAAGATTTTGCAGTAGATTGTCTTTGCCACAAAATTGTCATTATAACTAATTTAAATAAGGCAGAATGCTTTGTCATTGGCAACTATGCTGTTCACGATAAGCAATATTGGGTTACTGTTTTCTATGTAGTGACAACTTCTTCAGCATTATCCAAAAATAACTTGCTTTTAAGTATGGAGTTACATCCTGCTGTCCTCAGAATAAATGCTCGCTGCAGCTAGTGGGAGTTTAATCTGGATCATGCATGGATTTTTTTTAAGATAAAAAAATTAGAGCGCCAATATCATAACTTGTTTTTTTATATTTGAAACCAACTATGAGATTAGGCCAAGATACCTACAGAAGTGCCTTACTCTCCAAGAGCACAGCCTCCTCTGACAGTTGTGTTTTACTGAAACATGAAAGCCGAGATTCATGTGCAAAGTAGAGCTTCTTAGAAAACTGTCGCCATGTGGCAGGACTTATTCCCAGAAGACATTAAAATCAACACAGTCTCACTACTTCTGGAATGTATTTCTTTGACCTAGTCTTCCCATATAACAAAAACAAAATACATGCACCTGTGGGTGATAAATGTAGTAGAAACAAACAGATTAAACTAGGTTGAAAACATAGTGGTCATTCCCTGTTTGCCATATTTTTCAATGGTTTGCATTACTATTTGCTAACTATATTAATATACACACACTTTACCTTATTCTGAAGCTTTAAATACTTCCAGAGTTTTCATTCTTCCTGTATTAATTTCACATGTAAATAACTTTGTTTGTACAATGGAAAGTGACTCTTTCCATATGGCTGATTAAGAGTTAAACTACTTTTAAGAGTTATTTTCTGAAATTGTAGCTATTGTATCCTATTAAATGTCAATTACTGGGGTAAGCGGTTCCCTGCCGCATATATATTAAGATTAATTTACAAGGCGTATCAAAGGAGTTATTGAGTATTTTTAAAATGTTAATGGACACAGTTACTAATAAATCATCCTGACAACAAAAATGCTCATGTTCTTCAATAAAACCATTCTGAAGCTCATTAAATCCTTCCAATGAAGCTGTGAACGTTCTTGTAGGTACACGATTAGTGGTTTTTAGCTATGATGCTGGAATGGAAGGGCCCCACGCAGTTGGAGCACAGGCATGCTGCACAATGCTACCATGGTAGTTTTCAGCCCCTGTAACTATCCCTATCCCTCCATTCTGACTTGTTATAATTTATTTCACTTATTTTGTACTCTCACTTCCTTTTACCTTCAGAATTCACCATCCCCCATCTTGCACTGATTGCAGCCAGCCATCAAGGAGTCAGTCAGAGGAAGCATTGGTAAAAGCTGCTTGCGGTCTCAAGTGGGCCAACAGAACTGACATGTGAAGGCATCACTCAAAGTCTGTTTGCATTATCAGGCTAAGACCACACTAGATATGGCTCAAACCAGTCTTCTAAATCATTCCTTCCCACCATGAGATGCTATCCCTGCTGCTCCTCTCAGCTTCTGATGGCTCTCTCTGTTCCAAACTTTCATTTTTCTTTTGGAGTTAAATTACAGCCATAACCCAATTTTTCTCAAAAAGTTACTCACATGGTCATTACTTCTTTTTAGTTTCTCTCTTTGCCCACTCCATCTCTTCCATTCCACTCTCCTCCACAAAATTTGATTACTTAGTCTTCTCCCTGTGTGATTTCTTCCCTGTTGTCTGATCCTTCTGTCCTCTGGAACATATTTTTCTACAGCCCTCATGACTCAAAAAGCTAACCACAACTAGTCACCCCTGCATACAACACATGGCTGCCCATTCTTTTCTGTCCTGTGTGTTCCTCTGTTGGTTGTAGTTGGCAGCTCTAGTTGTTCTGGTATGACAACTTGTTTGGATTTTTTCATGTGGGGGGAAGTGAGCACACTAGAAGAGAGGGACAGGCTACAACTAGATCTGGATGGGTTACAGAGGTGGGCAGATGAGAACAGGATGGGTTTCAATACTGACACGTGCAAGGTGTTGCACCTGGGGAGGAAGAACCAGCAGCAAACCTACAGGCTGGGGAACTCGCTTCTTGTCAGCAGAGGCAGAAAAGGATCTTGGAGTCGCTATTGATTCCAAGATGAACATAGGCCGCCAATGTGGAGACGTGGTCAGGAAGGCTAACCGCACCTTGTCATGCATCCATAGATGCATCACAAGCAGGTACAAGGAGGTGATCCTCCCCTACTATGCAACATTGGTCAGGCTGCAGTTGGAGTACTGCATCCAGTTCTGGGCGCTGCACTTCAGGAGGGATGTGGACAGCATTGAGAGGGTCCAGAGGGTCACTTGCACGATCCGGCCCTACAAGGAGAGGCTACAGGACCTGAACCTGTTCAGCCTCCACAAAAGAAGGATGAGAGGGGATCTGGTGGCTGCCTGTAAACTTGCCAAGGGGGACCAGAGGGGAATGGGAGAGTCCCTGTTCCCCCGAGCACTAGTGGGAATAACAAGGAACAACTGCCATAATTTGACTGAGAGTAGATTCAGGCTAGACATCAGGAGGCACTACTTCACTGTCAGGATGGCTAGGAGCTGGAACCAACTTCCAAGGGATGTGGTGCTCACCCCTACCCTGGGGGTCTTCAAAAGGAGGCTAGACAACTGCCTAGCCGGGGTGTTTGACCCCAGCATCCTTTCCTGCCCATGGCAGGGGGTCGGACTTGATGATCTGCTTAGGTCCCTTCTGACCCTACCAGCTATGGAACTATACAACTCTACATTCTCCTCCCTGGCTTCAGCTGCCTTTGCAGATTTTCATGCACTTTGTTTCATACAGGGAAGGAGAGAGGTAGTCAGCGGTGTTAGTCTGAAGTCAGACAGAAGGCAAGGTAGAGATGCACCTTGTAGACTAACAAAATCAAAGATGAATAAACTTTTGTGAGCCACATCTCATTTCATCATGCTAGCACTTAATTAAATGAGTTGAGGCTCACAAAATCTTAAGCATTTATGATTCAGGCAGTCTATAAGCCCCTCTACCTTGTCAAGCAAGTGTCCTACTGTTTCTCTGCAAAACACTGGTCATCTACTAATTACAGTTCAGTTTGTAAACCCCTGATATTTACTAAATGAAAGAAAAGGCAAGTCAAAGCCATGAGTGTATACAAACAGGAGAATGCTTATGGTGCAATTTAGAAATTAGCTTAGGCCCTTTTCTCTTTTAACAAACTAGATGTTTATTTCTTTCCTCTTAGGAAACCTGTTCTATTTTTAAGGTCCCATCAAAGATAATTTAAGGGAATGTTGTTTTGCAAATACACCATAAAAATGTATTGCTGACATGTTAACTAGGGGTCCAAACAACATTTCTCTGTGTGATAAGCTTACTGTAGCAAGTGTGTGCACCCCGACAGAGAGGTGAGATAAAGGACTAGGTAAAGGGTGGGCAATTAGTTTGGCTGGAGGGCGGCTTATTGAGTTTTGGCAAGCTGTCAAGGGCTGCATGGGTAGCCCCATCCTTTGACAGGTAACCCACCCCCTGGATGCCATCTTGTGACCAGAAGTCCCACCCCCTAACCCCTGACCTTTGCTGCCAGAAGTTCCTCCCCTTGCCCCCAGAAACACTCCTTTCAGCAAGGGGGTTTGCCGTCTTGGAACCAGAAAAATACCAAATTCTATTCTAAAAATTGAACATCTACAACATTTATTAAATTGATTAAAAAAAATATTTCTGTCCTAATTTACATGCATTTGTGTAGTGTACACAGAGGTGACCACACAATAGCTTAAAATGAATTCTTACTCTTGTATATTGTGGGGGGTAGGGGGCATGAGGGCTGGGCATAGGTTTGTGGGGCGCTGTGGGTGAGTGGGTATGTGGGGTGTGAGTGTTTCTGTGGGGGGTGGTTATGGGGTGAGGGTGTATGTGAGTGTATGTGTGGATGTGGGGTGTGGGTGGGGTTTGTGGGGGGTTTTGTGTGTGGGAAAGGGTGGCTGGGGTGTGTGAGGGACTGTGTTGTGGGGGTGTGGATGTATGGCAGTGCAAGGGAGGGAGTGGGCGCATGTGTACAGTGGAATGTGCATGTGGGACTCGCCCTATGAACACACAGTCTCTCTCTCTCTCCCTCATTGCGCGCGCGCGCGCACACACACACACACAAGTGCAGGCCTTGTGCTCAGTGGGCATGGCGATGCCAGGAAAATGGTGGCAGGCGGGAGTGAGTGGCAGTGAGGGGGCACATGGGAGCGCAGTGACAGTTCCCCCATCTCCCTGCTGGTGCAGCCCAGCTCCATAGAGCCCCTGCTGGTCAGGCCCCATGCTCCTGCTGCTCTGCTGTGGGCCCTGCCAGTCCTGGCCCTGGGACACCAGCATGGGTCCAATGCTCATGTCTGGCTGTTGCTGTGCTCCCACATGCCCACTCACTCCCACTGACCCCCGCCTGCCACTGCTTTGACCATTTTCTTTCCTACCACCACAGCATTCCAGCACCATGTGGTTCCTGGCTGCATGGCTGGACCATAGGACTCGGCAGGAGCCTCCTGGGCCTGAGGACGGGGCAATTGCCCGTTCACCTTGCTGCTGGGCTGCAGGGTTCTGACGCTGGCTTTCCCTGGGTCTTACTGCCCCTGGCTCCTGTCATCTTTGACAGATAGTCAGGAACAGATGAACATTAATTTTCTAAATTTTTTAGGGGCCTCATGGGACAGACACAGTGGCCTGGTGGGCTGAATCCAGCCTTCAGGCCATATTTTGCCTGCCCCTGAACTGGAGAGTCTACTCTAGTTTTCTGAAAATGCTCTCTCATGACCATAGCTACAAAAGAAGGAACCACCCCTTGTTCCACAAATTCACATATTTAGCTGCCCTCTGCTTAAATGATATGCCACTAAAAATATCCTGAATACAACATATAATTCTACACAATGACGTGTAGGAGGTGCACGCAGGTGCATGTGCACCCCCTGAGATTGGCTGTGTACCCCCTGGAAGCGCCAGCTGCGAGACTGGAAGCGCCAGCGGAAGTGCATTTCCGGTTTTGCCAGTTTTGCTGCTGGTGGTTTTGTGGTCAGTGCTCGACTGCTGGCTCTTCCCCCCCACCCCCCATTGGCAATCTGGTGCCCTCCAGACTTGGGAGGCACCAGTCACCCATGGCATAATGGAAATCACATAAGGGCTTGTAGATCTTTCTCCTCTGAAGTACTTTTGAAATAATTGCTAGTTGGCAAGATTTGGCTTAATCTAGAGAGTGAGAGTTTAAAAAGGAGTGTTGAGGAACAAAATCCAGGTCATTCAGGTCCCCAAATCCCTCTTCTTGTAAGTGATATACATGACAATTCACAGTGTGTAAAATAAATGCCCTGAGGCCTTAAGAATATCAATATTTATTAAATCAATTTCAAAATTTTGCAGATCA
Organism: Alligator sinensis; assembly: GCF_000455745.1. Classification (NCBI taxonomy): domain Eukaryota; kingdom Metazoa; phylum Chordata; order Crocodylia; family Alligatoridae; genus Alligator; species Alligator sinensis. The sequence goes on along the minus strand of NW_005841838.1, from coordinate 6,343,040 downwards.
CTTATTGTGATGACCTCTTTTAGCCTAGGCAGGTGGCCAATACTCGGGCCCTGCAGGGTATTCCAATTAGGTTACAAACAGATGTCACATTTGTCCAAGGGTAAACCATTTTATCCCAGGAAAAAGTGCAATCATTCAGACGTCCATTTCTGTTGTCCGCAGGAGAAAACCTAAAAAGGTTCACAGGTTAAGAAATGCTAAAAGTTTATCCTGAGATATCACAAAGTGCATCTGAACAGTTGTCCTCTATTGGTATTCTCATGGGGACTTCAATCACCCCAACATCTTCTGGGAGGGCAAAACAGCACTTCGCAGGCATCCAGAAAGTATTTGGAGAGTGTTGGGGATAATTTCCTGGTGCAAGGCCAGCTAGGGATTGTGCTCTTCTTGACCTGCAGCTCACAAACAGGGAAGAATTGGTGGGGAATGTAGAAATAGTTGGCACCTTGGCAGTAGTGACCACAAGCTGACTGAGATCAGAATCTTGAGGAAATGAAGGAAGAAGAGCAGCAAAGTAAGGACTGTGGACTTCAGAAAAGCATACTTTGACTCACTAAGGGAACTTATGGGCAGGATCAGAAGCCAGGAAGCCAGACTGAGGGGTAGAAAAGTCCAGGAGAGCCTGCTGTACTTTAAAGAAGCCTCACTGAGAATGCTGGAACAAACCATCCTGATGTGCAAGAAGACTAACAAGCATGGCAGAAGACCAGCTTGTCTTAGCAGGGAACTCTTCAGTAAACTAAATCACAAAAAGGAAGCTTATAAGTGAAAACTTGGACAAATAACTAGGGAAGAGTATAAGAGCATTGCTTAGACATGCAGGAATGAAGTCAGGAAGGCCAAAGGACAATTGGAGTTGCAGCTAACAAGGGATGTGAAGGGTAACAAGAAGGGTTTCTACAAGTATGTTGGTAGCAAGAGAAGGATCAGGGAAAGTGTGGGTTCCATACTGAATGGGGGAGGCAACCTTGTGACAGATGATGTGGAAAAGACTGAAGTACTCAATGTATTTTTTAACTCAGTCTTCAGAGGTAAGGTCAGCTCCCAGACTAGTGCACCAGGCAGCATGCTTTAGGCAGGAGGTGAGCAGCCAACAGTGGTAAAAGAACAGGGGCTATTTAGAAAAGTTGGATGTGTATAAGTCCATGAGGCCAGATGCAATGAACCTGTGGGTGCTGAGGGAGTTGGCCGATATGATTGCAGACCCACTGGTCATTATCTTTGAAAACTTGTGGCAATTGGGAGAGGTCCCAGACAATTGGAAAGGAGCAAATATAGCATCCATCTTAAAGAAAGGGACGAAGGAGAATCTGGGGAATTAAAGACCAGTTAGCCTCACCTCAGTCCCTGGAAAAATTGTGGAGTGGGTCCTCAATAAATCCATTGATGAGATGACTGGCTCTATGGAGGCACGGAGAGCAATGGATATAATACAACTTTAAAGGAGGACAAGATTCTTTGGCTGAACCTGATATCTTTTATTAGACCGACTTAAATAGTTGGAAAACAATTTTTAACCAAGCTTTCAGATTCAAAAACCCTTC
>NW_005841838.1:6333797-6341470 GCF_000455745.1 Alligator sinensis | reverse complement strand
TAGACCAACACGGCTACAACCTATACCCCTTGACTTTATAAAGGCTTTTGATTTGGTCTCTTACAACATTCTTGCAAGCAAGTTAAGGAAGAATGGGTTGGATGAAGAGACTATAAGATGGATACAAAACTGTCTGGATCGTCCGGTTCAAAGGGTAATAATCAATAGCTCAATGTCTAGTTGGCAGGCAGCATCAAATAGAGGGTTAGAAGATGGGATAGAGTGCACCCACAGCAAATTTGCAGATTGCACCAGGCTGGGGGGAGTAGTAGATATACTGGAGGGTAGGGCTAGTATTCAAAGTGACCTAGACAAAATTGGAGGATTGGACCAAGAGAAATGTCATGATGTTCAATAAAGAGAAGTGCAAAGTCCTGCACTTTGGGTGGAACAATCCCATGCACTGGTAGAGGTTGGGGACCAACTGGCTGAGCAGCAGCTCTGCAGAGAAGGTCCTGGAGGTTACAGTGGACAGTAAGTTGAATATGAGCCCACAGTGTGCCCTTGTTGTGTAGAAGTCTAGCAGCATATTGGGCTGCATTAGCAGAAGTATTCTGAGCAGATCAAGGGAAGTGTTTCTTCCCCTCTATTCAGCATTGGTGAGGCCACATCTGGAGCACTGTGTCCAGTTTTGCAGCCCCCACTACAGAAAGGATGTGGACAAATTGAATAGAGTACAGCAGATGGCCTGGGAAATGATTAGGGGGCTGGAGCACATGACTTCTGAGGAGAGGCTGAGGGAATTGGGCTTATTTAGTTTAGAGAAGAGAAGACTGGGAGGGGATTTAATAGCAGCCTTCAACTACCTGAAGTATGATTACAAAGAGTATGGAGCTGGACTATTCTCAGTAATAGCAGATGGCAGAACAAGGAGCAATGGTCTCAAGTTGTAGCAGGGGAAGTTTAGGTTACACAGCAGGAAAAACTTTCTTTTTAGGAGAGTGGTGAAGCACTGGAACAGGTTACCCAGGGAGGTTGTAGTTGTTTCGTCCTTGGAGGTTTTTAAGACCCAGGTAGACAAAGCCTGGGCTGGAATGATACAGTTGGGGCTGGCTGTGCTTTGCGCAGGGGGTTGGACTAGATCACTTCCTGAGTTCCCTTCTAACCCTATTTTTTTAATCGCACAATTGCATCGCTGAATCAATGGCATAAAAGCAGCATTGCATCCAGCTGCTCACTAAACCCCGATTAGAAGGCTGATGTATTTACATGCCAATCCCAGGACATTTCTGTTTCAGGACAAACACAGGCACAACTTGTCCAAGGACAAAGGCAAAGGTTTATGATGGAACTTGGTGAAATTATATTTGCTTCCAAAGAACATACCCAAAGTCCTGTTTTACAGTGGGAACAAGCAATATGTTTGTTTCATTGCTGACAATTTGAGACCTCCTTCCAGCCCAAGTCTCTGTCCAGAAGAAGCTTGCTTCTTCCTAAAAGTGCTGCTTTGCCTGTTGGGGAAGGGTAAGGGGGCGGGGGGCTGCCATACACCCATCCTGCCCTCTAGTGAGGCTGATAAAACCCCAGACTGAACTCCGCCTGCTCCCCTTCGCTCACCCATTCTGAAAACAGCTTGAGACTGGCAGGCAGTGCATACACGAGTTAGAGAAGACCCTCTGTTTAGAAACACCTTCATATGAACTCTCATGCAATGAGGGTTCAGATTTTCACCGGATCAGCCATTTTTTAATCTGTCTGCAGCCATGCACTTGAGTTTTGGTCATGACTATAGGCTGCTTTCTGTGGGCAGATCAGGTGAAAATTGTCACTTCTGGCTGCACCCCAGCCAGAAGGGTTTTGGGAGGTTTTTGACTGCTCAGAGATCGAAGACATGCTTGCTAGAAGCCAGCATAACATTACCTATATTTACAATTGCTTTTAAAATCTGAATTTAAAGGTGGGTCCCAGGGATGGATGCTAAATGATGATAAACTAGTTCTGGATTAATACGTTATAACTATAAATGCAATTAGTGGATAAGAGGAGAATCAGCACATTATGTAAATACAGAAAAAAACACCAATTGAGGTGGCATGATTACTGTAGGTGACAGATTACTTTTCCCTTTCATCAGTCAAGTCAAAGTAGTGGGAAAGTTAACATAATTTACCATAAAATTAAGACACTTTAGCATTAAGAAACCATTACATAAAAAAAAAATTCTCAGGGGCATTAATTAGGGAAACTCTGGTATGCTCATAAACCCTTTACATTCATCTGCATAAGAAGGTCATTTTAATAAGTTATTCTAAATGTTCGCAAGTCTGACTGTGAAGAACTGACTATAGCTCCAAGACTTACTGAGAAAGAAAATGGAGGAAAGACAACAGAGGAAAATGACATTTAGGGATAGATCGTGCTTTGCCATTACATAAATGTGCAGGATAAAGGAGGAAATAAGGAAAAATTCCTTCATTCCTCACTCATGAACAACTCTGAAAGGGCAGTGAATCTGCTGGGAGAAGTACAGAAGATGCTCCCTAACTATGCTCCTGAGGGCTCCCACTGCCCCAAACCTCAGAGGCTACAGTTCCACTCCTTTACATGAGCCACTGGACCTGTGTGTGAGAGAGAAAAGCAGTGGGGGAAAGAGGATGGGGCACCTACAGGGGCTTTGCAGCCTGTGATCCCTAGCTTCAGATGGGAGGCTCCCTATGCTTCCTCTAGAACAATGCTCCACACGCAGACCTTTGAGACAGAACCCCTTCCTTTTTTTCTTCCTCCTCTACCACTTCCCTCTTTTTTTATTCTTAGGGAAATGAGAGAGAAAGAAATCAGGAGAAACAGTCTCATATAAACAGGGACTTAGGACATTACAAGTATCCTGACCCCACAAAAATAACTCTATCATGTTCTCGGATACATTCATGGGAAAAGAGTGGAGATATCAGCCAATTCAGTCTCCACTCAGGTGTCTAACTGATATTCTTTGCATCGTCTTAAGGATTTGCTGTATCAAACTGAATCACCCTTACGGTGCGATATTTTTTGCTTGCCATCTCTGCAATAGTTTCATTTAAGAAGCCTGTAAGGAAGTAAGGTTCTAATGTGCAGTTTTCTCATTCCTGTGTTTGAGTCAAGCAACAGTGTTCTTCCAGCTTTACCTTCTGCTTCCCTGACTTTTCCCTTCCCTTTCAACTCCTTGCCCCTGGCCTACCATAAGCTCCTGAGGCTAACCAGTCCAGTACTTATTCCTAACACAAGTATTGTCCAATCAAAGAGGCCCTCTGTTAGCCATGGGCTCACGATTTAACTGACAATAAGATCCAGAGTCTTGTGAAGGGAAAGTCACTCTTATTTGGAGAGCCAATGCTAGGCCTACATGCCACTTAAGACATACTGAAAATACATTGTTTAAGTTGGATTTAATTGCAACAAAGGCCTTGTGAACACAACTTTTCTCAATGATTAATCTAGCCCATGAGGGCATAATATTTGGTATTATATCAAGTATGCCAAGTAAGAGAAGGAAGGAAGAGAGCTGACCCTCAGGTGAACTGGATATGAAGTGAAGATAATCGAACTGCTCAAATGCTTTTTTTGGTCATAGTTATTTAGCTACATCTTAATAACACATTTCTTAACAACTTACTGAATGATCTGTTAGCCTAACTATAAACATCCTGTGCTACCACTACTGTGTGGCCACAAATAAAAGCACTGCATTAGTCTCTAGAAAAGTAATGAAGCTTAATGATCCAATAAGTTCTTTATATTTAATGAGATATAGCAGCAGTTTTCTGACTGCATGGACAATCCTCTCTCTTTTCTACATGATCTTTGTTTGGAAGGGAATAGGTAATGAGTATTCAAAATAGATAGATAAAACAATGTCAGTTGTCAGTTTTCAGTATTCTCCATTTTATTTTTTTTCCTCCTCAGTTATCTTCATTATTGGTTTTCCTATCAGGGACTTGAAATGCCTTTTCTCCTGTTGAACTGCATTAAGGTTTGATTTGTTTCATTTGCCTTTTTTTCATACTGCTCCTTGACTCTCATTCTCAGTTTGGGACAGGTCAGGCTGGGTGCAAAGTGGTGGGTGCCGGTCATTTGCTCTCTCTCATTTCCTCTCTCCTTTCTACTGTTTGTTCCCTTTTCTCTTGCTATTGTTTAAGCTAGTTTGTGCTTCTCATTAACTATGCATCAGGAGCTGTGTTTGGCTGGAAAAGAACTCTGTGGCTAGGGACAGACATTACACATAAACCAGAATAAGTGATCAGAAACTGGTTTAAACCTGCAACAGAACAGATGTTCAGTCCACATAAACCAGTTTGAGAATGGCTGAAACTGGTTTGAGATAAACGTGGTTGAATCAGACTTAACTGATTTGGGTCAAACCGGTTTATGCAATGTCTGTCCCAGACCCCTTGCTGATTTAAGATAAACCAGATACCCCCAGCATCCTGGCATGCTCTCCGGGCTGGGTGGGGGCTCTCTGCTCCACAGCAAGGCTGGCCCCTCCCCTCTCCTCCCCCTCCCCCTCACCCCTCCCTGCTAAGCAGGAATTCACCCCTCCCCTCTGCCTTGCCAAGAGATGTCTGTGTATTGGCTAGCAGACCACATGCTGGCTAAGGTCCGTGCTGAATCAACAGGTAGAATCAACAAGTAGCTGGTAATGTCCCTCTGTTGTCTTAATTGGGTGATAAACAGTGTTATCAATTCCCTGCTGGGCTAATCACAGTGTCCTGTGGGAGCCTGGCCACATCCCACCCCCTCATGCTGTGGAAGGAAGGGAGGGCTGCTCTAGCACCCCCCAGCTTCTATCCTGAGCCATGTGCCTGCATTTCTGGAATGTCTGTCTGGTTACAAAATTGCTTTAGCCTAGCCAGGTTAGACTAACCTGCAAAGATTGAATCAATTCAGGCTTTTTGAATGTCTGTCCCTAGCCCATAACTGGGGCTGTGCTAGTTACTTCTCCTTATGTCAGATGGCCCATGTCTTTTTGCTTCCTGCACATATACAGGTTCAACCTAGTTTTCAGTCTTCTTTTTTTTTTTTTCTTTTCCTGAGGGGAGGATGGGCTTGAGTGTATGATGGAAAATGGAATGAGCCAATGGTAGGGTGAAGGAGGGAGCTTTCATTTTGAGGAATTATCTTGAAGTGTCTTAAGTTTTAAACAATTCCAATTACTGCTGAGTAGCTTTTGTAAAAATTATACTTGAGTTCTTTGACACTGATATATGTACTACAATACTGTAAGGCTATAATAATGGCTAGCAGATGTGCACTATGTATGTTGGAAAATTGCTTTCACTCTGAACCCCATACTAAATTTTCTTTAAATGTGAACAGTTCAGAAAGTTGAAGAAAAACTTCTACATGCATTTTTTGAATTGCAGGAATACTGTAAAGGTATTTTTTCTATTATTTAAAAGCACAAAACACTTTTAGTGGACCCTTACTGCAACAAAAATATTTCTGTATGAAAGACAACAAAGATATAGTAATCAACACTGAAGACTAGCAGCTTTATTTGATATGGGGAAAAAAGTTCTGATTTACACCAAAGTATGCATGTACATCTTCTTGGGTCTGAGGTAATCAGTGCTCTGATGAGCTAATAAGTTTGGCTAATTCATCAAATCTTCCCTGCTACCCCAAACCATCTCTCCACTCCAAACAATGCAAAAGCTTGCAAGGGAGGAGTAAAGATTGAGGGGGAGCACTAAAACAGTGCCATACCTTTTACCTCTTGCCTACCAAACTTCTCAGCACTGGAAAAATGTAAGGTGAGCACAGACTGAAAAATATATCCTAAACGCATGTAAACACTGAGCAGTTAAATACTATGATTTGGATGTGCATGCATTTTTTTTTTTAATCTCATGAATTTCAAACATACCCCTGTCTTGATGTTTGGGGTTCGCCATACAGAGCTAATAAATTCTGAAAGATCCTTTGTTCATGCAAAACTGCTCTGCAGCAGAAATAAAGAGGGGGTTGGACTGAAGAAGAAGCAGTACTGGGTAAAGGATGAAAGTAGGGGTTCCATGGGTATGCAGTTCCAGTGCCAGCAAAGGCTGCAGTCATGGCAGACAGATGGTACGAAGAGGGGGGAGATCTGGAAAGATTCTGACCCCTGAGTCCTACAAACAAGCCCCATGCAAAGCTTGTCTCTTTGGTCTTAGAACAGGTTGAGAATTTCACCCAAAATATGATACTGATCTAATCCTTTCCTATTAATATCAGAAAAATGTAGGATCAAGCCCCCTGTTTGTAAAACAAACCAAAATGAAGACACCCTGACTCATCCCCCAAACAAACCAGCCACAACTCTGATTATTGAATTAGACACATTTTTCAAGAACTGCTCATTCTTATATAAAGGCCAAACTCAGAAAGGTCAGTGGGATGTTGAATTATTTACTATTTAAGCTCTGGCTGCTCAAAGAGGCTTTGCCAGTGGAGACAACTTTTTCAAAAGGTTTTCAAAGTTTGCTCATATGAACTTTTTGGCAATTGGCTTATTTTTCAAGAAATGTCTCCTTCCTTTTTCTGTCTTGGATTTACAGGTAGGAACACCTATGTCCTAACCAGTCTGTGTATGTATTTTATGCACCCATGGCTAAATGCTCCACTGATCCTTCCTACTTGATTTTAATGGTTATGGTTTGGATTTTCAAAGGTACCTAAAGGGAATTACAGTAAACTCTGGATAGTTTGCCATTTCAAGGGGATGGTAAATAATGGAATAGTGACCTTTTATCAGGAGCTGGTAATTTGGAGTGAGGAGACTATTGCAGGGAATCAGAACAGCAGGGAATTAAAACATAGTGGCAAATCATTCCTAAGGTGAATTAGACAAAATTTGCTGTATTTCTAGAGCTATTGGAGGCTTCGGAGTTTTACATTTGGTTTCATCTTGATTTGGACTTAATGATAAAATGCTTCAGGTTCCCCATAGAAGGGAAAGCCCATGAATCCTTAACTCAGACCTAATCTGTCTGGTTGGCTAACTTGGACCTGCACACCCTAGAAGCTCTCAGCAAGCCAGCTCTGGTGCAGTCTGTCTGGATGAGTGTTCAAGAACTGCACACGGTGGAAGTCCTGACTACAAAGCAGTATTAAGCCTGAAAGTTTAGAAGCCAATGCTCCCACAGCTTCTAGCCTCACTGATCCCCAAAATCCCACCAGGATTGCTGCAGAAGAACCAAGAATCTGGAAGCTCCAGATCACAATGGCTTGGTAAGTGAGCTACAAAGGAGCCTCAGGGTTTGGAGTCTGGGTATAGAGCTGAGGAGCCTGGCAGATGAGCTGACAGGTATCCAAACAAGTTTTGAAACCTGCTGCTTTCTGTCAGAGCTTGTTTTAAATCATACAGTCTCTATGGAATATTTTCATTTCAACAAATCAGCAATCTCCAATAGGAAACTGTCTACTGGAGAAATTCTGACCAGTTCTAGTAAAAAAAAAAAAAACTACGTCATCTGGGAATTCAGTGAGAGTTGGATGCCTACCTTTAGGTTCATTTTCAAATCCCAGCCTAAAGGCTAGGGACAGACATGACACACAAGCCAGTATAAGAGCACCTATACACGTGATGAACCTATGCTCTGATAAGTGTTAATTAGACTCGATTAATTGAGTCTGCTGCGAGTCTTGTTGAAGCATGCTAATTAGCGTGCTCCAACAGCCTCTGCATCGTGAATTCAGCATCCCTGCATTTTGAAATG
>NW_005841838.1:6277317-6333759 GCF_000455745.1 Alligator sinensis | reverse complement strand
ATAGGGACGCAAAGATAGTTTAAGTGAACGCCCTCCCCCCACCATTTTGAAGTGCAGGGCACTGAATACACATGATACTGTGGGCGCTTTAATTAGAGAGGCTCTTATGAGAACACCAGTGGCTCTGAGACCCTGTGGTGAAGTGGGGCTCCGCACCTAGCCACAGTGCTAGGATCCCCACTTGCCTTTGGGCATGCCTCCCACCTGACTCACCTGCCATGTCTTGTTCTTATTAATTAGGATGTTAATTAAATGAAAAGCAGCCCATTTTATGCCCCGATGCCAGGGGATGCTATCTGTGGCTCCGAACCTCCCTTACATCGCAGCCCATGCCTCGCAGATGGCATCCAGCTGTTAGTCACACCAGCCCCACACTGGGCTCCAGAATTCTCCTATCAGGACCCCGCCTTTTGATCCCTCTGCTCAGGCAGCCTACTCTGCCATCATTCGGGCTCCCTGTAGCTATCTCCCCCTCGACACACTGGGCTCCAGAATTCTCCTATCAGGACCCCGCCTTTTGATCCCTCTGCTCAGGCAGCCTACTCTGCCATCATTCGGGCTCCCTGTAGCTATCTCCCCCTCGACTCTGGGGCGTCCCTCGCAGTGGGCCCCTGGCCCTTTTGACCTTTCTGGTCCTGACTCCAGCACTGACCAGTCGAGGGGGTACTCAACCTCTCGCCTCTCTCACTAGCCCCACACTCTCTCTCAGGTCCACCTTCCTGGATGTGGGAGCTGGGGTACCTCACACCACAACTGGTGCTCCAGGGTCTCACAGGGGACTCTCACTTCCCCCACCTGGAGCAGCAGGTCATGGTGGTACTTAAGATCTTACTTTTGACACACACTCAGCTTCCCAGCAGTGGAGGACTTACCGGGGTCAGAACTCACCCTTCTGTCTCTTGGACTGAGCCCCCTTTATTCTACCTCTGACCCAAAATTCAGCCTTACACATCTGAAGACCTACCTGGGCCTACATCCATCCCTACTGCCTCCTCACCTGGGGCTCCACACTGCTCCCTGCACTCGGGGCTACTCATCTCTTCCCCCGTCACTCGGTGCTCCACACTGCCCCCCTCACCCAGGGCTCCAGATCTCGGCCCCCTTCACTGGGGCTCCACACCACCCCCTCACTTGGGGCCATGGGGCTTTCCTCCCCAGTGGGCTCAGGTGGCCGCTGCCATGTCTGGCCCCAGCTTTCCCTTTGGGCTCTTGCCCCCCCCCAGGTCTCAGGTGGCCATAGCTGTGCCTGGCCCCAACTCTCCCTCCTTGGGGTCTCTCGGAGTCTTGCACTCCACAGGGCTCAGGTGGCTGTAGCCATGCTGGTCCCAACTCTCCTTCCTCAGGGTCTCTCACCCCACAGGGCTCGGGTGGCCGCAGCTGTGCCTGGCCCTAACTGCTTCCGGTATTGTGCAAACCCAACCGAAGCTGAGGGCTAGGGTTAAGGTGCCCCTACACGCCTTTCACCAGGGTGATCACTGGCCTGGCATTGACTGGGGGCTCCCATGCCACTGAGAGCCCCACCAGGCCCACTCACTCCCGGCAGGGTGCAGTTTTAGATCACACCCAGGACCAGGAGCCTCCTAACCATCCTACAGCTCCTCCCTTACCTACAGGATGATACACAAAGCCTCACAGCCAGGCAATGTTACTGCCTTCCCAGCCAGCAGGGAACTGAGCTCTTTATATAGGCAGCCAGAGATCTAAAATGGCTATTTTAATCAAGCACCTGCTGGCTCCCTTGCTCTTCAGTCTTAAAGTGGCAGGCACCAACAGTGCCCTGCCACACACCTTCCCCCTTTAAATGGTACCTAGGGGGTTTCCCCTGCTTCTCCTCCAAAATAGGCTCCCACCAGAGCCTGTGGGAGCCCCCAAGTGGTGAGCACTCTCAAAGGTGCTCCGACACAGAGACACTCTAATTAAAATGCCACTCCCCCCACCTCAGAGCACATGCATAGACTCCCTAAGTGATCGGAAACCAGTTCAAATCTGTAATATGGCAGAAGTTCAGTGCATATAAACCACTTCCATATTGACTGGAACCAGTTTAAGATACAACATCCATCCAGGCTTATCACTACATCACTGATTTTGGTTAAATTGATTTATTGAAATTCTGTTCCAGAAATTCTGTTCAAGTTACCTCACAGTTCCCCAGCATCCCAGTATGCTTTGCACCTCTCCTGCAGCCCCCTCTCACCTTGTGGTGGGTGGGCTAGCCTTGGCCCAAACTGTCTGTTCCAGCCTAGAAGGGAGGTATGCTCTAGTGCCCCCATGGCTTCTGGCCTGGGCCACCTGCAGGCATGTGGCTACCTTTCTGAAATCAAAAGTGTATGTCTGTTGACTTGCTTATTAGTTCAATCTACACAGTTCAATCTGCATGACTAATAGGACAAAGGAGGTGATGCTCCCCCTCTATGCGGCACTGGTCAGGCCGCAGTTGGAGTACTGTGTCCAGTTTTGGGCGCCGCACTTCAAGAGGGACGCAGAGAATCTCAAGAGGGTCCAGAGGAGGGCCACTCGCATGATTAGTGGCCTTCATGATAGATCCTACGGGAGGAGGTTGAGAGAGCTGAATCTCTTCAGCCTTCACAAGGGACGGCTGAGGGGAGATCTTGTGGCCGCCTATACATTTATTAGGGGAGGTCAACGGGGAATAGGGGAAGCGCAGTTTACTTAGGCGCCCCAGGGAGCGACTAGGAATAACGGGTGTAAACTAGTTGAGAGTGGATTTAGGTTAGATATTAGGGAGAAATTTTGCACAGTAAGGGTGGCCAGGATCTGGAATGGGCTTCCAAGAGAGGTGGTGCTATCACCTAGCTTGGAGGTCTTCAAGAGGAGGCTAGATAGTCACCTGGCTGGGGTCATCTGACCTAGATCCTTTTCCCTGCCAGGGGCAGGGGGTCGGACACGATGATCCATTGTGGTCCCTTCCGACTCTACAATCTATGAATCTACCCAGATGAGACTAACCTGTGAAGACTGAATTGATTTAGCCTTGGGCTTTTTGACTGTCTGTACTTAGCCTAAATGTTAATTACATTCTTAAGGCCCAGTCTTGCTGACGTGGATTTCAGCAGGTGAAGGATTAGACCCCTCTACCTTTAATATTTAAAGATACAACGAGTAGAGAAATGTAACCTTTACAATTTCTATCAGATATCATTTCAAAAGGCATGGGATAAAAGTAAAAACGATATCTGCAGATGAATTTTCAGTATTTTCTTTTTTTAATTCTTATTTTGCCCTTTTCAGAGTGTGAAAAGAAAAAAAAAGAATCAAATGAACAATGGCATGTCAAATATTAGAAAACCCATGAATAGTGGATGTCATTAGTGCCAACAGCAATTAAAAGTGATTGTACATACTTTTGTAACTTCTTATTTTCTCCCCCCTGGCATTATCATTATCATCTTCATCATTATACAAGAGAATGTGAATCAGACTGAATATACAATGATTTTAAACAGAAGAATTTACCAAATATTTCATGAAGTAGGAAAAACAGAGAAATATTCCTTTGTCATGTTTCTTGATTATAGCATATTATGTATTAGTTCTGATTAATCTTTGGGGTATTTGCAAATGGGCATTCAAAAACAGTTACTCAAACATAATTCAGTTAAACTGGTATTGGCAGAGTACTTAGATGTAAAGTAATCTTGCAGTATAACATCCAGCTAATAATTCAACAGTAATCTTCCTAAATTATGCCACAGTACTGAAAATGTGACTGTACCCAATCTTCAGGTTACTATAAATCAGCCTATTTTTCTTATCCAAACAACATTCCCAGGGACTTTCATTTTGCCTAAATAACCCAGGCTTTGGTTTTAGAAACAAACCAAGGTCCAGATCAATAATCTATTCTAATATAATAGTCAAATAGTCATACTATAAAAATCCATTTCTTTGTCAAAATATAGATTGTATGAACCATAGTACACAGCATGTATATACTTACTATCTGGCAAATTTCAACATTTTTTTTAAACAAAATATAATTGCAGGTTTACTTTTATATTACACAGCTACAAGTATAGGAGTGGGTGGCTGTCTGGTTCACATCTAACTGCTGCTAAATGTACTGTAACTGCAGAAACTCTAGAAGATTTAGCACATCTCTCTTTTTATATTTTTTTGGGAAACAACCACAACAACAGAGATAGGATAATGCCTTCAAATTATTAACATGCACTGTTAGTTACGGTTTCGCATTCATATAGTGTTAATCAAGTGCTATTGATATTGTCTCCACTATTGCCTTAACTTTTCCTAGAATATGAGGAACTTTGACTAATGCTGAATAGAGAGAATAATTGCATAGTGAGAAATTTTTCCAATAGCTCACATACATCTTGCCTATTTTCCATTAGGTTTCAGTCCACGTGGTCAAAATATGAAAGGCACAATCCTAAAAATACTTACACTTGGGGCAATGCTGCTTGGACTCTGGGCCTAATCCAAGTCCTATTATGGATAATGAAAAGCTTTTGTTGACACCAATAGGTTCTGGATAAGGCTGCATGTCCTTGATCCAGCAAACTAATTAAGTGCCTCAGTACTCCCATTGACTCTAATGGTGATTAATGTTAAATACATTTGTGCTTAACGGCTTTGCTGGACTGTGGAGAAAGGTGAAATCATGATCCCACTGACTTAAACAGTGGCAGAATTTCACACAAAGTGTGAGTAAGAAGATGTGGAGGATTTGGCCGCAAATGTATTAGGGTTTTATTTAACTTTTTCTCTTTAGTGCTTGTTCCTCTTTGGGTAGCACATCTGCTCTGTATTACAACTCTTCCAGCAAACTAGCATAAATAAATAAAAAGGTTGGTGACCAGGCCACCAGCAATATAGTTTATTGCATGTACCACAACAGAACATCTTCTATTTCCTTACTTCATTTTCAATTCAGGTCAGTAATATTTAAGGTGTTTAAGGAATTTATGAAGTTTAGCATTTTGAGTTTACTTCCAAAAGTAATTAAAGTGACACATATCTGTTTTGTTCTCCATTTTAGGGGTCCAAGCCTACTTTCTTTAATTAGGTGAAACCTCAAAATCATGCATTTTAGATGCACAGTTGAAGTTTCTGTGGAAGTTCAGTTTCTAAGGAAGGAAGGAACTGTATTACTGTGGAGAATATCTCACTGAAGACTATGCAGTAGAGCCCTGATTTTTTTATCAGGATGATTTACAACCTGTTTAATTCACAGTGTTTCAGAACTAAGGACAAACCACTCAACTGATTGCTTTTACTTTCAAAGGTACCACTCCTCTGCGCAGCTGTAGCTCATCGGTGGTCCTGCACAGCTGATCAGACAAGTGGCATCCATTGAAATAAAAGCTGCAGGAACCTCATCTCTTTGCTGTGGCTATCCTCCTCTGCCCTGCCCTCACCCCAACTACTTTGCAAACACTCTTCACACGGGTGGAGGTACCTAAACCATGGGGGGAAAATCCTGTTTTTTCTGTACTAGAAAAACAGCTATGGTCAATAATTTTAAAGCAAATAGATAAGCATATCATCTACAAGGCAGATTATATCAATAACACTGTACATTCCTTGCGTGTCCCCTTTATCATAATAAATGTTAGTTCCTTTCACCAATCACTAGTCAAGTTGACTGATGCATATGTAACAAATTACAAAAATTTATTCTGTATCTTTATGTTGAGAAAAATAAATGGCTAAGCAAAGGGCATTCATCCACCCATGAGAACAAGTAACACAAAGCATTTACAGAGTCAATCTACTTCCCTCTAGCTGAGTCTCATAGGGACCCAGAAGGACAGGTAAATGTTGAACTTTTCTCCATTTTAGGAGTGAAAGATGTTGCCGTTTAAATAGATGCAATAACTCTTTCAGAGTTATGGAGGGAATAGGATGTATTCTGGCTGTATTTATCCATGAGAAAGATGTCTCAAGGTAGAGTTATGCAAGCCTTTTATATCATGAGCTAAAGCTAGACAAGATTCACTTGCTTTGATTACCATCCAGAAAACCTGTCCAAGTATACTGATTTTTATGTTTAATTAAAGAACCTGGTTTAAATGCGAAGAGAAATTAGACTGATCTACAGTTTCCTGTGAACAAATCTAATGTTTTATATGAGTTTGATTCTGAGTTTAAATTCCATTGTAAAACTCACAAAATAATACAGCCACCTGAATTAAAATTGGTTTCCACAAATTCTTGAGAATGGAAACAGGCAAGTTTCAGATGGATGTAGCTACAGGAATGCAAATAATACACATTGGACGCATCTACATGTGCATTTAAGCATGACTAAATTTAATGCACATTAAGCTAATGTGCATTAAGCGATTTTTGGCAGGTGTCTACATGTGCAGGGACTTGGCAAGTGCATAAGCCCTGCCATGTTTCCCTAGTGGCTGGGCAGACCCAGCACTAAAGTTAGTCCTGGGTCACATCTACACATGTGCTGATGCACTTTAACTAATCACACCTAAATTTGATACAAATTTTTGCACGATTAGCCTAATTTTGCCATTTTTAATGCGTATTAAGGGCGCACGCACGTAGATGCATGCCCATAATGCTTACTGTATTAGGGTAATGCGCATTAACATGTCTCATGTAGATGCACCCATTTACACCCACCTTTGCCAGCCCTTCAGCTGGGTCATACACATTTTTTTTTATTATTATTCTCTGCAATACTTGACATTGTAATTAGTAACCCCATCATAAACAAGATCCTCTTTCTGGAGAAGTACTGTTCTAATGTCTATCATTTCTTCTGTGTATATACTTTCTTTACTTTTGATTTGCTGTGACTCACTCTAAATAACAGGAGCAGTTTCTATTAACAAAAGCAAACCCATTCAGAAATGTAAAATGTGTTTTTTTTTTTTGCATGCAGTGACCTAAGTACTAGAGAACATAACAAATAATTAGAAGCACTTTTCTGGATACAAGCAAGTCCTCTCATGCTGAATTTAATCTAAAACACCATGGTGCTGCTACCAAATGAGTGGGTTTTTTACCAATATGTTTTTCCCCTGAAGTAAGTGGCCAACCTTTGATATAGATATCTGATTTGCTGGCATTCAGAGTGGATTATACAGTATGCATGGAGGATAAATACTACATATACAGTACTGACATGAAATAAATCAGACAGGTCTGCAAATATTATTGCCAAGTTCCGTCTTTTATAGTCTTGTGTAGTTTGATTTTCCTGTCCCTTTCTCCCCTTTTTATAAAACAAAATGGCATTTAGTTCACTTCATCCCAGCAGAAGCAAAAACACTCACAGGGGCTGCATCTACATGAGCAGCTGACTGTGCAGTTGTTACGGTGCAGTCATTTAGTAGTTAACCAAGTACTAAATGACTGTGTAATAACCAGCATTATTGTACAGTCCTATCGCTGCATGGTTCTTTTTAGTCGGTACTGTGCAGTAATGTCACTGTCCTGGCTTGTGCCCAGTGGCGTTCTGGCACCGTGTGCAGTTCCGGCACAGCTATGGTGCAGTAGCTCATTGCTACAGTGTCGTAGTGTCTCATGTAGACACGCCCACTATCACCTTGTATAACACCGATCCCTAGAGGCTCCAACTGATATGAATGTAACATTGTGCCAGGTACTATGCAAACATGTATTACGACAGTCTGATTTTTAACTTACCATCTAATCATACATGACAAAACAGCATTATCTCAAACTTACAGACAGGGAACTAGAGCAAAGGGGTATAAAAAACATGATTTCCAAATCCATTTGACAGGTCTAGCAGCACAGTTCCCATTAAAACTCTTCAAATGACTTGTTCAAGGTTACACAAGAGATCTGTGTCTTAGTGAAAAGCTGAACCCACATCTTTTAGTTTCTGGTCCCATGTTTTAAACAGCAAGCTTATTCTTCCTCTCCTTTAAGGGAAAAAAGAATAATTTACAAATTAAAAAAGGTATTATTTCAGTTCTCACTAAGAATCAGCCTGCTCTAGGATGAAACACAACAGCTGTTTAATAGCTAAGAGAAACACTACACATCTGTGTAAAGAAAAGATCTGAAGAAACTAGAAGGAGACTTTAGATGCAGCCGTGGCTTAACTAGGGAGGAGCAACCAGGGCAACTGCCCCAGGGGCTGATTTGGGGCTGGGGAGGGAGGTTAAAAAACACACAAACAAAAAACAACAAAAAAGCTTCTGTTGGCAGTTGTTCATTTGCAATTGTGATTACACCAGTGGTGCAGTTGCAAACAGGGCTAGGCACAGACATTCAAAAACCCTGAGGCAGAAGCAATCTAAGCTTTGTGCTTTACTCTAACACCCCAGGTTAGTTCAGGAGCAAACAGAACACGTTTGCCTTTTGCAGCGGGAGACATGCAGGCTGCCTGCACTGGCCAAGACCAGCAGGTAGGGGGTACTCTCGTACACCTCCCAGCATACCCTACTGGCTCCCCGGGCTGCCAGAGACTCCTGAGCATAGCTGAAGGAGCAGGCCACCGCTGCTGGGCATGGGGGAAGCAGTCTCTTCCCTGCCTCCCCACCCCAGCTCTGTCAGCTACAGAAATCACAGAAAATCATAGAGAAGCAGGGCTGGAAGGGACCTCCAGAGGTCATTGAACCCAACTCCCTGCTTGAGGCCGGCTTAGCCTTATACAAACCATCCCATAGAAATCCAGACTCTAAACTCTACATAAGACTGCCCTTAGCCCAAGCTCAAAGCCCTGGGACTCCCAGAAAAAGGCAGCTGGGAGTAGGCTAACCAGGCAAGCAGCAGAAAGCTCTGACTTCATGTTCTGATTTTGGGGAAAGGAAAGGGGAAGAAGTAGGGGATGGGGCTCCCAGTGTGTGGGGCCTAGGTCTGGCAGCATCTACTTCCAATGGCAGATCCAATACTCTGGTAATCTCATTTCTTATCTGCAGTGTCACAGCTGAAGTCAGCAGTGAAAAGGAGCTGCTGGGCAGTGAAGCACATCTCAGCCTTGCCTGGGCTATGCTGTCCAGGAGCTGCCAGTGCTTTTGGGCTCTGGGGAAATCACTGGGGGGAAGCTCCACAGCCTGAAGCTAAGGGAGGGAGGAAAGGAATGAGCAGCTGGGAGTCCAGGGGACAAGCAAGGGATCCGAGCTGGCCTGGGGACACCTGAGGGCCAGGTGAGGAAGCCTGTCTGCCAAGTGCCACTGGGGGTAGGCTGGGTACAGGTATCTCCTGGGAGCCCACAACAGGCTTGGGGGTATCTGTCCTGCCTGGATCTACTGCAGACTGGGGATAGGGAGGAGAGGGGTGCAGGGCAGGATCTCTGGGGGCCAGGCTGGACACACACACACATGCACACATGAACATGGTAATGCAGATCACATTGCAGCAGCACCTCTCCTTGTCACCAAAGCCCCATGTCCTGCTGAGTACCGGTGACAGCAGCATAGGAAGGCCATGGCTGCAGCTCTGCTCCCCGCCCCTTCACTCCATGCCCGCATTGGGCCCTGTGCAAACTGCAGCCTGCAGCCACTGTTCACTCATTTTATCTGTCCTGCCTTGCTGCCCCTGCTTGCCATTCACTGGAACTCCGAGGGGCACAATCCTTCCTTCTGCAGAGCGCCTTCCACCCCGCCTTGCCTAGGGACACTGTATATAAATAAGAAAGTACAGAGTTGCAGACACTCCTTTCCCCTTCCCCCCTCACCTGCAACTGACAGCTTGGAGTAGCTGAGCAAGCCGAGTTCCAGTGCACCCCCGTGAGAGGGTGGGTGTGGGGAGGGGGCACAAAGGTACCTGGGATGCTGGCGGACTGCAACCTGACTTGAGTCAGGAGGGGATCTAGTATAGAAGTGGGATAGACTGATCTAACCTAATCAATTAA
This sequence comes from Alligator sinensis, assembly GCF_000455745.1. Taxonomy (NCBI): domain Eukaryota; kingdom Metazoa; phylum Chordata; order Crocodylia; family Alligatoridae; genus Alligator; species Alligator sinensis. Next base: position 6,323,927 of record NW_005841838.1, on the reverse strand, counting down.
ATCTGATACTACATCCATCCAGGTCTATCTTAGACCAGGTCCTGCAATTTTTAAAGAAGTCTGTGTGTGCTAAACTTCTGTTCTGTTACAGATTTAGACCAATTTACAATTAGTTATACCACTTTATGTGTAATGTCTGTACCTGGCCCAGAAATCACCACTGAGCCCAGTCATGTTGCTGTGCTATGGAGATACAGAAGTGTAGATACAGAAGCTACAGAACTGCCAAAAATTCCATGTCTCATCCTGCTCAATTAAATTATTGCCACCTTTATATTTTTAATAATGGAAAGGAACCAGTTTGTAATATAAAGAGAAGTGATATATATTTTATAAGTATTGTGGATTGAAGTTAAAGGTGAAATATAACAGAAACACATATATAGTACATTACATCTCTGTAGGGAAGTACAGTGGTGGTCCCTAATCATAAGCAGCAATTATGTTTGCATAGTTACAGTATATATGAGAAAAAATAGACAGTAGTAATTCAAGGACATGGCCTTTGGTCATAGAACTAATTTCTGTTCATCCACATTTCAAAGTTTCCAGTGGTCTAAAGTCTTCGTGGGCACATTTTCTATGTGCCTTTTTCTATGTTTGGCAGCACACACTGGATGCTACCAAAAATAAATAAATAATATTAAAGCAGGTGTAACAAGTGGGTGCCCTGGGGATGGTCTAAATGTAGGCCCACCCACTTGTCTTAGGGCCAGCTGCTTGCCTCTTCAACTACCATGCCTTGATGTTACTAATTATCCAATGTTAATCAGGCAGGGGGTTGCCCATTTATCTGCCCTGATGACAAGGTCCTATGTATATGACTCCAACCACCCCTTTCCTCAACCTGTCCCTGGGCTATCCTCTTATCCCTGGCCCTGGGAGCTTCCTTAATTGCTCCCCAAGGCTCAGGGCCCTACCCCCCTGAAGCTTCATGCTGGCTCCTATATGTACCCTCAGACCTCCACCGAGAGTCTGAGTGCTGCCACAGGTCCCTCCACTGACCTGGGCCATGCTTCAGTACTTTCAGTGAGTCTGGGCTCCTTCTCCTCAATCTCACCCACCAGGGCTGGGGTTAGGAGGTACCCCATACTTGCCTTTCACCGGAGCGGTAACTGGCCTGGCATTTCTAGGGGACTGTCCCACCACAGACAGTCCCACAAGGCCACCCATCTCCAGCAGGGTGTAGTGTTCTGTCATGCCCAGGACCATGGGGCCTCCTCCTTCCCCAAAGCCTCAGCCCTTACCTCCAAGATGTTGCTCTGAGTGGCAGCCTAGCCAGGTGGTATCCTCCCCAGCTGCTGGCAGCAAACTGCTACCTTCTTGAAGTTCAGGGCTCAGCTCTTATAGAGCACAGCTGGGCCCTGCTCCCAATCAGGCAACTCTGCCTAATTGGCATTGCAGGCAGCTGCAGGCTGCCTAGCTGCCACTCAGGCCCCTGCGCTCTGTTACAGCAGGATATTAAGGTTTTCATAAATTAGTCTATGTAACATTAAAAAGGGCCACTGACTTAGTCAGCTGTTTAAGGAATTCCAATTTGCAGAGCAACATATTCTAGGCAATCAATAGCCACTAGAATCCTGGAGTGAAATCCTGACTACATGTAAAACTTCTATTAATATTAACAGTCCCAGGATTTCACTGCAGTGCTTCAAGGTGCTGAAGTCCTTAGGTCCCATAAACAGAAGTCAATAGGAGATGAGGATTTTCAGCATTACACAAGATATGGCGCTAAGGTAGACTGGATTTCTTGTTGGCTTAAATGAGTTTTAGGTTAGGGTGGAAACAAAGGAAGAAACATAGGATTTGTTGTCATAATGCTTTCCTTACCAGCAAAAAGAGAAGAGGACAGCATGTAAGTCATGAGTTCACATCTTCCAGGATTCCAAAAAAACCCTTGTTCTTGGAAAGACTTCCAGGAAAGTCAGAGACACTTTGCATTTTATTCAAAGCAATTTATATAAAATAACAAGATCAAAAGGTATGACTGGAAATAAGCACAAATGAAGCACCAATGCTGGTCTTCTTGCTTTAATATACTAACAATTGATACTGAATTTTTTTATACAACTGCTCAAAGATACAAAGAACATGACCTTATTGTGCTCAAAATACATCTAGGGAGAAAGTCACCTTGTAACTTGATGCATGCCTCGAGACAGATACATTTTGAGCTAAATGAGCAACCAGTAAAGGGAGACTAGGCACCTGGGAAGAGGAATAGGAAGGTATATAGTATATAGGGCATGAATAAAAGTCTATTGTCTCTCTATCCACCCTGCTATTTTACTTTAGAGTGATGACGTCGGACTGGCACCCAAAACTTATCCTGGGCCTTGCAAGGTGGCCCAGCCTCCAGAGACGCATGTAGTCCAATGCAGTGTATCAGTTACTAAGAAAAGTGACAAAATTCTCTATTCATCATTTTGTATCAGTGCTTTGTAGCCTTGAAGCACCTGGAATTTGATCTAGGGCAGTGGTTTTCAACCTGTGGTCCGTGGAGCCCTGGGAGTCCACAGACTAGGTCTAAGAGGTCTGCGAAAGATGACAATGCTCAATCAAAAGTATGTTAATACCCACTCTTACAATTCAAAGGGGTCTGTGCCTCCATTTGACATTTCCAAACAGGTTCACACCTCCATTCAAAATTATTTTAGGGGTCCACAAATGAAAACAGGTTGAAAACCACTGTTTGAGGAACAATGTTCTAAAATGTGAGGTACAATTTTGAAAGGTTTTAGTGAAGCAGATGAGCATGTCCTACAAACAGAAAAAAACTAGAAGACACAGACCTCTCATTTAGTTTTTACTTCTTTAAAGGAGTAACACCTGCTATTAGTTAGGAAAGGTAATACTTCTGCAGAGATGTGATATAAAAAGATTTAAATAATATCCCTGTGGCTTAATGGAAGGTAGAACTGGAACTGAGGGGACTGGTAATGAGATAAACAGCCTTTCACATCTTGGTCAGCATTTCAAACACATCTCACATGTAGATGTGAGAGTCTGAAATTTATTAGCAACTGATAGCTGGTTGGTGACCTTTGAGATCACCAGCTCATTTCACAATCATTTTCTAGGGACCACATTATAAAACACCTACAAAGGGAAAACTAATTAGTACCCTGATCTTAGCAGAGAGGTTAAAAGAACCAAACTATTCTTTCAATTTAATTATGGTACTTCCAAGTCAAGCTGAGGGCATATTGTCAAAGAGGGGTGGAAAGTGCACTACCTATCCCTTATTGTGAGTCTGTACAGAGGATGGTCAGTCCATTGTGCACTGCAGGTCTATCAGTCCAATTCCTTTCAACAGCCTTACAATCATATGTGAACACAGGGAAGAGGTAATGCTAGAGAAGAACAGCGAATGCTAGTGAATGTTCTTTATTCAATGTATAAATGTTCACTTAGGTCCTACAAGGTCACCAAATTAACAGCATCTGAAGTCCTCCATTATCCACAGTACAATATGTATAAAGCAGTAATTTTTCCACATTTTCATGCCAATAAAAACTCTCTTCTGGAAAGCAATCTTTGGAGGTTAGGAGGTTGTTCATTCTCTTTTCTGGGGCTCTAGATGAGACTGCTAAAAACTGTTAATATTTGCCCAATTGCCATGGTAGGCTATGTGATGTGGACAAATCCTGACTAAGATTAACCAAGTTATTTTGCATATCATGCACAGGCACCACAAGCCTTTCTTTACCATGAGTCACAGGGACTAATACTGAAAAGGCCTCCATGCCCTGCTTCCCTGTGAACTGATGTTTGAAGAAAGAGGTCTCTTATTTAGGTATGGCAGCCTTTCTGTACCTGCATCTACCACCAGAGGGCAACAGCCGGGAAGGGGGGGTGGGCGTGGGGGGAGGGGGAATGCAGATTTTTTTCCCAAACTAACCATAAAGGAAAATATAATTTTGCAGGCGGATGAACAAGGTAGAAAGATTCCTTGTAGTGTCAAAAATAAACCTGTGCAATAGGGATTCAGAAATCTTTTAGGCCTTTTTAGTACCTATACCAGAATCAGCCTGTGTGGGCTGTTCACATACAAGGGAAAACTTTGCCTCTTGGAAAATAAAATTTATGGGTACCAACTAACTTTGTTTACTTTTTACTCTCTTGACAATCCTTTGAATCATGAAACTACTTTATAGTAAGAATATGTGTTATGAGTTATGCTGTGCTTATCTAGCACACTTCTAGCTTGGGACTTGAACCAGCCACAAAGACAAATCTGAGATACTGCATTAGACTATGGATGTCAAATACAGCCCATAGACCAGACCCAGTCTATGGAGCCATGTTATCTAATCAAGGGCTTTTGGAGTGGCTGAGAAGCCAGAGGCAGGGTAAGCAGTAGTGGCATTAATCCCCGTGGCTTCCTGAGCTGACACAGTGGCTCAGGGAATCACGGCCATTAACATGGCCATCGCTTGACCCACTGCCAAATTTCAGGGTACAAAGGCCTGTTGGGGACTTGTTTTGGCAGTAAAAGGATGACTAACAGCAGTATTAACCTCCATGGCTTTGTGAGCAGCTACAGCAGCTCAAGCAATCACAGTTCTTAATGCTGCTGCTTTTTTGTCCCACCACCCGAGATGAGTCTGGACCCATTCCAGAGAGGCAAACAAGTCTGACATCCCTGTGATACACAGCCAAACAGTCTGCCTCACAGAGCTCCTTGTTGTGCCACAGGCCTCACAAGCCACTACTCCTCTTCCAAGCCGTGAATTACTGAGAGCTGACCAGTGAGAGAGTATCTGGCTTTGCATACTTGCTTTCCCCTTTGTGGGAACCATGTGCTCCTGAAAAAGGATCTTAGTAGCAGCCATTCACTCCCATGATCTATGGATCACAATTTCGTCTGGCCTTTAATATGTGGATATGATGTTCTATGGGATTAAAACAAATCCTAAATTCTAGACTTTAAAAATGTCTTAGGGGTTTTGCAAAACCCAAACCTCCTAGCAAGAGAAGAGAACAGAGCCTCTACCTTTCTACCTACATAACAGTTTACCCAGATATAGATGAGTGTTGTTTGCAAATCTCCAAGGCACAATTTCATCCTAGGTACAGCGTATGTCTGAAGTCTAAATACCTGAAGTCTAAATAGTTTAAAAGGAGGATTTCTATACCCCACTTTCTTTTCCAGTTACCCATAGCTTAGTTTAATAGTAAGTATTATAATATATTATAATAGTTTTTTGAGTCTAAATGAAACTTAACAGTTTCAGCCTTCCCAGTGCTTATTTTAAAAGGGGCTTCTTGAGAGTTTATAAAATGTATGTGTAACTATTGTATGTATTAAGCATACTTTTGCGGATCAGGCAGAAAGGAGATGTGTGCCTTTCTGCTCTGAGTCATGCTGCATGGCTCTGCAGTGCACCTTATAGAAAAGGAAGCAAAATATGAGCCACAAAAGGAAGGCATGACTAATAGCTTAGGGAATTTATGAATTAAACCACCTTCTGGAAATCTGAAAATTCCAAGTAAAGCTTATCTTATCCCTTGTTCATAGCACAACCATTCTCACCCAGCATGCTCATACCTACTTGACTGCATATGTGGCCACTTTCATTTATATCACCAAATAGATGGGAATTTTTCAATAGTCACTTCCTGCCAGCTCTATATATCCAAGTTATTTTACTTTGCATTCCTGGTGTGCTTTAATTAACCTACTGTAGTTATTTTGTCAGCTTTAGTTATTCTCTCTAGTCTCTTTAGTGAATATTAGCATTTTTGGTAAAGAACTTACACAATGATGTTTGATCTCAATAACTTCAAGTGACAAAAGATATCTATAATGCTATTTAAACTCTCTCCTTAAAAAGAAGGGTGTTTTTTCCTCTCATTCATCAAAACATATGTTCATCATTGCCCTTTTCCAGCAAAGTTGTCCCTCCACAAGAGGCCTTTGCAGCATACCAAAATAGAATTGGGTCATCTTTATGATAGACATCAATGTATGTGCATGGACCTTATTGATCACAGAAACGTTCCACAATAAAAGGGTCTTAAAATAACATGGGGGTTGAGATACCATGATCACAACTGCCTTTAAAACTTGAAAGCTGAAAAAAATGGGCACATGATTGAAATGGTAAAATTTCCGACAGAAGCAGAGCAGAGGTTTAGCAAAAGAGAAAATATTCCACTGGAAACAGGGCTTTCCAGATACCAATTGGAAAAGGCCTTCTTTTTCCCCTCACATTTGCAACTCCTTATTTATAGTTTCATAAGGATCATTACAAGAGTTAGTCTTTTAGAATGCTAATATAAAATAGCACTTCTTAATAAGATGTTTTCTCATTTGAAACTGCATTTTGTCCAAAAAAAGGAGCAAATACTTGAATAAAATTTCTATGAATGTTTTGAGTTTTTTCAACTAACTCCATAGTGTGATTTTTTTTTTTTTTTACAATTTACAAATTGTGACCATTTCAAATGATGAAATACAAAAAACAATTTTTTTAATGAAAAATGTTCTGTCCATTTTTTCTACCAGCTCTTGTACCTACTGGCCAGACAGAAGATAAATAAGGTGTACCTGTGACCAAAATTGAATATAAGCTCCCCTAAGATATGTTTCTACATAAGGATGAAACGTGTAAAAGGAATTCATCTAGCCCATGATGACTACTGCCAAGGTACACAACCATAGAAATAGACAAAAATCTAAAATAAAAAAAATATTAAGACAGCAACCAGAAGGCCCAGGAAGTGAAGTTCTCAGTAGGCCCCCCTTCCTCAAATATCAGTTTGCCAAACATGCTGTCTTTCACTGCCACAGAGCTTTTATACTCTCTAATGGAAGTTTAGGCATGGTAAATGTATTATAACTTAAAGTCAGAATGTCTGTGTATAAGGTGCCGCATTACCTATACTTCCTAAGAAATACATCAAGAGTTGCTTTAAATGCCTAATTAAACAAGGAGGCCAAAAGTAGTGAAAGAGGGAAGATTTTACCTGGTATTTTCCATAGCCAAGCATTCATTTTTAAAAACAGTTTTCTGTTCGATTTCCCCTTCACCCATTTATTTCCTGAAATTTCCCTGCATTTGGTTAAAACATTACCTAAATAGGAAACATGTTGAATTCAACACCTCTTGAAATAATGGCAGTATGGTTAAAATCATAACTAACCAGTTAAATCCTCTACAATTATCTTATGTAAGAGGACCACATCAGGCTGCTATGGCTCACATAAAGCTATACATGCTTCTGTGCAGTTTGGGGTTGATGAGCCAAGAGAAAAACAATCAGAAAATTCCAATATAGTTCAGTTTCAAGGGTATTTTCTTAAAAACTAATTTTTTTAGCTGACTAGTAGGAGAATCATGGTAGTTCCTTAAGAAGACATAGCAAAAAGCTTGAAACCAACCAGTAAGATACTTCCCACACCTTCAGAAATCTGTAGTCTTGCTCCTCAATGCCCTAAAACTTAACAAAATGTGGCTATTTCTTTTAAGATGCAGCGGTGATTCTCCACTTGTTTTAAGAGTGAAATGTTCTCTCTGAGTTTTTGCTTATGTGACAGGTACCAAGGGAAGAGAAAATGACATTGACATTGATAAGACTTGTATATGCGGAACAGGGAAGAATATGCCCATAATTGGATACTGCAGTATCACATTAAAACGCAAACATAACTTTATCCCATGTGGAACTCCATTGAAATGAACTGAGAAATACCAGGGAGAGATGTAATTCATGCATTTCCATTACCAATACCTAGAAGTAATAGGTCAGAAAATGACCCCTGCAGCTTATTCGGATAAATTGGAATGGGCTTAGCTGGAACAGGCATTTAAGTAAGACATATCCCAAAGACTCATTTTAGCCTGCTAACAGTAATGATAATGACTATTGCTTGATCACAGTAGTGATGAGTTTACAATTCTGCATAACTGGGAGGTATTTGACCAGTGCCCAGAAGTGATGGTGAATTAATTGAGACATTTTATATTCCAAAGTAAGATGCAGCAAGTATTGTTTTTACGCGTATAATTCTTTTTCTGTCTAGAATGTCATTTCATTAAATACTATCTTGACTTGAATAGCTACCTAAATAAGATGTCCTGTGGGATGACAGCTCAAGTAAAAATAAATTCTATATGTATTAAAGCTATATAAAAATCTTCTCTCCACTCATTGGTGGCCCACGGTCATTATGGCAAAATAAAACTAACAATTTACTCCCGAGTCAAATTCAAAACTCAAAAGTATGGCAAAGAAAGTCTTAGAAGTATGCCAAAGATTGTAATATGAGTGATATTACCACTCTACAGCAGAAGGCATTATATTATTGGCAGGAAAACTTTTGCTGAAAAAGACAAAATAAGAGAGGATAATGAAGTACTGAACTACTTGGCACATTTCAATGATGCTGTTAGTACCTCTAGAAATGCATAGAATTGCTTGATTTAAAGAAGAACTGACACCTCACTGAAAATATGTAGAACATTCTTACCAACAATTCTGCCTGTAAGTCAAATTTGCTGAAATTATCCTTCCTGAATTTGCAGACCTAAAGACATTTGCAGTGCTCAAAGAGTGTATAACTGAGCACACACCAACTGCTGCAGCTTCCTGAGCCTGATGAAGGGTTTTTGAACCCAAAAGCTTGCTTAATAACTATTCTCCAACCATTTGGGTTGGTCTAATAAAAGATATCAAATTCACCCAAGGAACCTTGTCTGCCTTTCTCACCATTGTCACTTGAGGAAAAAAGAAGATAAAGATGGGCACAAATGTGGGTGGTAGCAAGAGCTAGCAAGAGCATATCATCACACCTTGCCCTTTTACATTTCATACTCTGGAAACTGGCATGAAAACAGCATCTTTATACTTTACGAATTAATCTATTTAGCAACCACAGAAAGGCTATAATCTTCTAACCTTTGCCCTGGGAGAAATTACAATGTCATCTATCCTATGAAAGGATAACACCAGCTTCATTTGGAGAATAATTAAGAGAATAATTAATTTGCCACCTATGGCAAAGATTCTGTTTTCATATATAGAAAGACAGTTCATAAAGGCCAATATATTGTCAAATAAGAAGCCAGTGAAGAAATTACCTGAAAAAACACGTTGAAAATAAGAATATTTATGTGCAACAAAACTTAGGCAACAAGCAAGAGGGCAAGTCCAGTGGTATAACGCAGTGCACAGGGAATCTAGAATACATATGTGGATACAGAAGACAAAGGCTCCGAAGCCAATTAAATCACAGGGCCAACAATAGTCTATGCCTGCACCTCCCCGGATGGAAGCAAAACAACAAACTTGATATCACAAAACTAGGCTCCTACACACTAGGGCACTTTAACATGGGCTCCAGGGGTGGGTTTGGGGGGCAGTGCTTTAATTAGAGCAGCTCTGAGAGCCGGTCGAATTAAAGCACCACAGTGTGTCGTGTACCAGTGTCCCTGTGCTTCAAAATGGCAGCAGGGGTGCTTAAAATTTTAGTTCAAGCATTCCCGCTACCATTTTGAAGTGAGGGGATGCTGATACATGAGACGTAATTGCCATGCTCCAGTAGACTCAGTAATTACAGTGCATCGGAGCAGTCTCTGCGCTTGTGTATAGGCACCCTTGGACTAATCAGATCCTAGAAGCATAATGCTGCAAAATGCTGAAGGCCCATATTTCCTAAGTAATGGCATGCAGAGTTGACACTTGGCACACATCAGGCTCTAGGATGCGGGTAGGAGGGAACACTGTTTTAATCAATATATAATACAACTTTTACGTTTAATCAGTTATGTCTTCCATCTCAACAAACAAGCAAAACCCTACCAGTTTAGTGGCAGAAAGCCCAGTCCCACAGGTGTGGAGGGCAACAAATAAGCTGTGCAGAATGGATGTGCCTGTCTAGAAGGGATTACTGGATGGAACGTTCCTGGCAAGATGTGCCGGTCAGGCTTGCAATAAAAGAAACAAATGACAGAGGGCTCATGTTATAACCACAGAGCTTTCATTTAACCTCAGACTCATTCCTTGGCAGTGCAACAAATATCATAAAAGTAGTTTCTGTTGGGTTAAACTCCTGTGACCCAGTGGCTCTAGGTTTGACAACACTGGCTGAACTAGTTTTGCAAATAAGGGAAATGAAACAGTGTAACACAGAAAAGGACAAGGAGAGACAGATAGATGTTTCTGTGTGGTGTGGGTTTGTATCTGTAAACACGTTTAATCACTCAGACTTATCCTGCTTTTATAGCTGTTATTTTCCATTTTGGGTGGGTTGGGGCTTATCTTTCTCTCCTGAGTATCTGAAAAGCCTCAGCTATTATTATATTTTGCTCTGAATCTGCTCTCTCCCCTCCCCCTCCCGACTTTCCAGTCTCCTTTTGTGTGTCTTGTCCTCATTTCTTTATTGTGTGTGCCTGCAGGTGGCTTTTATAGCAAATTCTTCTTCTGTTTTTCTCCCCCCCGCCTCCTTTTTTTGTTTTGTTATTATGCTGACTGTCTCATTTGTTCTTTTTCTTGCGTCTGCAACTGCTCATTTACTAATAGATTCTATTCTATGCCTATGTATTTTTTTCATTTTCCCTGTCTCCAAGCACCGAATCATTGACTTCACTCCTACAGAAAGGAGTGAAACCTCAGGCCACTCTGAAGAATAGGTTTCATTCTTCCAGGATTGAAGAGAAGGCAGATTTTTATAATGACCTATTGCTGAGCTTTAGGAAGGTTCAAGGCAGGCCATATGTTCATTGTTTGCTCTTAAACATTGAGCAAGTCTATTATTGCTAGCAGGGTGCTAGCATCTCTTCCCCTACACCTAAAAGCAATGTCAGCTTCTTGATACCAATAAACAAACTGGGTGAGTTGAATAGATATTGATGTAGGAAAAATAGTGGTTATGCTCTAAGATCTCTTTTTTTGTCATGCCTGCATCAGCCATCATCAGTGTCAGAACTGCATGTATTTGGTTTCTAATTTGTGTTTAATGATTGCTTGGTCACCCATCATTAAGGTAGAACAGTGCAGGGCAGAAATTAGACCTCCTTAACTGAGGAGAGTATAGCATACCTATAAAAACATGTAGGCGTGTGGGTTCTGGTATTGTTGTCACTATGCTGCACACTATAACTATCCAAAAATTCACAGGAGCAGTATGGATAGGAAAAATATCCTCAGCTCCAAAAGCACTTCCACGTGCAACTCTGCCTTATGTATTAGTTGTTCAGTGCTTGTGGCAAACTTAGAAAAGCTCTAGATCTGTTCAGATACTAACCCGATGATTTAATCAGGACACTTTTCACTTGGGGCTGAGATGAGAGGCTACTGTTTCAGTTGTCATGAACCTAAAATGCTTGAGGGGTTCATGGGATGTCATGCATGAGTTTGTTTTACTGATATGATCTGTAGTCTCTATATATAGGTAGTACCAATCTGTATTTAGCGTTATCATTATTGTCTCTACAAATTGTAGTGTTTGATATCAATGTAATTTTGCTATATCTTTGTATTTTAGCCAAGACTATTTAGTGGGGCAGTGACTAACTTAAGTGTTCCTCACCTATTCATATTTGGAAGAAGATGAGAATTAAACCTTTGACTTGAGTTTCTTTACTCATCACTCTTATGGACTTGCTCTGAGGCACATAACCCCAGCCATTTCAGAAAATGATAAAGTTACATTTTAAAAGAAGAGACTTCTAAGAATATCACCTGGCAACTCAGGCTCTTGGTGGAAGGACATTTCCCACAGTGGGGAAATTGAGTGAGAGACAGTATCTGTAGAATATTAGATTAATATAGACTTTTAGTCAGGTAAACATGGCAGGAAGTTATATATATGGTGGACTCCCCAAGAATCCAGTGGGTGATGTATGTATGTGGCCAGATAAGAAACCATATTTAAGCTTTGCCTTCAGAGCAAGTTTGGGTCTTTAGTTTTTCTGTGGCATATAGAAACACTGGGCACGTCTACATGTGCACATTTACTGCACAGTGCCCTAAATTACTGTGCAGTAACCTAAAATTACTGCGCAGAATAGGCACACGTCTACATGTGCATGCCCAGTAGCATGCCCATAGTTCAGTAACTATGGCAACTTACGCTGACTTGGGTGTAAATTTGATACCTGCATAATTATGCCTGATTAGTTAGTGTGTAGTAACGCATATGTAGATCCCTTACTGTGCAGTGACAGTGTGTGTGTGGACTGACTTGGAACTAACTTTAGTCCCAAGTCAGACCACACACAGTGTTAATGCACTTTAACACGGGCATGTTAAGATGCCAGCCTATTTCTGTTTACTCCGCAGTAAATTTAATGTGATGTAAATGCACATGTAGATATGCCCATTAAGGTCTTTAGCCAGTGGTCTGAATAAAGTAGGCTTGCAGAAGAAACTACAAGAGGCCCTAGCAGGAAAGAGGTAGAAGCTGCTTTCTAACCTGTTGAGCTGAGTAGAAACTGCATTCTTGGATTTAAGATGCAGGGTAAGAACAGGTTATTGTTCCAATACTTCCTTTTGTTTGTTTAGTCCAATATTCCTGTCTGTATCTCAACATATGGTTACTGACTTCTTATGTTTGCTCTTGTTTTTATAATAAATCTTTCTGTTACCTTTTATAACTGTTTATTGTCAGTGGCAACTGTGATTTAAGAGCATATGACTGCACAGACAAACCTCTTCTCCAGAAGGGGCAATCCATGTTTTATGAGCTCATAACCAGACAAAAGCATGTTTTGTCTAGCTGGCAAAATCCCCTCTGTTAAGATGTGGCAAGGCCTGGGTGTGGTATGGCTCAGGCACCATAGGTTAGGGAGGTGACCTTTGAACCATCTCGGTATGTTCTCAGTGGTCAAGGAGCAGATGGCAGAGAGGGGTCTGGGGCTGAGAGTCACCCCAGAAAGTGTGAGAACACCCTGGGAGTCTTTCTTGAAGTAGCCCAAGATGCAGCTAGGGGCACTGGTATGTCTCCCTGGTCATCCCTAAAAGCTGACTGTTCGAGAAACAGAATTACTTGTATGTCTCTCTCCTCATTTCATCTAGGCTATCAGGTGGCACTAATGCTGCCTCCCTTCCTGTTCAGCTCTGGATCTGCTCCTCAGACATAGACAGCAGGGAGTAGGCACCACCAATCCTCCTGCCAACTACTCCCGTGTCTAGCACTTCTTAAGGAAGGTACCAGGCAAAGCAGGTTTCTACATCCAAAGAAACTTTTCAGATGCTTCTGGTCTGTTTCATATTCTGCCAAGCAAGTGTCTACCTTCTGTTTTGGCAAACTCCAGCATGCTCCTTCCCTTGTGCTGGCAGTGGGGAAGGAAAGGGCTGCACAATGACACTACAATCTGTACATGCCCTTGCGGGCCTGAAGTCGGCCCAGACCAAATGGCAGCATGACATCAAACATTCTAACTCTGGCAGACAATAAGACCTATGAGGAAAGACCATCTCCCACTTAAAACATCACCATCCCTGTAAAGGTTCTAGGTCAGATTATTCATGCTGGAAATTACGTTGCAATTGCTCTTTGACTCCTTGTGATAATATTATTCTTGGCTTTTTCAAATATAAATAAATAAATAAATTAATATTGGCAGCTACACCGTGCAGCTGGTTAGAGGGCATATCATGCTGGGCATTAGAGCAGAGTTCCAATGCCAGAAGTAATATATCACCACAGTCAGAGCCTTAACTATGAAATTGCTCCTATTTGGTAAGTCAGCTACTTCCAACATATGTGGCCAATGGCAAAAATGACAACAAATGACAATGACAAAACATGTGGCTGATGAATGTTAAGTGTTCAATGTGCCATTTAGGTGAGGAATAGAGCTAGTCGGGAATTTTTCATTTACATTTCTTCTAAATTCTTAAAACCAACCCTGTGTCTCAATCTTCTTATGTAAAGAAGTTTTGTAATAGGCTTGAAATTCACAGAATGTTCCGTTTCGTTTTTTAAATAAAAATTCTCAATTTTCCATTCAATGTGACTTCTCATTAAGAAGTTTTGCTGAATTCTACTACTTAGTTTAAAAAAGAGAAAGGTCAAAATAAAGCAAAAGGCTTCGATAATCCCAATGTGATTTGTTTTTCTTTTTCTTTCTTTTTTTTTTTTTTTGGTTACTTATTTGTAAAAATTGAAGGCTGACTTTTCATTCCATTCTGTAATGGGGAAAAAACAAAACTTAACATTTTAAGGCAGGACAGGAAAACCATTTCTCACCCAGCTTCAATTACAGGATTAAACACAGTTTTCTGTTCCTGCAAGTATTCCTGGTATTGCTGCCATATCTAACTTTGTCAAATTTTTGGTTGAAGTTTTGTGCTATCAAGGTTGAAAATGTATTATCAAGTGTGTTTAATTTTCACAGCTTTAAGCAGGACTTTCACCAACTGCAGACAGGGCAAACCATATTTAAAAATGCTAGCTGTATAAATGTATACGTACCTCCTACCCATCGCCAGATTTTGACTCACAAACGTCTGCGGGAGAGTTCACACCATGTCATTCTTAATTCTACTTCTTTCTATTTTCCCCAGTATCATACTAATACTGAGGTATTCATCCATCCATTTCAGGGGAAAGAAAGATAATCTGTTTCCAAAGTAGGAACTGTTCATCTAAATTCTAAGAAAATACAGAAGGGAATTGGGCTTGAATTATATTTCAATATACAATATAGCAACATAAAAAATGCAAATGGTATGGTTATGACTTATAGTGGTTTTTAGATTACGAAATGGTACTAAAAAATGATAGGACAAGTGAATATGTTGAATTAATAGTTCCAAAACACATTCTGGGGATCTGGTCTAGTGGGGAGGCTTTTATACATGTGAATCTCTCTCACACTTCTATTTTAATATACTGTTTTTGAGTAGCAGATTTTTGCAGACTCAGTAATGGACTTTTGCTTAATTTACTTTTGCATTAATGGCTCATTGAATATATAACCTAGAATCTGGCTTTCCACGTGATGACTTGTTTTACAACTGTAGTTCATTGTGTTCATAGCACAGACAAGAAAGAGGTTTTTATCATTAACTGACTTGAAATTCATCATTTAGAATACTGCATGGCTGTAAACAAAAAACAGCAAAACTGAAGTCAGAGATATTATGGTCATAAAAACCCCCCCCCCCCCCCCCCCCCCAAGCAGCAAAATTAATGCTGATAATAATAGACTGAGTCTAAAGTGGGACTTTCATAGCAGGGTACACATGGAAAAAAGCATTTTTACTTTACATTTGCAGTGTTTTTACCTCTTTAAAAACTTTAAAAAATGTTCAAAGAACTGTGACAAGCCTGATGGATGTGAAAGCTAGACAGAGGCCTGTAGAAACTTCTGCCTTATCTATATAGCTTTTTGAATTATCCCCAATTGCAAGTCCACCTGTGATAGCAATTGTGGAAATTCTAGGATAGACTGGTTACCAACATTTTAATCATTCCCATCTAAACCCACTTGGAGTCAGCTTGACTAAGGACAGACATTACACATAAACTGGTTTAAAGTGATCAGAAACTGGTTTAAACCTGTAATACAACAGACATTCAGTGCACATAAACCAGTTTCAAAATGGCTGAAACTGGCTTTGAGATAAACTGGGTTGAATACAGTATGAGACTTACCTGATTAAGCTCAAATCAGTTTATGCAATGTCTGTCCCAGACCTCTTCCTGGTTTAAGTTAAACTAGAGTCCTCCAGCATCCCAGCATGCTGTCTGGGCTGGGCTGTGCTCTCTGCTCCAGAGCAGGGCTGGCCCCACCCCTCTGTTCTCTAACCCAACAGGGACAGGACGTGGCAAGATACCAGCTGGCATGGCCCCACTAAGGCAAAGTAGGCAAGGTGCCTGTCTGCCAGGGAGCAGAGGGGAGAGGGCTGCAGCAGTGGCTCCTGGGGCTGGCAGACCCCAGCTGTAGGCCAGAAGGGATGGAGGAAGGAAATAACCCTTCTCTCTGCCCCCTTTATCTTAACAGGGCCATGCTGGGATGGTTGTCCTGTGGGGTGGGAAGGGGGGCTCTGGTCCATGCTGGGAGGTGGGACTCTTCTCCCTAACCAGCCCTCCCCATGTGTGTAAGCACAGTGCCCAGAAGCAATAAACTCTGGTGCAATATGTGTCCAAGTTTATTGCTGTGCATTAATATGCATGTGTAGAAGTGCCCAACATGTGCTAATTTAGAGTAATAAAATGATCAAAATCGGAATGAAATATTTTGATTGACTAGATCTGAAATTTTTGGAAATTGGGTTTGTGAAAATTATGGAGACTTTTTTTTCTTCATTCAATTCAGGAAGGGAAAACACTTTTTAATATCTTGAATTTTAAAGATAAACTGGCTCCTCCTCACCTCCCTGCTGCAGCAGTTGCTCTGGACAGCAGGTAGGGAAGCAGTTCAGACAGGGAGAGCTGCAGCTAGGTGGGGGCAGGTAGTACGGAGTTGGGACTAGCAGGAGCATGGAGCCCATGCCCAGGGGGACAGTGGGAACATGCAGCTCAGGCAGGCAGGGTATGGGTGGAAGAGAAGGTGGGGGGCATGGGGACACCTCCACACACTCCCCCTATGGCACACAGCCCCCACTGCCAGCGGCAGCAGTAGCAGTAGGCGGGGGTCCTCAGGGCACTTGTGACCCATGCAGACCCTGCTGCCCAGTAGTGTGCAGCTCCGGGAAGAGCTGCACATGGTGGCAAGGAGAGCATCATCCAGGCTCCTTGAGGACTACCAAAAGGGGATGCTGAGCACTTAGAAATGTGTGTTTGCTTATTGGAAGAAACGCATCGTTCTGAATCATCTGATTATAAACAACAATGATGATGAAATAGATTATTGTATGGTCAAATCAAAAGTACAGTATATTTTGGGGAAAAAAATTCCAGCTATATATCCTCATATAGTTAGACAAGGAATATAAAAGTATTTTTGATATGTGACAGTGCTGACCAGCTTCTGTTTTTAGAGGTGTCTACTACACTATATGTTAACTTGTTCTGCAAGTGTAATGTCTAGTATGTTTAAAGGGAAAAATACAAATGGCTTCTGACATTTATAGAAATATCTACTTTTAGAATTACTATATTTACCTGAATATAAGATAAGGTCTCCCCAGTCAGCATGGGGAAAAAGCCCCTCATATTACAATTGCATACAAGGAAAATCACATTCAATGAACTGTCTATTATTAAACTGCTGCCAAAAGCAACATGTGTTTAGTACCGGAAATCAACTATGAAGTTGATTTAAATGCAGCCGACACTGAGCATGAATATAAAACACTGCCCTGTGCCTCATCTGCTTATACATTTTGGAGGATCCCAAGACTCATTACTAGAATACCTGGTTCTAGCCATGAATGTGTGTGGGGGGGACTATTTAGCGTGTAGAAACTTTGGGAGGAGGGGGGTATCTGGAGTGCACACACATACTGGGCAGTGCTGAGCCATGGCATCACCATGGTTTTAACACTGTCGACTCCGCTGGGGCCCAGCCCAAGGAACTACATGGCTTTGAACTAATATATCATGCATAGTTTGTCCTCTATATAAGTAGGTAGTTTGTCCTCTATATAAGTAGGTACAAAAGTGCTGCTTAGAAGTATGTTTGTGAAGTACGTGCGCTAAAACTTGCATCATTTTTTTAAAAAAAGGGATAAAACGTATCAACTCATTCATCAGTGTTTTCAAATTTACCCCTCACTTCCATGTCCTGAGGAAGAATGGGGTCTGACAGTAGGGTGGGGGGGGAGGGAGGAGGAACTGAAGGGGCTGTAGGGGGAAGAAGCAGAGGGGAGGAGGGGGACCAGATGGCAACAGGGCCACCTGACTCACCCAGATTTATTTTCCCTGCTGTAGTGGTGGGAAGGGGAAAAAATTAGGGCAACCCTCCAATAATTAGATTCTATACATGGAAAATTATAACAAATTTATAAGCTTTCCAGATATAGAATCTAATTATTAGGGGTATTATCTTATAATCAGGGTCATCTTATATTTGGGCAAATGTGGTGTCTCATTCCTAGGCCTTATCATCAGTTAAAAACAGAAGTGAACCAAAGGCCCAGATTCAAATACTATTGAATGTTGAGGTTTAAGTTGGAGATGAAGCCAGATGTAAATTTTGGCCCATATGTTAATTACTGTAAAACCACAGAGTTAGTGTTGCAGCCAACTTTGCCTTTATATTACAACAGCTTTGGGGTAAGGGAAAACAAAACAGAGTACAGCAGAACCTAAATACTTTTCAGAATTAGAGTCCCTACCTTACTGTGAAGATGAGAGTGTGTGAAATAATTGGGGTATAGAGCCACAGCAAAAGGGCTGTACATGGCCACTGAGGGCCTCGTGCTGTTTTTTGTGGCTTTATTTCAAAGGGTACAAGAGGCAAGGATTTCTTAGGGTGATATCTTTAATTGGATCATAGCTTATTGAATGATAATTGGTCCAATAAAAGATATCACCCTAAGAAATCCTTGTCTCTCACATACTTTCTAGATCATCACAGCAACAACACTGCTCTTACACTACCATTTCAAAGGGTACCACTTCTCCAGCCAGCAACGCAAGACTTCTGGTTGGCTCTAGATGTATGGAGAAGAAGTATCCTGGGAAGTAAAAGCCCCAGCAAACAGCTGCGCAGCTTATTCTGAATTCAAAAATTCACTACACTGATCCAAATTAAGCAGGGTGAAACCATCCCGATAAGAAGGCTCCCGGTTCTATTACATTCGTCCAAATATCTGTTCTCTTATCATATGCTGCTCTAACAGATCCTCAGACTTTAATCACATAGACTATAAGCAGACGTTGCATTTGTTGGGGGACTGGTTGTGCCACAACTTGTTCTGGCATGGAGAAGTCACAGGGGTGGCATATGTACAAGTTACACTTCCACTGGGGTTGAAAGAGTGGCCAAAGGTACTGCTGCTCTTCTGTCAGCAGGTGGCCAGAGACATCACACATCCCAGCATGCCTTACACTGGTCAAATTTCTGAAGTTTCCCCTAACTGAGCAAACAGCCCACTGGATGTTCCAACTGTGTGTGGCAACATTTTTGGGGACAAATTTTCATGTGATTCACTATGCAGCTGGTGCCCCTGACCACCTGCCTGTACGTCTACTACATCTGTGCTTCCACCCCTGTTAAGTGCTATGGCTCTGGATATGGTCATCCCCTTGCAGCTACAGGTCAACATATTGTGGCCAGGCAGGTGTGGGAGGAGCTGCAAACTGTGGAGCAGTGATTCTAGGCTAGGGCACTGGTGACACGTAGGAGGTGCACATGGGTGCACGTGCACTCCCTGAGCATGGTGGTGCACCCCTGTGAAAAGGTGCTGCCGGTCACCAGTTATCCCCCTTCCCCCCACCCCCTGCCGTCAACACCACAGGCGGTGTCAGCAGATGGTCCGCGATTGCCACTGGCCGCCACTGGTGGCAGCATTTGCGGGTGGTTGCTGACTACTGGTTAGCCTTCACCACCCTCCTCCCTGCCGCCAACAGCTCCGTGGCTGCCTGCTCATTGCTCACCACCACCATGCTCCCGCTGCCAACAGCGCCATCGCTGCGTGCAGGAGCTTGCTGTGCCCCCCCCCAGCCTCCAGGGGCATGCAGCATTCATGGGCCAGGGAGATGAGCAGTGATTGGTGGGAGTGGATCCTAATGGCTGCTGGGAATGATGAGCTGTAGTGTGCAAACTTCCACATGTTAAAGGGTACCTTCATGAAGATCTGCACTGAGCTTGCCACAAATACAGTGGGAAGCAGTGGCAATGTGGGCATCCTTATGCTTGGAGAAATGTACTGCCAGCACTATATGGAAGCAGCCCTAGACTACCTGTGGTCCGTGGCAAACCATTTTGGCATTGACAAGTTGACAGCTGGAGAGGCAATGCAAGAGGGGTGTCTAACAATGACATCATGGGATAACCATTTAGATGTCCTTTGTGATAATGCAGGACAAACTGTTAATACCTCTTATCCCATGAATCTTTTCGGGGCTTTATCCTATGCCAAGTGAGAAGGCTGTCTGAACACTGCACTTTGTCCCAGGAGAAAACATTTTCTCCCTCAATAAGAGCAATGTCTGTTTGTAGCTATAGTTTATTGGGGTAGGTTTGGTTGGATGTATTCTAAAGGTTGCAAGATTTGTGGTGGTAGACACTAGTTTTTGAATGAAGTCTCCTGATGCATTCAATTTTGCTTGTAATGTACAATAATAAAACCTGGAAGCTGATTTTTTTAACAACTCTCTTTTTTCTTTTCTTAACACAGATGCATCACAGATGAATAATGTGGTACCAACTTCTCCTCTCCTCCCTCAGATGTCACATCCGCATTCATATCCCAACATGGGGCAGATCACAAATCCTTATGAACAACAGCCCCCAGGCAAGGAGCTTAACAAGTATGCTTCCCTAAAGGCAGTTGGTAAGCAAGAAAAATATCGTATGTTCTTCATTTTGTTTAGGATATTTCATACTCCAGTGTCAAGTAACATTCAGCTTCCAAGTAAAAGAAAAACCATGCATTTTGGTCTGCTTAGTTACAGTAGCAGACAATGGCTCAAATTCTATTGGAATTCAACTGGGAATGTATTCTATAAATTAACATGGATATTACTTACCAATTAGGGATTGTGAAATTACATCTAAGTATTGCAGATTTAAACACTCCAAGGACACATATATGCATGTCATATATTCAGTTGGTAAACCTATACTGCATTCAGAAGCCCTGGATTTGCACATGCAGATCAATTACGCTCTGAACAGGTAGTATGCAATTAACCAGAAATATAGTTTTAAAAATTATGCTTTGTACAAAAATGACATGTATGTCTGTGCAACATTAGAGTCTACAATCTAGGTGCTTTCTGTGTGCAACTGAAAAAAAGAATGGCCTTTGTTGTAGAGGTGTACATCAGTACGCTACTGGTGCATGACCTAGTTGTATCATGAGGCCTTATGCTTTTAACCATCTCAGAAGTGCACTTCTCAGATTCCTAATGCAGACTCCCTCATGGCTTTTTGCTGTTAGTGTGACTGATTAATTTTATATTTCTTTCCTTTAAAAAATGAAAAAAAAACAGTTCTTGAAAAAGCAGTTTTGTTGGAGGAGGAACAACGAGGAGTGAAGTTTACAGTGTACCCTTCCATTATGGAAGTTAAATCCTTAGTACATTTTAAGAGCTTTAAAACCCATAGCAGAGCACTTACAGAGCTGACGCTTTTCTCACTTCATAATATCTGTCCTCGTTTAGACAACGACAACGACAACAACAGCAACAACAACAACAATAATAAACTAGGGATTCAGCTCCGTCTTAGCTTTCTACCAAGCTTGTCCAGCATACACATAGTGAAAATAATACCATTTCCCCCTAAATTTAGAACAGCATCATAGATCCTGTTTTCACATAGCTAGCTAGCTATCTCAAACTAACAGTGGAACACCTGAGAATATTCTTACCCTGAATCTATCAGTCACCATGCCAGAAGAATCCCTTTTACACGGGCAAAAATGGCCTGCCCAAAACTTTTTTTTTTTCTTAAATTGTATCTCAAGCCAATTACCGAAATCAGTTCTGAATTCTACTGACTGAGCAGAGCTTAATTGTTCAAGTCTGTGTGATACTACCACTGACAAGTATCCTACCTCCAAGACTTTTCAGCCCGGGTCTTCAGATACTCCCAAATCCATGGCATGCATCCTAGGTACAAGCCCCAAGGCCTTAGAGTTATATGCCCCCTCAAAGGTTCCTCCTCAAATGCAGGGGCATTGGTACACATGGTCATGCTGTAGCACTGGACCTGCAACACACGCATTTGTGTAAACGGCAAAATTAGATTCTACGCCTGCAAAATCCTAAGAATGTGTCATAACAATGTGTCAGCACCGAGAAAATGGTGGCGGTGCACTTCTGAATTAAGACACATCAAAGGTATTTTAGTTCAAAAGTGCACTGCCACCATTTTCTCAGCACTGACGTGCATTTCGCCATTTTTTACACATACATGCGAGACAGTGCTGGGCGCATCAGCTCACGTCAGAGCAGACAAATGTATGTGTATATATGCCCCAGGTTTCCATTTTATTTTTAAACAAGTTTGCTTTAGTTAACACTTTTTAAATCTGAAAGTAGGTCCTTGCATAGCAGGCATAATCAGGAACATTGTTTTCCTTCACAGTTCTGGGTGAATATACCTAGAATGGGAAGAGTAGTTTGACAAATTCATCTGCCTTCAAACCAGTGGTGCCTTGCCATGAGGGAATCATTATGGCTTTGACATAAACCTATCTTTAAATTGCCTGTTTATAAAGTGCCAACCCTTGTAGCTAAACATAATTTAAGTGCAATAAAATGGGAGGTGAAAGATTTAAAAATGAGCTCTACTCTCACATGCACAAGAACCAGTCTTGATTTTTTAAAGTATCAGCTTAGCTTCAGTTATTAGGGACAGGTGATTAAAAAAAATGTATTGCACAAGGTTCTGGGAATGGTTATATTATTCCTGGAAGATATTCCACAGATTAAGTCCCAATGTAACCAATACTAGGAAAGAGAGTCTTTATTCCCATTTACTGGCTGATCCTTGTAGGAGGTTAATGAGTCTGCTGCAATCTCAGGTAGAAGAAATAGGCCCTGATTTTTGAGGTACTTAAGGAACATACCTCCGTAGGCATTAATGACTTCACTTAAAATTTTAGTAACAATGAGGCTTCACACTGTTTTGACAATCAAGGTGAATATGTCATCAGTAAGAGAGATAATGATGAGTATTTTTAAAGTAGAACTAGAGAGTTTCACTATCCAACTACTCTGAAACCTAAAAAAAGAATTTTTGGCCTCAACCCACAAGAATTGAAAACATTACTCTATCACTGATACATTGTATTCTGACAGATACAAAAGAGACTGAATAATATTTGGTAAAAATATCAAATCTCTCATCAACATCAGTAGGCCTTCCACATATCTATGTGGAAGAAATTACAGTCTCTTGTATCTAAATATGATGAAGAATGACATAATTTTTTTAAAAATTGTCATAAGAGCAATTTAATTTGTATTGCCTGCAACAGCGTAAGAGTCAAAAGTAGAAAGGAGTCATTTGCCCTTTCTAGATGGTTAGGTGTTATGGGGGAAAGGGCTCTTTTCATCTATATTTGATTGAAAATTTATTTCTTAAAATATTTAAATTATGAGATTTTAAAACCTTTAGATTAAGAAATCCAGGGCAAAGTACAAAAGCTTCCAAACAGTGAAGTTGTAACTACTGACAAATCAAATTTGAACAACTGTAAGGTTGGTATTGCATCTCCTTTCAACAGCTATGATTTTAACCTTAATCTAAGCAAAACTTCCAAATGTGTAGATACTCACTCCCACTTGGATTATACAATGTTACATTGCTTTTGGCAATCACTTGGAAAAAGCTATCCTTTCATGCAGAGCTATGTGATCTGCTAGCCTGAGATCATGTTAAACAGTTTTCAAATCCAGGTGCAACTCAGGGTATCAGTTGTTACCCAAAGCTGTCTTTTAAGCAAAGATGCCACTGGCGTATACAGAGACTCTGATGCTGTCACACATTTACACCAAAGTCTGCCTTTCATCTGGGTGTAAACAGCCATACTTAAATTATAAAGTTACTTAGATTCTAATCACTTCAGTTCTATCACTTTTATTTTTCCCTTAGTGTTTGCTGACAAGTGGTTTGAGCATTGATCTAATTACCTCTAGCAAAGAGATGTAATTAGAATCACAATAATGAGTGTGGTTCTCCTCTCTGTGCTACATAGAAACTACCCACAGTTGTTTAAGTGTGGCTCATGCCACATGATCTCTTCCATAGAAATTAATTTGTAGTGTTAATATTTCCTCCAAGAAGGACAATCACTCTAATACCAGTATAATAAAGCAAGATTAGTAGTAACCAGGATTATGATATGTAAGTATCACCAATCATCAAACAGTCTTAAGAGTTAAGATGTTTAGAGACAACTGAACACAAGATGTGGTACCAGCTGCAATGTTAAAGTAAGTTCGCGAGGTAAGGCAGCTGCTTTCTTTTATACTAAAGATTTTGTAAGCTTATTTTTAGGGGTCAACCGTTCCATTCTGTTCATATTAAATCTCATGGCTCCTAGTAATTCAGGTCACAAGATGTTGTAGGTTTGGAGACAAGGTCGGTCTTAGGAACATAAGACCTGCTAAAGGGGAACAGTATTACGGTTATTAATTAATTATGTGTTAAAAGTCCATGGAGCACCTGACTCAGCAGAGAGAGAGAGAGAGCAACCAGGGTTGAAAAGGCCAACATTGAAACTATATATTTTATTTATATAGTAAAAGATTTTACATGAACAAATTCAAAGAACATATACAAATGCATGTTTCCTGCCTAAAGTCCTGCAGGTTCAGTGGACGGAAAGCATTTTTCTTCATTTCCTGTTCCTAGTTGCTGTGCAGGTTTTGTATTTGTAGCACCCTGCAGAAATTAGAGGCTAAATTCACCCTTCTCCCACACTTTGTGTTGTCATTTACAGCTGTGTAAAATGCTACTATTACAGGGTGAGAATATTTTATACTTTTTTCACATTTGTAAATGATTATTTAAAGTTTAGGATAATGGTGAATTGCTCCTGTAACAGGGGGCCTTCCCGAGGCCAGTTAGAAGGTGGCCAGCCCACCTGTTTCTGGGCTAACCACCTGCCTCTCTCTCTCTCTCATTGTAACATGGAGCCTTCCCAGGGCCGATTAGAAGTTAGCCTGTCCACCTGTTTCCGGGCTAACTGCCCACCTCTCTCATTGCCATGCTTTGATAGAAAATGATTAAGATATTACCAAGGCAGGAGGCTGGCCATTTTCTGCCCTGATGCCAGAGGGCATTGTCTGCAGCTCTGAAACCTCCCCTACACCGCAGCCCATGCCTCACAGACAGCACCTCAGTTCTTAACATCTCTGGCCCCACACTTGGCTCCTTAACACTCTAGTCTGGACCCCAACTAGACCCCTTCCCATCAGGTGGCCTACTCCACCCTCATTATGGGCTGCTTAGCTCCCTGCACTCTTCCCGCTTTCGGGTATGGCTCCTACGGGACCTTTGGCCACACAGGCCCTGGCCTCACCTCCACGGCCAGTCGGAAACCCAGGCCCTTGGCTCTGGGCATCCCTCACAGTGGGCCCTTGCCCCTTTTTGAACCTTCTGGTCCTGGCCCCAGCATTGACCAGTCAAGGGTGCCTCAAGTCAGGCTTCTGAGCAACCAGCCCACACTCTTTTACATGGGTCCTCCTTCTCAGGCCCTACTACAGGGTTACCCACCCAACTGTGGGAGCTGGGGTTATTAAGGTGCCCCAACCTGCCTTTCACCAGGGTGGTAAGTGGTCTGGCATTTCCTGGGGCCTCCTGTGCTACCAGGAGCCCCACCAGGCCACCCATCCCTGCAGTTTTAGGTCACTCCCAGGACCAGGAGCCTCTTCCATCCCCATAGACCCAGCCCATAAACCTCTAAGCTGTTCCTGAGCCTCAGCTCCATCAGCTGATGTGTCTTTCATGGCTGTTAGCAGCAAACTGCTGCTTCACCCTATATATATCCTGGGTCTCAAAATGGCCACTGTACTCAGGCACCTGGCTGCTGCCTGCTCCAGCCCTTAAAGTGGCTGGCACCAACAGTGCCCCGCCACAGATCTCTACAGTTATTTCCCCCTTTTCCACCAGCTTTACTTACTCTTCCTTTCCAAAGACATACCTCCTGCCTTTACTAGAAGTTTGCAAAGTGCTGGAGGATACAGCTTGCACATCCCTGTAATAGTGCACAAGCACACACATGAACTACTAATATACATGATAAAATAGAAGAGCAGATCGCTGCAGGCAGTGTTCCGTTCTCATTGAATCACATGCTAGACTCCTCTCACTGTCCAGGATGGGCGACAATTTCTGATTGTCACATCCCTTTTGTCTGCTCATATGGACTGGAAAGCAACAATTCTTGTCCTACTCCAGGTTATCTAACTTGGTTTTATCCAATCAGAATGCTAGAATCATTCCCAAAGGTTACTACATAAATAATTTGCTAATGCAAGGTTCTATTAAATTTTCCTCAAGGCAATTGAAAAGTGTTGTGTGTCATCCAACTCTCAATGTTTGGGCACTTTAAATATTTAGTCGCTGTGAAGATATGATCCTGATTTCCTTTGGTCCTTTCCCAGTATTTCATTATTTATTGGGAAAAGTGAAGAAAGTAGTTTTTCTGCATAATTTTTGCATACTTCCCATTCACCAACTTGGTTTTTGTTCCACGTTTAAATAGCCATTGCTCATTTATGCACTCCTGACATGCACAGCTCTTGAAGAGGCTGCAGATAGCGTACTTGAACATATTAACGAAATCTGAGTGCCAGAACATATTAAATACAGAGACACTGTCTCACAAGATTTTTATACACATCACCTAGACATTCAGAAGGCATTAATCCAGCTTGCATTCTAATGCCATGGCCTCCTAAGATGTAAGAGCGTACACGGTACAACTCGTTTGAAAGGTAACTTTCTCTGCCTCTCATATTTGCCTTCCCTATCTCAAAATATTCATTATTTTTATTCAGTGTCATCAAGCTATATCTAATACTTCCCTGATCTTACCAAGTACTACAGAGAGTTGTAGGTGAAACCTGGGAGTACAGAATATTTCTCCAGACAGCCATGCTTTTACTTTTTTTTCCATCCTATTCACACACACCCCATCTCTCCTTTGAGGCACTGACTTGACATGAGTGTAACAAACAGAATAAACAGTTGCTATGCTAATTTTAAGTCTAGTCAAGAAATGTGCAATGATGGAAGAACAACAAAGCCTCAAGTGACACTGGGAGTTGTAATCTCCTGTGAGGTGAAGTCAGATCAAATTGACTGAATTAAATTAAGCTAGAAGGAGAATGCATCTGGAAGCAGGCATAGCACAGTCCAGAGCTTGAGGAATCCCTTTGGGTTTCACAGTTCTTTCTTCCCAAAGGAGAAAGGTAAATAGTGTTCCAGTCTTGCTCACTGCTGCACACCGCACAGCCCCAAAGTGAGGAATCTGTAAATAGGATGCCCTCAAAGAATACACAATATCTTTTGTTTTGCCACTTTTGGCACTGTTCTGCAAGTCTGAAATCTCCCTGACAAAGATAAAGCATATGGCAAAGTTGTCTCTTTAGTTTTGGTTACCCTGTAAATCTAAGAAGATGTGGGAGGTTCAAAGGGAGAAGATATTTTAGAGGTTCATCTGAACAGATCCTCCTTGAACCATCCCCAGTAGGATTTCATAGATTTCATAGATTTCATAGACATTAGGGCTGGAAGGGACCTCGGAAGATGATCGAGTCTAGCCCCCTGCCCAAAGGGCAGGAAGTCAGCTGGGGTCATAGGAGGGCTTGGTAAAATGGGATGATGTCCCCTTATAGATGCAGGGTCTGCAGAGAAGCCATCTTCATTCTGTCTTGAGACAAGGGATGTCATATAAGAATTTTTGCAGCTCTACAAAAGGGGTGAGCAAAGTCTGGCCTGCCTGTGTCCAGGACCAGGCACAGAGTTGGGTTCTTGCAGAGTTGACAGCACAGGGTAGAGCTGGGATAGAGCCACAGTCCAAATTCCCCTGTGATAAGCATGGGTTCCACAGGCAGGGACGTGCCGGCGGCAGATCATGGCTCTGTCCTGACTCTGCCCCCTGCTGTCAGGTCCATGAGATCCTGGCCCTAGCCCCAAACACAGCTCTCCTCCCAGCCACACACCCTGCCAGCACCACTCGGGCCAGTCTCCATGGAAACCCTAGGAGCACAGAGCTGTCAAGGCCCATGCCACTCCTGGGGTCTCCATGGAGACCAGCCTGAGCAGTGCAGGCAGGGGCTGCTGGGAAATGGAGTCTGTAGGATGACCATTCATCCCTAATTGGGTGGGATAGTCCCAAAACGGGAACATCAAGTTTCAGTCCTGGGCTGCATGACTCTGGGATAGCATTTGTCCCAGTTTCACAGTGTTGTTAAGGGATCTGGCTTTTCTGTTCACTGCAGAAACATGTGAGAAACAGTGGGTTCCCCTTGCAGCCTGGCAGAGTTCCAGCCTGCAAGGGGCTGCAGGGAGTGCCACGTGCATGTGTGTACACGCACATGTATGTGGCCAGAAATACAGCCCCAGGCAGTGATGGAAAGCAGCTTCCCCACTGCCTGCAGGTAAGTCCATGGGGGATACAGATTGAGGCCCCCCTGGTGAGGGAGGGAGTGGGGTAGGGTCAGCAGCTGGGGCTGGAGGTGCTGCCCAGCCAGGGCAGTGTGTGGGGCCCAGAACAGGAATGTGTGGCCGCAGGGCCTAGCTGGGGAGTGGGATGGACCCATGGGTGTCTCATCTGTGGGGAGGGCAGTTCCCTGCTACTGTGTGTATGCCCCGCCCAGGGATGGGGGGATAGGGGGTCATGTACCTCCCAGATTTGTGTGCGGGGTCGGGGGGGATGTGGGCTTAAGGCTTCCTGCCCTGCTGTCCTGCACACAAGGTATGCCATGCCTGCCCAGTGGCAACAGCATGGAGTTGTGCCCCCTTCTACTGTCAGGTGGGCAGGGGCAACCTCACCATGTTGGTGTGCCTGGCTTGAGGCTCCTAGGGGCAGGACAGCAGGTTGCGGGAGGGGAGCCCTGATCCCACAGTGGGCAGCCTGCATCCACCTCTGCCCCTCCACGGGTTCTGCTCAGCTCTGCTCCAGCCGTGCTATGGGAGGGATGGGTGGGAATGTGGGCATGTGTCCTGCATTCCAATTTGTCACCCTAGAAGTCTGGACGGATCTGCCATTTTGCCTAAACCTGCTCTATAACCTCCTCTGAAGAAGCTGATACTATTAGGAAAGGACCCATTCTAGTAATTTGCAGGACCTCAATGAAAGCTACAGATGCCATCTATCTGAAGACACTGAAAAATAATGAAAAAATTATATTTCTTCCTTGACAAACTCCTTACCATCCCAGTGCTGCAGGGAGTTGGATCCCCCCTTGTGATACTTCCTTGAGCTGATATTGCATGGATTCTAGGTCATCCGTAGAAGCAAGGAGTGAGTAATATGGGAAGAAAGAGGTGAAAAGGCAGTACCAGAGAAGCATATAGCAGGGAAGAAGATCTGTATGTGACTCCATCAACAATGATATGGCTTCACATTTAGAAACAGTACAAAGTCTTATTTGTGGTGTGCTACCTACCACTACCCACCCT
Organism: Alligator sinensis; assembly: GCF_000455745.1. NCBI lineage: Eukaryota > Metazoa > Chordata > Crocodylia > Alligatoridae > Alligator > Alligator sinensis. The sequence goes on along the minus strand of NW_005841838.1, from coordinate 6,294,714 downwards.
ACTGCTAACTGATAAGTATACCCAAGCTTATTTGGAAAGCCTCCAAAAAGTCTAGATTTTTTCATTTCTGACAGCAAAGAAATCTTCAGCTACAACAACCACAAGTGGTTGCCCAAAAATGGATGATGAGACTCAGACATAGGAATAGCTCACTGGATTTAACACCCAAGAAAGTGACAGGGAAGCAGAGACTAATGCATCATTTGTCATATCCAGAGGGTGATTCAGTTAATGATTTCATATATCTAGAGGTATGTTCACTGTCACACACAATGCTAAACTAGGCAATCTGCCTGATTCAAAACTGGGGTCATGTATCTATCTCAACCAAGTGTGACATAAAAGCCTGATAACTTTTTTTAAAAAACCAGGGTGACTGGATTTAGAGCCTTTGGGTGTTCATTTTCAAAGGAAGTATGACAAAGGCTAATCCTTGCTCCCCCACTGGATATAGGAGACATGATTCTAAGCATTTAGGCATTAATACAATAAAAACATTGAATTACAAAATACTTGGGACCACAGGCTCACATTTTAGCAACTGTCCATACAGCCCACCCTTTTCTCAGGCATATAAATGATATCCTTCATGGAGACCTCAAAATCTGAATTCCTGCCTGCTTTGTGCAAACTTTCAGGACTCAACCCAGAACCTAATGAATTCATAAAGAAATCTGCCCCAGTATCTTTATCCAAATTTTTCTATCTCCTAGCATGCAACAGAGTCATTTTCCTCCACAGAGTTGGAGGCATTTTAACTATACTGCAAGAACTAGGTTTTTTTAATGCCTCAGTATCCCAGGTACCAACATATATATTATCAGCTGTTTGGCTAATGTCTTGTTAAATCCCTTAATAGAATTACATTTTATTGCAGAGTGACTGGTGATTTTTTTCATTCTGAGCCTGGGGAATTTTTCAATAAATAATCAGACATCAAAAAAGGTGTTGGTCATGTCACAGAAATATCCATTCTTTGGCAGTTGAACAGAGCTATGAAAAGGCAGCTCCTGAGAGATAAAGTTGGTCTTAGTAGAAAAGGCACCTCAGGCTACAGGAGAAACCGTGAGCAGTACTAGGTATAGGAGAGGAAGCCTTAACACCACAATGAGAAACACTTAAACAGTTTCATCTGTGTTATCTCACCTTTACTTGTTAAATAATATTTCCAGTTTTTGAGTATTCTGCAGGAAGTAACCATAGCTACTGTTAGTACAAAGGCTGATTTTTAAACAGTCACTAAAGTAGTCAAGCAAAGATACAGAAACATATTTATGCCTCAGTTTGACAAAGACAAAATACAGACATGGAAATCCAGGTGTTTGTAAGTTTGAAATGGGCCCAGTATCTATCTTCGTTGGAGATGTTGACCCTCATGACATTTTAAGGAACTCTCAACCTTTTTCTCAGTGTTAGAAAACTAACTTAAGTTTGTAGATCACTTTATTTTCTATTATTAAAAGCCATGTTTCTTTCACTTCCCTTATTTTACAACAGGTCTTTCATTTTTTTTAAAAATGAATAGTTTCCCAGTTAAAAGGAAGCATATATAATGCTTTATGGTTCAAGATATCCCTCTTGTACCGAAACCCTTTCTGTCTCTTTGAAAACTAACATTTTCAAATTCGTATGATATGAGAACATTAAAAATGAGATAAAATGAGTTTCCTCCATGCCTAATTTTCAGGGGAGGCAACATGCCAACCTATAATTGCAGTGTCATAGGTCCAGTTGGGCTAGTGAAGAATATTATCCTGGTAAGTATACCTCCCACATCCAGTTCCTCAAGCTAGAAGAAAATGGACTTGGGCAAATCTATTTCCATCCACTGAGCAGATCAGCAGTGGACTTGGGTAAGCAGCCAGTAAACATAAATGGAAGCGAATCAGTCAAGTCTATTTTCATGGAATTTTAATTATTTACACATAATTTTGCATTAAATTATATACTAAGAAATGAACAGTGTGAAGCCTTAGTGGTTCTTGTATCTACTAAAAAATAACAATGGACCACTACCAAACCCAGTTCTGCTTTAAAAATAGGCAAGGATGGATGCATGGTGTACAAGAGTTTTATGATTTTTGCCAGCAGCGCTAATGTGCAGTAGAATTAGCCCAATGGGCATTAAGTGCCTCATGCAGACGTGCCCAGAAAGAGGTATTCCGTGACCCCAGTGGCATCTAAAATTAAGTATAAATTCAGAAAATGAGAAACAAGAAATCCTAGTTTAAGGAGGAAAATTGGATGGCCTAAGAGCCTGATTCCAAATCCCACACTCAAACCTAGTATATCAGTGCCACTAAATAGTCACATTGACTTCAGAGAAGCTATTTGAAAATCAAGGTACTGTTCAATATGACTAAGTGTATGAGAAGTTGCTCCTAATAAGAATGTAATACTGTCTGCCTTTGAAGTATTTTGATTTAGTGTGCTGTGTTTGCAATGTTTGTGACATGAAACAGAACAAGCATACCAGCGTGTCTTGATTATTTTTTTTAGGAAGTTATGATGGTGACTTTGCTGCGATGACACTTAAGTCACCAAAAGGTACTGTATTCTTTTGCTCTTTTGTTCTAACTAAAACCAAATCCAGTTAAGCTTTAATAATCTTCAGTTTTTTTGCATTGATGCAGACTGACATCAACCATATGATTTTTTCCAACAACACTAATATGAAACAATGAGGCAAATGATGTGAATGAATCCTATATTGTAAATATAAATAGCAGCTGTTATCAGTCTGCCATTTTGGTTCTGCAAAGGATGTTCCAAAAAGAACAAACATATATATGAAAGAAATTTCATAGAGATTACTGGTTTACTTCTACTCATTTATACTTCAACAGTGAAAAGGCTTGGGGTGAAAGAGTGCAGTAACATGGTTCACACTGCACACAAGGAATTTTTTCCCCATTTTTGAGGGGTTGGGACAGTGAAGAAGTAACAGAGCTGAAAAATTGAATTTGCTGAAATATTGGCTGTGTTACTACAACAACTAAAATCTCCACTACAATATCAGCAGCATAAACCAGAGCCTCCCATCAGCATGGTTACACTGAATAAGACTTGTGCTTTTTATAAAGGAAATGTTTACATGACTTTTTAGGATATACAAGCTCCTATCATGAAAAGTGTGTTTGCTCCCACAAGCCACAGAAGAGCCGCCATACTGGGAAAGGCAAACTAGTCTGGGATGATCTCACTTATTTCAGCTGCAGACAGTCCTACATTGTTGGCTCTCTCATTCTATGAATAATGTAGGGCAGGAGAATGATCAAAGTAGTTTTGATTACAGTCCTTGCTAGTTAGTGAGAAGAGGAATTGAGACCTTATGAAGGGAAACACTTGCTTAGGTGAAAAAAATTCTTGCTTTTGATTAAAAGAACTTTCAACCATGGGGCCTAACTGTTTAATCAGGCTGCTCCTTTACAGTTTCTACCCTTTCTGTCAATCACAAATTCTCTTGGTGTTAAAAGTAGTGAATGATTCAGTTCACAGGTTTGGGCGAGTTTTGCTTTGCCACTGGGGTTGGAAGAAGACTCCAGATTTTGCCCAGTTAGAAGTGACAATCATATAAAGTTGGTTTTCTTCCAGCACTGCAAAGCAACCAAGGTTTGGTGTAAAATTTCCCCGAATTTTGTTTGAAATGTATCCCTTCTTTGCCAAAAGTTTTAGGAACTCAGAACTGGCCAAACTACAATTAAATAATAAAAAATGCAGCTGATGTATGGAGGGGGGAAAAGAAAAGAAAGAAAATGAATGCATGTGGTATAGTTTTCCTTGCTATTCCTTAACATTAAAAAAAAAAAAATCAACAGCTGTCTAATGGAATTAATTTATGCTACAGTTAAGGTTTCAAAAAAGGATATGGCTTCAGCTCAGAGCACTGGTGTAGCTGTTAATAAACAGATTAAAGGAAAATTATTCTTGCAAAGGCAAAAATAGCATATAAACCAATACCATTTAGACTAAAAGTCTGAAAGTAAAATTATTTTCTGAGAAGCAGTGATGTACATCTGGAATGACTGAATTACATAACATATGCTCCTAGAACTGAATTGTGGTGTGCAGCTTCTCCAGCTTCTCATAGCGACAAGCATTTTTAACTAACTAGGGCAGGGATGGGCAATTATTTTGGCTGGAGGGCCACTTAAGTTTTGGGGAGCTGTCGAGGACCACAAGGGTAGCCCCACCCTTTCACAGGTACCCTGTCCCCTGGTTGCCATCTTGGGACAGGAAGTCCCAACTTCTGACCTTTGCCACCAGAAGTCCCCTCCCATTGCCCTCAGAAGTACTCCATTTGGGAAACAGGTTTGCCATCTTGGAACTGGAAAAAAAACAAATTTAGATACTAAAAATCAAAGCTCCATAATAACATATTTTAATTTTATTTTTTTTTAAATTGTCCTGATTTGTGTGTGGTTGTGTTGTGTATAAAGAGGTGATTGCATAATAGCTCAAAATGAAGTCTTACTCTTGTATAACTGGAGGTGTGTGGGGGTATGGGTGGGTGGGTATGAGGTTTGTGGGAGACTATGGGTGTGTATGTGCTTGTATGTGGGATGTGGGGGACGGTGTAGGGGTATGTGCGATGTGGGTGGGTATAGGGTATTTGTGGGGGGTTGTGAGGTTGTGTGTGTGGGTGGATGGGTAGGTATGGGTTTGTGGGGGGCTGTGGGGTGTATGGAGGGAGTGGGTAACTGGGGGTGTGTGTGAAGGATGGGGTGGGGTGTGTGTGCATAGCAGTGAATGTGGCTCCCCCTAAATGTGCGCAGGTGTGTATGGGGGGGGTGGGTTGTGCATGGGGGGGTGGAGGTGCATGTGTGGTGGGGTATGTAGCAGTGAGCTGGGCTTCCCCCAGAGGTGCCTGGGTGTGTGCAGTGGTTACATATGGGGAGGGGTGTGGAGTTTGTGGGGAAGGGTGTGGGTGGGTGCAGTGTTTGTGGCATGTGCAATTGTGTGGGAGAAGGTGTGGTTGTGGGTTTTGTGGGGGAGGGTTTGTGGGTATTGTGGGGTTACATGGGAGCCCCCATGCATTCCCCTGAGCTGGTCAGCACCCGCCCTGCCCTGCAACAGTCCAGAGCCTGCATAACCTGTGGTGCCTCCCTGCTACCAACAGCATGCAGCCCCAGCGCTGCCCCACACCCATTCTGGACTCATCCCACATGTGCAGCCTTGATGGCAGCCTGTCCCACACGTGCTCCACACCAACTGCCTGTGGTGCATCCTGCCACCCCCTGGGCTCACACTGGGGCTGAGGTGGCTCCATGGCTGGACTTCTTTTCTATGCAACCCAGGTAGTGGCACCTCCTTCTGGCTGCCACCACTGCTGGCCCTAGCCCCATGGTACTGGTGGGGACCTGCTTGCACACGCCTGCCCCGGTCTGCCCTGCACCTGCTCTGGACTCACCCATGTTGAACAGTAGCAGCTGCCAGGCAGGAACTGTTACTAAGCACAGAGGAAAAGTGGCCCCTCCCCCTCGCTGCTGCTGTGCCCTTCCTGCTGCAGGCACCTGGAACCCATCCTGGGGTGCCCTGCATCTCCGCCACCATCACCACCGCCTCTGGGCTGCCCAGCAGGGCAACAGTAGTAGTGCAGAGCAGACACGGGGCAGTCTGGCACAGACTCCAGCCGGCTGCAGCTTGAAGAGCTCAGCAGCAGTGAGGGGGAGGGGCCGCTTTTCCCCTGTGCTGAGCAACAGTTTCTGCCTGGCCACCACTGTTGCTGCTGCTGCTCAGCCTGGCGAGGCAAGTCCAGAGCAGGTGCAGGGTGGGCTCAGTCAGGGCTGTGCATGGGGATCCCCACTGGTACCACAGTGCTGGGGCCAGTGGCAGCAGGAGCCGGAAGGAGCCAGCACCACCTGGGCTGCCTAGAAAGGCAGTCCAGCTGAAGAGCCATTCCAGGATGCACCACACAGTGGGGCAATGCCTGGGCTAGGCGGGATCAAGGGAACCGCTGCCAGATCCAGCCTGCGGGCCATATTTTGCCCACCTGTGAACTAGGGCATTAAAATTCATTTTCTTACAAGCATATACAATAGACATCCTGAAACACACACACACACACACTGAAATGATATGTGAATAAGTGAACATTTAAGTTGAAATGTTAGCACTTATGGGTATTTTAGTACTGTTGTTAGGAAAACTGTATGAGTACACTGTATGTGACAGAATAAAGGAAAGAATAAAATTTGTCATCATGAGCAAAGAGCATTTACAATCCAGAGAGTTATTCATTAATTATTCATTCACATTTTGGTGGAAACCAAAAATATTTAGTCACTGAAAGTTCTAAAACAATGTGCAGTTCTTCCCATCTAAACCACAGGAGATCATAATAAAAGTTTTCACCTGAAAAATTTGTTTCTGTTTAAAGGATGTTTAACGACATTTGTTACAGTCATTTTTTTCTTTATGCACTGCTGAAGGACTAAAAAATTGCCAAATAAAAATGTAATCCAATCTAGACTATTGATGGAGGAAAAGAACAAGCAAGCACTTTTTGATAGACACTTGGAGATCCCTTATATGTTAACCTTTTTGGTGTTGGAGAGCATTCATACAAACCAAACCTCATTCCCTATAATACGCTTATTGTACAATACGTTTGGTACTGATTGGGTGTGTCCAATTGCAATGCCTCGTACCACACCATCTGGTGCCTCTTTGCTGCAAGGGCATGCTGCCCTAGCGTGTGCTGGGGTGGTTCTTATTTCTGTGGGTTTTTTGGCCCCTGGATATCAAGGGGTAAAAAGAAAATGTTGAGAAAAAAAACCACTGCAGCGCATGCTTGGACAGTGCGTGTGAAAAGCAGAGCCGGGCCACCCGGACCTGTGCTGTGGCTGCCAGCCAGGCTCTGCACAGCAGAATTGCCATGGCTGCAGCCCTGGGAGGCCCCCAAGACCCCAGGTAAGGCATCTGGGGCTAACCCAGTGCTGGCCCCAGCCTCCCCTACCCCACCTGGGGCAACTTGCTGCATGCCAAAGCGCATGTGGCACAGGTGTTCCCCAGGACAAGTAGCTGTGGTGCAAGGTGCACTGCTGTTATTTTTCCCCAGGGAACCGAATGTCCATGCACATCTGGACACATCCACTTAAGTCATCAAGAATTGATTAAGTGCACAGCAGCAGGACAGGGTAACTAGTTTGTATTTCCAAAGCAATTTTGTTGCTATATGCACACATGTGCAGGGAGAGTTTCTGGAAAACTCTCTGAGGAAATAGTTGAAATTGTATTAAATAAACATGTTCTAATAAATTTAGCTATTTTTAGTGACATTTATCATGTCTTAGTAGATAATGTACTTTTCCACTGCAAACACTTAGAAACTATAAGTGCTAAGTTATTGCGAAAGAAGGGTTAAAACTCATAAAGAGGGAAAGATCATGATGAAACAAATGTATGATTACAGTGCACCTACTGACAGGGGTTTTAAAAAGAGTCTCAGGGATTTGTATGTTTAACTGCCTTATGCTCCTTTGAATTTGTTGTGTGCTTAGAACCACAAACTGGAAATCTTTTTTATTCTTTTCTCATATTTATCACTTATCATGTGACTGCAAGTGACAAACCCTGTCTGCTTAAGTTCAGAATTTCACAATTAAAATGGCACAGAGCTGTGCTCAGCTTGCTGCATTGCTGTTCACCAGTATGCAGTTCATTTCAGAACCTCTCACAAAAGCCACTTTTTATTAGTTTAACAAAATGCAGCATCACTTGTTACCAGGCAACCAGTGTCTATTGATTTTGACACATCTGTATTAAATGCATTAGCTTTCTAACACTGGTTAGGCCTAACATACATTTATAATTCATTGGTCTCAAAACAGCATATGCCATATGTGCAAGTACATTTTGACTGATAGTAAGGATACCATTATTCCAATACTTTGTAAAATAAAACTGTAAAATCTGTCATTTAAAATTATATTAATAAATGCAGCCAGGTATATGACGGATCTGGACAGGTTACAGAGGTAAGCGATGAGAACAGGATGGGTTTCAATACAGACAAGTGCAAGGTGCTGCACCTGGGGAGGAAGAACCAGCAGCATACCTACAGGCTGGGGAACTCCCTTCTTGTCAGCGCAGAGGCAGAAAAGGATCTTGGAGTCACTATTGATTCCAAGATGAACATGGGCTGCCAATGTGGGGACGTGGTCAGGAAGGCTAACCGCACTTTGTCATGCATCCATAGATGCATCACGAGCAGGTCCAAGGAGGTGATCCTCCCCCTCTGTGCGACATTGCTCAGGCCGCAGTTGGAGTACTGTGTCTAGTTCTTTGTGCCACACTTCAGGAGGGATGTGGACAGCATTGAGAGGGTCCAGAGGAGGGCCACCCGCATGATCAGGGGGCAGCAGGGCAGGCCCTACGAGGAGAGGCTGAAGGACCTGAACCTGTTCAGCCTACACAAGAGAAGGCTGAGAGGGGATCTGGTGGCCATCTATAAACTGGCCAAGGGAGACCAGCAGGCAATGGGAGTCCCTGTTCCCCCAAGCACTACCGGGAGTAACAAGGAATAACAGCCATAAATTGATTGAGAGTAGATTCAGGCTAGATATCAGGAGGCACTACTTCACTGTCAGGGCGGCTAGGAGCTGGAACCAACTTCCAAGGGAAGTGGTGCTCGCTTCTACCCTGGGGGTCTTCAAAAGGAGGCTAGATAGATAGACACCTAGTTGGGGTCATTTAACCCCAGCATTCTTTCCTGCCCATGGCAGGGGGTCGGACTTGATGATCTGCTTAGGTCCCTTCCAACCCTACCAGCTATGAAACTATGAGATATTTTGAAATGTCTTGAGATTGAATAATTCTCTTGCTTACAAAGTAATTAAGTGATTGCAAAAGAATCATTAAAAAAACAAAATGACAACAGAAATAGTCAGCCTGCTCCGGCTCTTTGGCACATGATCAGAAGGGGAACACTTCTGCTACTGGAGGTATGGATAGTGTCAAGTTCCTCTGAAATGTTACCAAGTAAGCAAGGTGCCATGAAAGATTTCATGTTTGACATTTGGAACCTGAAGAGTTAATCAAATTTTGTCTGAGAATTCCCAGTCAAGCAGCAGACTTCACTGTCTACAGGGGATAAAAAGAACATGACTGAGAGGGGTGGGGCTGGTTACCAAGTTTGATTACATATTGTAAAACATTCCTAATGTATTTCCAGACCAGAAATATTCTCTGGACTCTTAAACATTTCAAAAGCTGTCATAAAGTAATCAATAGAACAGAAGTAGTACTTCATCATACATATTTATGTTTTATAATTCTCTTTGCATGAAAGTAGGATTTTAGTATCTTCTGCAATACATGAAAGTATTTTATTAGAAAACAGAATGTAGTCATGTGTCGTGGAGGTGGACAAGCTCCTTTCAAACAAAGTCTGTAGAAGAGAAAGATGATACAATATATCTTTTCATGCTTGGTCTCGCTCCAAATCAGAAGAAGAAATGAGTAAATGGATAAAGTAGAAAAGTGTGCTAGAAGAGGAATAACATGGAGCCACAAAAGTAGGCTTCCCAATGAGAATCAATTACGTCCAATTCTGAGCATTATGTATTTAATTTGCTTACCAAATTCCCTATCACTAGTAATGTTTGCAAGAAAATAAATGTCCTAATAAGTTATCTTTCTTTGCAGGCCTTTTGAAATAAAAGTGGTAGAGACACTGGAGAGAAGTCACTGATAAATAGTTTGGAGAGAAATCAATGATTTGCCATCGATAGGCTTAATTTTATCTTCTAGTCAAGGGCTATGTGGTATAAGAACAGAGATGAAAGGTGGTAACACCAGCTTTAGATCACCTTTGTACTTTCCCTGTTGTTGGCTCAGCTCAATAGTTGCAATGATGCCTGCAAGAAACCATGCCAGAAATCAGAATGGCTAGTGTGAAAGGATGTCATAGGCACATCCCTTCCAACTGGCAACACAGGATTGTAAAAATGTATCATATCATCTCTATGGACATTGCATGAAAGGAGCTTATCTGACATGAGACTACATTCTGTTTTCTAGGTGCCAGGCAATTACAAAGGTGGGCCAACACAGAGCTGTTATACTGGCTTTGCACTGCCTAGGAAGCCCCTTAATTCCTTTATTATTAGATCTATCTGATAGAAAAGATAGCTGAGACCTATTTCAGTATACTCTTTTAAAATGATCATAAAGGGCCAAGTTCATCTCTGAGAACTCCACTAAACTCAGGGGAGCTGAACTAAACTTTAGTTTGGTTCTCTTTGATCGCTCCCTCCACCTCAGGAAAAATTAAGTTATTCCTTTGCAGAACTAATTCTGAATTGTTTTTCAGATGAACTCTCATAAAAAGCTTTAAATGAAATTGGCTCAAGTGGCTTGGAAGCCTCTCAGCCCATTATCTTGGACTTTGGATGAGAAAAGCAAATACAGTAATAGTCACAATGTCTCAGACTAGATCAACACTGCCAAGAGCAGGATTTGAGTATATCTTTAGGGGAGGATTTTAGTATCTTCTTCAACCCAGAAATCATAAACATTCATCATTTGCGCTCTCTTATGAAAACCTTCCTAATTCTGTACAGGCTATAATTCAGCAAAAAGCAGTTAGTGTACAATGTTTGTTTTTAATTACACAAAACCCAATCACTTGATGCCCATCCCTCCCATTTGCTTATTTTCTCCCCATCTGTTAGATCTCTAATCATACTTGTAGAGTGCAAGTTCTCTGGACCTGGAATTGATTATTTATGAAATGCCTCATGCTGATCACCTGTACAGTGCACAGGGGTTATGGATCACCATTCCCTGTCTGGGAACTCTCCATAAGCACTGTGTAGGAGGACTAGGTGCATAGCTCAAGGTTTTAGATTTTATATTTCAGGGCACAAAACCTAGATAAATTTTACATCTATATCCTTTTCTGATTCTAGCTATATACTTTTGTTAAGGAGTACAGGTGAGCTATCTGTAAAAGTAATAGTGATAACTAAAAGTGACAGTTCTACTCTAAGGTGGATACAGAAGTATCTTAATCATTGTGCTCAAAGAGTAGTCATTAATGACTCACTGTACAGCTGGGGTGTCTAACTGACCCCACCTAGATCTGGTACTGTGAAATATCTTTGTTAATTACTTGAAGGATAGGATCAAGTGCATACTTAATACATTTGCAGATGACACCAAGCTATGTGGCGTAACAGACACTTTGGAGTATAGGATTAGGATTGAAAATGACCTTGATAAACTGGAACAATGGTCCAAGACTAATCAAATGAAATTCAGTAAGTACAAATACAAAGTCATGCCCTTAGGACAGAAAAAAACAAAAACAAAAACCCCAAACGTAAAAATACAAATTGGAGAATGACTGGCTCAGCTACAGTGGGCACATCTCCACATGCAATTAATGCAGCTGGAGTTTATTGCTCCTAGGCACCATGTTTGAACATGTGTCTGGGACTGCAGCACATTGAGCTGGGTTGGAGCAGCCCCAGGCAGGCAGGCTGACTCCCAGAGCCCTCTGTCAACTGGGCCTGCTCCAACCCAGCTCAACGTGCTGTACAAGGGTGCTTCAGTGCAGGGCTAGCTAGCAGGCAGCCCCTGTACTAAAGGACCCTCATGCCCCAGTCAGCCCCATCAGTGTCTATACCTGCATTGTGGTGGAACTAAACAGATAGCTCTGCAGTAAACTTCTCGTGTAGATGTGCCCAGTAGTGCAGAATTGGAAAGAGCATGACAAAAAGGAACACAAATGATTAGAGGTCTAAGAAATCTGGCAGACAAGAAAGGTTGGAAAAGTTAGATTATTTAGCCTAGGGAGAAAAGAGTGAAAGAGCCTTTGTTAAAGCCTTCAAGTACATGAAGGGAGTTTATAAAGACAATAGTAATACATTATTCTCTCTGGCCACAGAGGACAAGTAATGGTCTCAAACTGCAACAAGAGAAATTTAAGTTTGATATTAAAAAGAATATTTTAACCAAGGGGGTGGTTAAACACTAGAATAGATAAACAAGAAAGTTGTATAGTCCTCTTCTCTGGAAGTTTTAAAAAGCAGGTTAGACAAATTTTTAGCTGGACTGGGTTAGCCATCCAGGATCCTGCCTTGAGGCTAGCTAGTCCAGCCCCCTGCTAAGGTTCCAGCCCTGCGCTTTTCTATGATTCTATGGTTCTACTTAAGGTTTTAAAAGATTCCAATTAAAACCCACTGAGCTCCTAAACACTTTTTTTCTGTTTGGAAAATGAGGCTTTTGGATGAAAACTCACCATATTTCAACATATTTTTTTTTCAAGCCAAAAGCTATAATATCCTGTAGCTAAATTTGTGCATATGTTAGTCTAACTTAATGAATACAACCTTATAAGAATATTATTGAAACTGTGAAAACTGGTTTAACTGTCAGTACTGAAGGAGGGGATAGGAAAGGATTATTTTCCAAACTGAAGTCCATATTTTAGTATTATTCATTTGGCTGTTTTAAAATTCTAAAGCTTTGCTCCCTCCACATATGTGACAGTGATACCTTCAAATCCCATTTTACTGATTTGTATACAGATGATAAATTCAAAACGCACTTCCATAGGATCTTTCACTCAACAGCTCGACAGGCTGCAAATAGCAATTAATCCTCATAATAGCTCTGTGTTAACCAGAAAAACCGACACATGGGGCAGTTAAGTAACTTACACAAGGTTCTACAGCAAGTCACTGGCCAGTCAGGAATAAATCTCAGATCTCTAGGCTTAAGGTTGCACAAAACACTTATATAGATAGGTTAGAATTAAAAATGAATTTACCAAGGTATACATTACCAGCAGTTTTCCAAGGTGACTGATATAGGCATACATATACTGGTTTCATGCTTTATTTTGCCACTTGATATTAAATTAACCTCCCCCTCCTTACCACACATAAAGAAAGCGAGGGTTTAAAAACTCAGAGCACTGAATATGTTTCTGCTGTAGATTGTCATCAGGTTATTCACCAGTTAGGGGTAGCACCCTGTTGTTGTCACAATTTTATTGAAGTAGTTCCCATTCTCACTCTTGTTCCCTAGCAATCACACATTTTGGGGTAGAGGGAAATGCACAGAAATATTGATTACATCAAGACTTTCCAAAGGTTGTTTATTTAACACTGTGTGTGTGTGTGTGTGTGTGTGTGTGTGTGTGTGTGTGTGGTGGGGGTTGCTCTCCGTTTACTGAGGCAGGCTTCTTTGTGTTTTTATTGTGATTTTTTTAAAGAAGTCTTTATTAAATGGGTGGAAAATTGGATTTACGAAACTAGCTTTGAATGTCAATGTCTTCCACAGAGCAATCAAATATGTTGCTGACATGTCACAGTTATACACAGCATTAACATCTGAAAATGGGATTTTGAAGGATGCAATAATGGTTCTGTATCCATAATAGATTCACCCCAAGGTGCACTCATGCATCTATTGTATGTAGGTGGTTTTTAAGCTGATTTACATGTACAAAAACGTCAACTTAGAAAAGAAGAATTCCACCATAATTTGCTGTGATTTGTGCAAAGGCAATGATAGGTGGGGGGAAAAGTGTTAACCATTTAAACTGCTACATCTGATGTCCTCAACCATATGAAACAGAGTAGTGTTCAACTCTTCCACAGTAAAATTAACAGGTGAATAATACTGCACAGGTTAAACCTCTTGAGGCTTTCAGGAAAGGAAACTGAAGTGTTAAAGTATAAAGCAAATGGTACAGTCTCCAAAACCTATAGAGGCCAAACATACAAATGAAAGGAAATTCCAACCCTGTGGATCCCAAACTAGTTGATGTTCACTAGCATATAAAATCATAGGAAAGCTGGGTTGAAAAACCTTAGGGCTAAGTACAGATAATCAAAAAGACCAAGGCTGAATTGATTCAATCTTTGCAGGTTAGTCTAAGCTGAGTCAACTGAACTGATAAGCAAGTGAACAGACATTCACTTCTGATTCTGGAAATGCAGCTACATGCCTGCAGTGCCTCAGGCTAGTAGCCAGGGGGTGCTAGAGCACACCTCCCTGCTCAGCTGGAGCAGACAGCTTGGGCCGAGGCTAGCCTGACCACTCTGCAAGGGGGGCAGGGGGGGAAGAGAAAGGGTTTGCAGCAGAAGTGTAAAGCATCCTGGGATGTTGGGGGACTGAGTTAACTTGAATCTGGAGGGGCTCTGGGACAAAAGTTCAATAAACTGATTTAACCTAAATCTGTTAAGTCTACATCCGTGCAGGCTTATCTTAAATTGGTTACAGAGATTTTGAAAGCCGTTTATGTGCTCTGAACTTCTGTTATGTTACAGATTTGAACTGGTTTCTGATCACTTATACAGGTTTATATATAATTTCTGTCCCTAGCCTAGAGGTCCTCTGGTCCAACCTGTTGCTCTAAGCAGGATCATTTCTATCAAAACAACTACCAGGCACAATGCCTGAAACATCAAAAAACACCCATTCCTTTGTCACAGATAAAACAGGGGGACAAGAACATTGTCAATCTGCCACCACAAGGACAGGAGTAGTTTGCATAAACCTATGGTGGCACATTAACATCCAACCATTGCACAAGAAACCACTGCAGCATAAAAGAGATGAATCAAACAAAAAGCGATAGGAAAAGTGCATCTGCTAGATGACATCCCTGCCCAATGAAATCATATTCACAAAGTAATACCCTGATGTGCCTTCCACAAGCTTGGCAGAGTAGAAAACCATGCTGTTCTGGCACTTTTATCTCTTTCCTTTCCCTTCCCTTCATTGGTTACAATTTCTTTAGACATTTTTCTTCTGCCTAAAAAGAAAGAGCAATAGGCAATTGTACTAAAAAAGATAATGGAAGCTTAAAGACCACACATCAACCAAATTCTGTTAAGCATTCTAATTAAAATCTATCATCCAATGAGCCCATTCATGTACTGGAATAATTTTCATGAATTTTTCAAACTACCTAGAGGATTCAAATAAATGGTTATTACCATAATGTGTATGATGGCTGCAAAAAAACCCTTGATCACAAGAGTTTCCTTTAAAAGGACCTATAAGCATTACTTAATGAAAGAATATTTTGTATTTTTCTAAAATGTTGACATATTTTACATTTGTTAAAAACAATATAGCTTTATCAGATAGTGAAGACAATTGATGGAAATGTGATTCTCTTGACACAGTGGAAATGCACATGAAGGATTTTTAATTTTATATCATTCCTGTAGGGTTTGAACTCAATACCTTTCGTAACGTATACATGATGCTTATTACGCATATTAGGTTAGAGAGTGTACAATTAACAGCCATGGGAACTTGTGGCTGTTAAATGAATTTACCTGCTGTTATAGAATTATATATAGTTACAAAGTAAACATATAATAGATAGGACAGACTTTAAAAGAAAATGCACTTTCTTAGCTCATGTCAAGATTTTGCCTAATGTGTAGATGTATCACATAATCCTTCCATAACTGCTTTCCCTCTCTGTAAAACTGATTCAGTAGTACCTGCACTAGTGGGGTAAATTTAATGAACCTTGGATTTAATTTGCAAATCTAAGTATAACTTGTTAAAACACTTATAATTTTAGGGAATTTTACAATTTAGAAATGTGGCACTCTCTCAAATCAGGACAACCTCAAACTCTGAAAGTGTTTTGTAAAACAAATTACTCTACATTTTTTTCTTCTTGTGTTTATTGAAATGTTTCATTTCAAATTAGACATTTTAATCTTACTGAAACATGTTGATAATTTATTTTGAAAATGTCAGTAATAATCAATAAAATCAAAAACTAAATGGTTTTTGTTGAATCAGTATTTTCTGACACAAAATTGTTCTGTCAAAAAAAAAAGACCATTTGTTCTTTATAACTTCTCCTTTATAGCTAATCAAAACTATCTCAGATAAATGCCTTTGGGGATCATTTCTTCTGTATTTTGCCTTAGCATGAAAGTGACTATTTCTGGAAAGTTTGTCCAAATAGTGGTTTAGCTGGTGTTCAGAAATGTGGGAGGGCTAAGGTAGAAAGAAGAGGGAAATACCACACACTCTGCCTACATATGCAGACAATCCTAGTTAAGAAATGCTATCAACACTGATCACGTTGATAATGATAATGACTTTTAAAATTTTGTATTTAAAAAAAAAAATCAGTATTTTTTTAACACAGTAGAGAGGAATAAAATGAAAACAATATTGCTTCCTTCAAATCATTCTAGAAAGCTTCCAAATGGGTTAACTATACAACAGAATGGATTGAGAGATGGGACTAAGGACTTAGGTTTTCAAGACCTGTAGGAAGAGACTGATAGCTACATGGGCAGTAGGGCTGTGTGAAGCTTTAGGTGCTGATTAGATTAGGAGGAGATTCGGCCCATTTTGGTGGCCAAATCTCCAAATCAAATCAGGGGACCAATTAAAAGGTCTGAACTGATTCGAAGCTCTCCAAATCAAAAAAAGATTCAGAGAGCTTCAGTGATTCGGGCAGTCCCCACTAGCTGCAGCAGGAAACTGGACCCTGACTTCATGCTGGTAAGTAGAGGGCAGGGGATGGGGCCACGGGGGGGACTTCTGCCAGGCCCTATCCCATGCCTGTTCCCCCAGTCCCTCTGAGCACCCCCTGACCCTTGCCCATTCTCCCAGTCCCACTTACGGCTGCCCTGCCCAGCCCCAACTCCCAGTTGTTTTATAAAAAAGCTTGCACTCACTGGGTGCTGCTGGGGGGGGTGCATCCCCATTGCCCCACACTGCCCTACACTGCATGGAGGGCTCTGCCATGAGCCCCCGACCCCCGCTAACCCTCGCAGCCCCCCTCATGGTTGCTTCACCCGCCCCAGCCCTTTAAAAAAAAACCACACTCACCAGCTGCTGCAGCAGCCTCGGAGCTTCTGGGGGCACATGGCAGAGCCCCCCACACTGCGTGGGGCAGTGAGAGGGCAGTGCAGATTGCCCTGCCTGCTGGGCAGGAGCCAGTGAGTCCAGGATTGTTTTGTTTTTCATTTTCAAAGGGCTGGGAGCTGGGGCAGATGGCGCAGACATGGGGGGGGGGCGGCGAGAGACTGGGTAGGGATCAGGGTGCTCATGGCAGAACCCCCCACATGGCATGGGGCAGTGGGGGACAGCAGGGATTGACCCCCGCTGGGCAGGAGCCAGTGAGTGCAGGCTTTTTGTTTCCAAAGATCTGGGTGCTGGGGCGGGTGGGGCAGCCATTAAGAGCAGGCAGGGGATGGGGTCTGTGTGATTTGGAGATTCAGCAGCCAAATCTCTGAATCAGATTTGTCTGAATCGATTCAGGACAGTGATGCGAATCACCAAATCGAATCACTGTCTCCCAAGTCATAATGTTATAGTTTCATAGTAGCTAGGTTCAGGAGGGACCTGAACAGATCATTTAGCCTGACCCCCTGCCACAGGCAGGAATGAATG
>NW_005841838.1:6272201-6276896 GCF_000455745.1 Alligator sinensis | reverse complement strand
GGCATTGGCGGCTCATGTTTATCTTGGAGTCAATAATGACTCCGAGATCCCTTTCCGCCTCTGTGCTTTCAAGAAGGGAACTCCCCAGCCTGTATGTATGCTGTGGATTCCTTCTCCCAAGGTGCAGCACCCTGCATTTGTCTACATTGAACCCCATCCTATTCTCATCTGCCCACTTTTGTAATCTGTCTAAATCAGCTGGATCCAAAATCTGAAGTGAATACTAGTCGCTTGTCATAGGCGTAATGGGCAGCTCTAGGATTTTTAAAATGGGTGCAGATGGTGTGGTGCATCATCACATATAACACAATGCATATTTTTCTCCAGTTAAAAAAAACCTAGAAGTTTAACTAATATGATAGTGGCCTAGGGCTATATTATTCAGTTTAAGATCAAAGCACAAATAAAAATAACTTTATTGAAATGAGCAATAATTTACTATACCATATATTATGCATAATGTCCCCACCCCCAACAAACTAGGCAAAAACAATCAAAAGATGCTGTTTCATTAGTCTTGTAGTAATTAAAATTAAATGTATATCCCTTTTTCAGATTCAAAAAACAAAAATCTAGCTTTTCTTGAGCATCTTGACAGTGCAACCAGTGATTCACTGAAAGTTATTTCTACACCCGAGTTAATGTTTCTTTCCACACTCGAGTTAAGGTTTTTAGCTAGGGCTGTGAAACAGGAACTACATTACCAGAAGCAGCTAACAGACAGCAGAATTGCAGAGGAAGGAACAGTTCGATTAGTGGAACATCAAGACTATTAAAAAGGAGAGAGGACTGTTGTGGAATGAAGTTTAGAAAGAATCAGATAGATTATACTAAGCCATGAAGTCAAGTGACTCTATCACTGCTGCCTGAATAGAAATGCTGCTGCCACTGCCAGGCAGTTGGTTTTAAAATTTGGGTGGAACAGGAATCCAACATGGGGGAGGTGCAACTCCAACCCTGCCCACCCCCCGAATCTGCCCCTGGGTAGCTATAAAGTTAGCTGGGAGAATCTTGTGGCTTTGCAGAACTCACAGCATAAAGAACTGTTGTGAAAGCTCTAAATTTCTGTCAAAAGCTGAACAAACAGTAATTGTCAGTTGTCTGAATATTTCACAGAAGACAGCAGAAGCATTTTGGGCATGAGGAAACAAATCAAGGAAAAAGTGAGGCTTACCATCTGGGCAGTTTTGTAAGGCTTCCTTAAGAAATTAAAGTATTAGGCACACATGGGAAGCTCTAAGATAACAGCTGTGAGTGGATAAGTTGATTTGCACAAGTTCAAAATGCCAGTCTTCCCATACTAGCACAACACCCCTAAATACAAAAATTCAGCTATTCCACACGTATGGCAATTCCTGACCCCACTTTACTTCTCACTCCAGTTTTTGTGAAGTGAAGCCTTACTGTTTAGCCTTGGCTACAAATTACACAGATCCGTGGTTTTAGTTAGCTGAAATAAGTAAAATGAAACAAAATTTGTAGAATTTAGTTCTTTATATTTTAATTAGCAATAAGAGCAATACGTGTTACAAAACTAATATAGACTAAAATATAACCAATGCAGAAGAGCAAAAGAAATTCACAGACACATCATATCTACAGATTGTACTAAGTTTCATTCTCCTCACCTCTATTTTTCAAAGTGGGAATCTGTTTTATATTAAGTAACTAAACTATAAGGGCTAAAATGGTAACATAGTTTACTCTCATGCAAGGACTTTAATCTTAATACGTCTGGTATCCAGCAAAAGTTTTGAGTACAGATATTGCTGCTTCAGCAGAAAGAAAAATAAACAAACAAAAAACCTCCAAAAAACATGGAATTGTAGTTGACTTGTTATGGTATTTTCTACTTAGCCACAGAAAGAACTGGTAGATGTTACTTTTAGCTTTGGCACAATCAACTAAAACTTGAGCTGGAAAAAGCAGATTTAGTCAGGGCCATTTTATAATAGTCTTACTCTAGTCTAGCAACATTTAAATCTAACAACTGTGCAGTCATTTAGTATTTGCATACCCAAGTACTAAATGAGTGTGCAGTAACCAGCATTACTGCACAGTAGCATCCCCACATGGCTTCCTGGTGATGCTGACTGCACAGTAGCTCATTACTACTGTACAATATCTCATTACTACTGTACAGTAGCATCACATCACAGTTTGCGCCCTGCAATGCTACTGCAGTGTATAACGAGCTCCTGCATAGTCAGCATCTCGTGTAGACACAGCCAGAGTGTACTGCTGACTTCAGTGTGAGAACCCTTGAAGTAAATATAGTAATCACTAGGATTAAGTTTATTACCATCCAGACATCAATGAATTTAGACCCTCTTTTCTGTTCTTTATACAGAGTTTATCACTTTGATTAAAAATTTAGAGAATGACCCTGGCAAAACATTTTTCCGTCCCTAGGTTGTTCAGAACCTCTCCCATGAATATTATTTTGATCACTTCCCAATTTATTATGTTGTGACTAATAAGCTAATATCTTCTTTATATAAAAAGCTTACCCAGTTTTTAAAAAGTAGATCATGTTAAATGGATGTAAACCTATACTTTAGCTCACACTTTAATTAGTTGAGCTTATTTGGATACTTTTCCCAAGCAAATTAAAATCATTTAGACAAAAACCAAAACTTATATAGGTGTGTCTTCCTTAAGAATTTGAACCCAATTAATAAGACTAATTTTAAATCATTTAAGCTTTTGCATCTTTTCTAATAACTTACACAGTATTGAATTCTGCTCTTTAGCTGGCTGCTTTTCAGATTCACAGATTGCAATATGGTCATACCAAGGCGCCCCTGGGGGTTACAAGAAATAATGGCCACAAGCTAGCAGAGAGCAGATTTAGACTAGACATTAGGAAGAACTTCTTCACAGTTAGAGTGGCCAAGGTCTGGAACGGGCTCCCAAGGGAGGTGGTGCTCTCCCCTACCCTGGGGGTCTTCAAGAGGAGGTTAGATAAGCATCTAGCTGGGGTCATCTAGACCCAGCAGTCTTTCCTGCCTATGCAGGGGGTCGGACTCGATGATCTATTGAGGTCCCTTCTGACCCTAACATCTATGAATCTATGAAAATCTATTTGGTGTAAATAAATAATGCCCTTTTGCAAATATTCTTGTGAATGAAGCTTAACTAGCACAAATGTTGATAAGAAACTAATAAAGGGCTGTATTCCATTGATTTAAAAGATCAATTTAGACAAATATTGGAGAATATTTTTTTAAATATTCAGCTGGATGTCCCTACTGAGTAAAAAAAATCCGTATTCAGTCTGTTATTCAGAAAAATAAAGTAGACATGTTCCTGGATGTCTACTAGCGATGTATGAAGCGGGCCCTATTCGATTTGGATTTGGATTTGGCCTGAATCAGGGACAGTGATTCAATTAATTGATTCGGATCACTGTCCCTGATTTGATTTGGCCAAAGCCAAATCTGAAGATTCGATGCTGATTTGGAGAATCAGCGATTCGGCCATAGATACAACTTTAAATGTTTTTTCAACATACCTTGAGGTACCAGCATGGCTTGTGGAACACTGCAATGCTGGGGCAGATAGAGAATCCCACAGGAGTGATGTGGGGGGCCCTTCACATGCTTCGCGGTGAACCCAGAAGCATACTATAAGTAGTACACTTCAGATTGGAAGTACTACTACTGAAGTACATTACTGAAGTACTGAATCTCCACCGAATTGAAATCAGCAACCGAAGCTTCACACAGCCCTAATGTCTACATCTCAGATTTTTAAAATCAGGAAAAAGATCTTGGCATGTCCTCTTTGCTGTACATTATGCTTTATCAGTAATTGCAAATGTATATCTTGTAACAAAATTAGAACAAGCTATTATCTGAGTTTTAAATAAAAGAAAGACAAATTCTTTACTATGCTTGTAGGTTATAGAAAGCATTCAATTGCCTATTAAGAAAGAGACAGATGGAGGCAGGTAGAACATATAAAGCTTAATATTACAGCATAGGCTCCTGTCTGAACAATTTCAATTAATCTGATGGTGAAACACCTCTTTACTAAATAAATTTATACTCTAAAAAGAAAACTAGTTATACAGTCATTACCCAGGTAATGTCATAAGATGATGAGCGGCAGTCCCTGTAGGAAGTATACATGCATGCATTAAGTCTCAATGAAGCCTTATCTTGAACGTTTTTGAAAGGTCCATATCTCATTATATGGATAATTTTTATCATCGAGGTTGAAGGTCCATGTTCCCAGACTAAATTCAGAACTAGTGAGGCTTAGACAGAGCCACAAGATCCCCACCAGCAGCAAAAGATACAGAAATGGCATAAAAGCTGGAAAATCATATAACATAGTACAAACAGGCATTGGACTCTATAGTAAGCTTGGTGTGTGAAGGACTGGAGGAGAGGTCAATGTATTGCAATTTAAAGGAAAGGAAGCATAGCAAGCCAAAGGGCATGCAGAGATTCAAAGACAAAGCTCTAGCTTACAAAAGTGATGGACCCACTGCCCAAACTCAGTACCTATTTATACATATCACCAGATGGACAATGTCTTACATTACTTGCAAATCTACCTCACAGTCTGAACTTTGGAGAAAGACACAAACACTTCTTGCATGATGCATAAGAAATGCTTGTTAAGCTGTTTTCCAATCTGAAAAATTAAAACAAAGTTATACCTGGCAAGAGAATTTCCTCTTGGTCC
>NW_005841838.1:6233436-6272191 GCF_000455745.1 Alligator sinensis | reverse complement strand
GAATGGCAGGTGTTTTCATGCAGATTGAGATTGCTACTTTTTAAACAACGCATGCTCCATCAATGAGAAAATAAACAAAACTTACATAAATGCATGTAACATCTTGAAAGACACTTGTTCAGGAGACCGCTGAGGGCAAGATCCTAGTTTGATCACTTCAGTGCAGTATGTAGTGGCAGGAGGCAGTATGATATGTTTCAGAAGCACTACACTAAGGGAATGAACATTAGGACGAGACATTTCAAGACTTCCATTGTCCATAACATCATCATGTGAATATTAACCTTCAATGACCCACAGTGTTTTCAGCTTCATAAAGCACTAGTGAATGCTCAACTACTTAGAGGGTTTGATAAACTACTTCAATGGGAGCTGAGAGAGTTTAACAATAAACAATGAGGCTACATGCACATGTTCATTTGTAGAGCTATAAAACAAGTATGTTGTGGGGGTGTACACACATTCAGAGTCCCCTGCGTCAAAAATCCCTGCAAAGATGTATTCTTCCATGAGGAGACACTATGGGACTGCTCCTTTACTCCCCCACCCTCAGAGGAATCGGCAAGTGAGCATGACGGGATCAGTGCCAGGCTCTCTTGATCAGTTGTTACCACTGAACAGCTGATGATCAGGCCGCCTGAAACCAGCAATGGCAACACGTGATTAAGTAGTCTTGGTTCCAGAATAAGTTGGAACTCTGCTCCCTGTGGGCTGTCAAGAGAGCCAACCACTCTTCCTCCTTCTCCCTTGAAAGGGGGGTAGGAGAGCAGAGCACTCTGGGAGCCTGGGAGTACATACAGACATACAACTGTTCTCATCTTATATGCAGTGCTACAAGGGTAATGCTACAAAAAATGCTCCTTTTTCTCACACGAAATTTTTTGTGGAGAATCTGCCATCTTTGTAGCACTACAAATACTGTGAATGTATGGACACTCCCTTTCCGTAGTGCTACTAGCATGACTATAGAGCAACAAAATTAACATGGGCACATAACCATGGCCACTTACACAGTGGAGTAGTTTGACAATACATTCATTTAGCATCTTTTATGAAAAAGGATGCATCCTGATACAAGAGACAACCTAGACCAGCCATACTGTATGAAAGGGAACTTCTGTACCTCCTACATATGAGCTCTGTTCCCAGCTCTGCCAGTACCTGCTATGTCACTTTAGACAAGTTTGATGTCATGCTTCTGTTTCCTTTCTCATCCTTCATCTATTTTGCCTGTCTACATTGTAAGGTCTTAGTGAGCAAGGACTGTTTCAGACTTGGTTTGTATACTGGCTAGTGTCCTTTAGGCATTGCTGTAATCCAGAAAATAAATAATACTGAAAGAAGAATGACTTGCTTGTCAGTGCTGTCGCAGAAAGGAAACAGGAAAAATACTTCGTAAGCACTGAAGACAGCGAAGGAAACTGGGAATTACCTGTGCTTGTGGGAGTGAGATATAAAGTCTTAATCAATGTGTTTGGGTCTTTTTCTGCAGAACTAGATGTATTTATATATGACAGTCTATAAAGTGCATCTCTTTTTAACATTTTCTTGTTCTTATTTTACTTTGTCTTTATTCCCCTCTTCCCCCCACCCCTTTACAACAAAACAGCTGATAAGGTCAACGATGACTTCTATTCCAAACGTCGACACCTTGCAGAATTGGCTGCCAAAGGGAGCTTGCCACTCCATCCAGTGCGTATGGAGGAAGACAGAACGTATGCACCTGACAATGGCACAACCAAACACAATGGGCAGAAATCCAAAATTACAAAAATTCACACACACCCCATGGCATACAACTACAAAACCTGGGACCCCAGTGACCAGTCCTTCCGACGGCAAGCATATGCAAACAAGGGGAAGCATGGCCCAGGAGAACCTATGTTAAGTAACACACTGACAACTCGGAGTCAGCAATATTTGCCCCCACAGCCGTACTTCATAACTAACAGCAAGACAGAAGTGACTGTTTGAGATTGCTCTTTCATTCCTTAAAAATATAAAACATCAGAAAGAGGCAAAAAAAAAAAAATGAAAAGAAAAGACAAGAAGGAAAGGAACTTCCATGGGGACACTCCTGGTATGCAGCCAACTGAAGGTTGAAGAGTGGGTTAATACCATTCAGCAATACCCTGAAGGTTGAATTAGAAATGCCATTTGTATTTCACACTGGAAAAATCAACTCTTGTGACTATTTTTTTTTACTTGAAACTGAAATCCATGATGAGAAGTAGCACAATTTAGAGAAACTTTATGTCTGCTTAAACCATTTACACTATGTTCCTGCCTTGAGACAGAGAGAGAAAGAGAGAGAACAATACACGGTAATACATTGTTTTGATGAGGAATTTTGTATAAATTCTAATAATTACCAGACCTGTGAAAGCCAAGAGCAAATACCTTGGTACAAGCCCTAACGTTTATTATTGTACTTTCATACCATCACTATAGGAAGAGCAAAAAAAATATATACAATAAAAGATAAAAAGACACTTTCACATGAAACCTATGAAGACTGTTACAATTAAAAGCGTATGAGAACTTTTTGGCTGGTAGAGAGTTTTGTGGGACAATAACACAAGAAGATTTTATTTCTGTTTATTTTTGGTTTGGGTTTAAAGTTTCTCGGGACCTCCAAAATAAGAAGAGACATATCATATAACAACATGAATGTTGTGAGGAAAAGAGGGTAATCAGCCCTTCCCCCTCAGTCCTCCTGTTTTTTGGGCAGATGGTAACAACTCTTACTTTGCAGACTGTCAGGACATTTTCGTCACCTAAATGTTTTGCCTATCTTCAACTGCTTCAGACTGAAAATAAATAAGTGTGGGTGGTGCCTTTACTGTATTACTATTGTTCAATGACAGTCTTGTTTCTCAAAGTGAAAACCCCTGTTCCTTTAAGCTTATTTCCTCTTGTTTTATGAAGATATTAGAAGGTTTCTGCCCTACCTAGCCCTCCCTTTGTTGTGAATGAACACTCATGTTACACTTCTGTTTAGTGGTTGCAAGGTCATACATATTTAGTTAGCCCCAACTCTCCAAGGTAAAACATTTTTCCCACCTACAATCCCCCATAGTCTCTCATTTTGTATTTGCTTTTAGCCACAGTAGTTGACCTTTGTAGTTCAACTAAATGTTACATGGTATATCATCTTTCTTATGTTTGACTTTGTTAGTGGTGTTCTTTCTTGGGGGTTATTTGGTAGAGGGGCTTCTGCACTAACCTCAGATATCCAAGTGGGCTAGGTCTGAAAAGAAAGATTAAAAAAAAACAAAATACATCAGACTCATGGTCTAGACTTACTGTAGCTCTGATGACTGGGATACCTTTGCTCATAAGAGCAAAACCACTTCATAATTTGGTGCAGTTAACATCCTGGCAGTCCTGAACCTGCAAGATAAAAACAGTGAGGTGAAACAGGGTTGTAAGAAGACTGTGTGGCAACAGGCCAGCACCAGATAGTGCAATCAGCCTTTTACTTTCATTGTGCACTAAAATCCCTGCCCTTCCCCTGCCAAATGAAGTAATTGGCTAAATCATAAACTAACCAACCCAATGCAATTGATTTTAGGCTGGCTATCAACTCTCCTTCAGATTAGTTGCAAGAAAGTATAAAGAGATGAGTGTGAGAACTGTGCTTTAAAATAAATTAGATATGTGATTTCTTACTATACTCAGCAGACTTGGGCAATATTTCTCTTTCGATTGTCTGAAGGATGTGAGAGCAGAGAGGTTTAAATGAGGTTAACAGGAGAGATCCTTTATCCAACAATTGCAAGATTGATTTGCATCCTGAGGATATAGGCATCACTTCACAAGTGTGCTGCTAAATTGTATGATCATATATTTTAAGTCTATCAGAAGTAGACAAAGCCCATGGGACAAATACTTTGCACACAATTCAGATACTCCAGTATATCTCACTTCCATTCCTTTGATCTCTATTGCCGTCATAACTGGCTGACTTAATTTGACCCTTTATGGAATGTTGCTGTTAATGCATATGCTTTAGATACACATTGCAGCTGCACTCTAATCCACACAGGTTTTGTGTAACTTGAGCATATTTTATGTGGAAATATTTTAGTAACTGTATGTTCTGTAAGTAAACCCGTGTTAATACTTGTTAACTACAGAGTTTATGATACCAATAATACTTCCTACAATAAAATGTTTGTTTGTTTTTTAAGAATGTTTATTTGTAAGCATACGTATTCACTATATTAATATGAATTTCTTACCTGGCAATAAAATTGATTCTATGTGAATCTAATCTGATGGCTCATTCATAAATTCCTACCAATAGTGCCAAACCTTATGCAACAGTCCCTTATTCAACAGCTATCACAAAGACTTAACAGAGTCTCATTAAGTCAGTGAATGTTGCCAAATAGGCCCCTTATGATTTATAATTATGCTAAACAGGATTAAGCGAACACTTAGAAAATGTGCAGATGACACCAAGTTGGGTGGAGATGCAGACACACTGCAGGGCAGAGCTAGAATCCAAAATGACTAGGACAGACAGGAGAGATGCTCCTTGATCTAACAAATGAAATTCAACAAAGATAAGTGTGAAGTCCTGCACTGAGGAAGTAATAATTGTATGCACAAACACAGATTGGGGAATGACTGCATGCTGGGTTATATTGACAGGAGCATGGGCAGATCAAGGATTTTGAAAGGGGGTGGGGGGGAGTACAGATGGTGTAGCATATCATCACATATAACACAATATTTTTTTTCCTCCAGTTAAAGAGAAGATGGATGCTTTAGTAATATGCAAGCAGGGTTGCACTGTATTATTTACTTTATCATCAAAGCAAAAATTACTATAACTATTGAAATGTGCACTAATTTGCCAGATTATATATAAAGTTTAAAAAGATACAACAAACTAGGCAAACAATAGTCCAAATAGTCAAAAGACTGCCATTAGCCTTGTAACCATTATAGTTGAATTAATATCTCTTATTCAGATTCATAAAACAAAAGCTAGCTCTTGTACTCTATTCAGTGTTGCTGAGAACTTACCTGGAATCCTGAGTCCAATTTTGGGCCCCACACTTCAAGAAGAATGTGGACAGATTGGAAAGAGTCAATCTGAAAGCAGTAAAAATGATTAGAGGCCTGGAAAGCAAGACTTATGAGGAGAGGCTGAAAGAATGAGGGCTATTTATTCTGGAGAAGGGAAGACTGAGGGGGATATCATAATTGTCTTAAAATACCTGAAGGGTGATTATAGAGTGGATGGAGATAGACTATTCTCCATGGCTGTAGGGGACAGGACTAGAAGCAAGGGCCTCAAACTGCAGAAGAGGAAATGCAGGTTGGAGATTAAGAGGAATTTTTGACTATGAGATTGGTCAATCACTGGAACAGGCTACCTAAAGACACTGTGCAATCTCCAGGTTGCACAAACACTTTGCTGGGATGATTTAGTTAGGGACAATTCTGCCTTGAGCAGGGGGGCTGGTCTAGATGACCTTCTAGACCTTATTTTCCTATGATACTATGTACCTCAAGTAAAAAAAAAAGTATTTTGGTAGGTTCTAAGGTAGTTTTTCCTGCCATTCAATGGTATGATCTGCTGTTTAGAGCAAAGTAGTTGGAATCAGGGGACATGGGCTCAATTCCTATTTTTGACATTGACTTGTGATGCAACCTGAAGCAAATTACTTTAACAGTATAACTTACAGTTGCTAAGAAGCTGAGGCATGCTGAACAGAAAAGTCAGTGCATCACCTAATCAATGATTTAGGGAAGAGTTACCCTTTCAGTTAGTGGGAGAAACTTGTTTCACTCGGGCCCTCTTACACTGCAAAAATAGACCTGAAAATCTCCATGTCTGGCCAGGGAAGGACAATGAAAAAAACTAGGAGACTATTTCCTAATGATGCTTTGTGAGCACTGACATAGAAGGCAGGGAGGTTTGTCAGAGTAGGCAATACAACACTTTGGAGATTGTTGGCAGTGCTGTGGCCCATGAGGCAGCCTGGGGAGGCTATTGTCTACTTCATAGCTATAGTTATGCCAGCAAACCATCATAGTGATGATGCAGTAGGAGGGTTTCTAAATGAAATGTGCTATGCCAACCAAAGCCCTTTGCAAAGAGACTGCATATGCTTTTGGGCTTTTATTGGGATAGAAACATATGGGGAAAACATCACTCCTTAACCTATTATTACTAAACCAGAAAAAATTTTAAGTGTAAGCCAGGCCTTAATATAAGCCTGAGGACTGTCAAAGATGTGCAAGAGAGATGCTTCTCCAACCCTCAGTGGAGCCCAGAATTAGGCCACAAAGGTGTATTAAACTACCTTAGCCCTCACCCACTCTTTGGTAGTGGTTTATATGTTGCAGACGCATCTATACACAATATTAATACAACACAATAAACTGCAGTGCAGTTCATGCTGGAGTTTATTGTGCCTGGGACTGCATCACACTAAGCTGGGGTGGTACAGCCCTGGCTG
This sequence comes from Alligator sinensis, assembly GCF_000455745.1. Lineage (NCBI taxonomy): Eukaryota > Metazoa > Chordata > Crocodylia > Alligatoridae > Alligator > Alligator sinensis. The sequence goes on along the minus strand of NW_005841838.1, from coordinate 6,265,712 downwards.
GCAGGGGATATGGCAAGGGGAATCAGTCTGCCAGCCCAGAGCTGCTCCCCCTCAGCTCAATGTACTGCAGAGGAGCTAGCTGGGGCACAAGGGTGCTAACCAACAGATAGCACCCGCACTGTAGCACCCTTGTGCCCCAGCCAACCCCACTCACCGTCTACATGTGTGTTGCAGTGAAGTAAATAACTCTGCTGTAAGTATGTGTGCTGGACAGTACTATCCTATGGCAGAGTTAGTTAGTTTACTCCAGCCTAATAGGTGTGCATGTGTAGACGGTGACACTTTACTGTGGAGGTAATTAGTCAACTCTGCAGTAAAGAATCTCCTGTAGATGCACCCTGCTTGTATTAATTTCTGCTGTGTTGATTAATCGTTTCCATTTGGCCTTTGCATTCTGTCTCTCATCTCCTCCTTGTGCTTCTTCCTTACTCTCATTTGTCAATTTAAAAATGTGTTCTTGAATCACTGTAGTTGTTTAACTATTCTCCTCTTCATTTCCTTCCAGATTTCTTGTTTGCATCATCTATACCTACTGCACTGGCATTCCTCTGCTCAGAACTGGAGCCCTAGACTCATCCTCATTCCATCAAATCATTAATGACACGATAAGAACCTCCTCTATATCCTCATGCTCCCCAGACTGGATGTTCAGTAGCTCCCCACCCTAGTGGAGACTTTTTGTCTTCTCCTGACTTCCATCGCTCCCTGCCTTCCCCCACCCCTCCATTTATCCCTCCTAAGATGAACATGGTAATTTCTCCACTTTCCTCTTCTACTAACTAATGCTACTCCACAGGACATGGTCCTTATCACTCTCTTCTTCCCTACTGTTACCTCCTCCACACAAGCTAATCTCCTCCTGTTTCAGGTATTGCAGATGATACCCATATCTGTCTTTCTCTTGTGTTTTAAAGATTTGACTGGGACTCAGAAGATCAGGGCTTATTTTCTGTCTGCCATTGAATTCCTGTGTTATCTCATGCAACTCATTTACCCTCTCTTGTCCTCAGTTCTCTATCTGCAAAATGGGGATGACAGTAGAAACTTAATCTGTTTAGACTGCAATGCTTTGCGTGCACTCCCTTTCTCATTAAATAAATGTAAAATGCCTAATACCATGGGGAACTGATGTGTGTTGGGGGCCTCTACAATTAACAATAACACCCACTGCATCTTATTTACCACAGCTTGTCACCTCTCCCTCTACAATGAGCTGCACCCTCTCCTTGCCGTTCCCATTGCTAAAACCCTGATCCACTGTAGCATACTCACAATTCCTTTCTCCTCACTGGCTTCCTTATAGTCCATGCTCCTGTCCTGCTGCTGAAACATGTTACTATCACCAAAGACAGTTCTCTCTTGCCACATCACATCCCTTCATTGGCTTTCTCTTGCCTTTTTCCGGTTCAAGACTTTGCAGCTTCAAGGCTCAGAATGACCTATTACTATTGATGTTTTCATAGGTATTCTTTTATCACCCATTAAGCAAGAGTCTCTCTCCTCCTCTTTGCCTATTGACTTCTATGCCCTCTGTTCCTCATGGTCATTTTCTTATCATCTGAAGTCCACATAAGACTAGAAATATTTCATAGATTTCATAGATTTCATAGACATTAGGGCTGGAAGGGACCTCGGAAGATCGAGTCCAGCCCCCTGCCCAAGGGCAGGAAGTCAGCTGGGGTCATAGGATCCCAGCAAGATAAGCATCCAGTTTCATCTTGAAGGTGTTCAATGAAGGCGCTTGAACCACCTCCGGTGGCAGGCTGTTCCAGACTTTGGGGGCTCGGACAGTAAAGAAATTCTTCCTTATGTCCAGCCTGAAACGATCTTGAAGTAGTTTGTGACCATTCGACCTCGTCATCCCTTGGGGCGCTCTAGTGAACAAACATTCCCCCAGATGCTGGTGGTCACCCCTGATAAACTTATAGGTGGCCATCAGATCACCCCTGAGCCTGCGCTTTTTCAGGCTAAAGAGCCCCAGGGCTCTCAGCCTGTCATCATAGGGTCTGCTTCCCTGACCTCTGATCATGTGCATGGCTCTTCTCTGGACTCTCTCAAGCTTCTCCACATCCTTTTTGAATTGTGGAGCCCAAAACTGGACACAGTACTCCAGCTGCGGCCTCACTAAGGCCGAGTACAGGGGGAGAATGACGTCCCGGGATTTGCTTGAGAAGCATCTATGGATGCAAGCCAGCGTTTTGGTCGCTTTACTAGCCGCCGCATCGCATTGCAGGCTCATGTTCATCTTGTGGTCAATGATGACCCCCAAGTCTCTTTCTTCCATAGTGCTAGCCAACATAGCACTGCCGAGCCTATAAGGATGCCGCGGGTTTTTTTTCCCAAGGTGGAGAACCTTGCATTTATCGGCGTTGAACACCATCAGATTCTCATCCGCCCACTTGCTGAGCCTGTCCAGGTCAGCCTGGATCACCCGCCTGTCTTCTGGTGTGGATGCTTTGCCCCAAAGTTTGGTGTCATCGGCAAACTTGGCCAGTCCGCTTCTGACTCCAGTGTCCACATCATTAATGAAGATGTTGAACAGTATGGGTCCAAGGACAGAGCCTTGGGGGACCACACTGGTGACAGGACACCACGACAAGTGACTTCCATCAATTACTACCCTCTGGGTCCGACCCCAGAGCCAATTTTCCAGCCAGTGGATCGTGGAGGACCCAAGGTGACAATTGGCCAGTTTCTCCAAGAGGCGATCATGGGACACCAGATCAAAGGCTTTTTTGAAGTCAAGATATATGACATCAATCTCTTCTCCCTTGTCCAGGTGATAGGTCACCTGGTCGTAGAAGGAAATGAGATTGGTCAAGCAAGACCTACCCGCAACAAACCCGTGCTGGCTATCCCTTAAGATGTTGGCGTCGGCCAGTCCATTAAGGATGGCCTCCTGCATTTATTCTGTGACTTGTAATTTTCTGCAGCATCAAGTAATGGGTTATGTATTGAGCATACAGAAACTGAATGCTGGTTTTTTTGGGTAAGAATGGGGACATATTTTTATGTCTGTTCATAGTGTATGACTTTAAAAGTCTTTTGTGATTTCTTAGAGTTTATCTACACTGCACCCTGTGGTAAAAGAGAGACTTATATTTGTCATTAGATTCAACAGACATCACTCTGATTTGCTCTATTAAATGTGTATACACTTTTGCTGCAGAATAGAGCTTACACTCAAAGGTATCTCAACCACAAATACTAATGCATTTCTCCAGCCCTCAGATATATATATCTAGGAGTTGTCTTGCATTGAGTCTACTGCCTATCACACCATCTTAACATGTCCTTGTGCTCCACCAGCTATAAGTACCCATTTCCTCTTGTTTTATAATTTGGCTATAAGCTCTTTGGAGTAGAAATGGTCTTTAAGTTCTGTTTGTACAGTATCCAGCCCAGTGGGGTCCTGAAGCATGAACAGAACTCCAAGGCACTATAATACATACATAAAAAATAAGTACTTAAATAGACCTTCTTCCTTAAAATTACCATGCATATGAATTCTGACATGGGCAGAATAAGGGATGACTGCAGCCATGCCTCTAGACACATTAAGGCAGTTAAAAATTAACTTTCAATTCTACTCATCATATTTTTGCCTTTTAAACACTGGCAATTCTGTATTACATCATTCATCAGATTAAGACAGACAAGCCAATGTGCGTTTGAGGGACCATTCTTACCTCTGAGCTAGAACTATATGAATATTGGTATGCATTATGTGTGATAAATATCTTTCAGCAAAACAGTAAGATATCAGTTTCAGAAGAGATTCTGTCTTTTCTTCTTCTCCTCTTCCCCAGTAACTTGCATATTCTGCTTCTTTTTCTTTAAAAAAACAAAGTAAACCCCGTTTTTTTGCAACTCCTCTCTGCTGCATTTTGCATCCATCTGTTCCCTACATTTTTTCTCTCATATCTTGATGATCTTAGTATTTTTTTCTCCTTGTCCCAACCTTTACTGCTGTCTTATACTTCCAGTCCGTAAGCTGTTCTTGGTCTCCATCTTACACCTCCCACTCCTGTATTCCCCTCAAAATCCTTGATTAATTCTGGTAAGTCCTCCCCTCTTCCACCCCTCAGAGCTTGTGATCTTCAGCTTCCTCCAGCTCCCGAAACAACTGCATAAATTCACCTGCATTTTCCACTTTTATTCGTTTAGATTTTGTCTGTGCTGTATTCCTTTATAAAACTGATAAATATAATTTTTAAAGATTTTCATCAACTAAATTGTTCTTGCAGTTTCCTTTTTTGATAAGCAATAATATTTATAATGGACTTACGTATATCATGAAATATTATAAATAACTTGATATCTTCTGAATTATTACTTCCTATAGGTCCAGTAGCAATTCAAATAATGTGAACTTCCTTTCATTTCTGGTGTTATCTATTTAACTTTGAATTGTTGCTACTTGTATGCTAGCCCATCTTTTCCTCTCTCTCCTCTCTCCAGTATAATATGCTTTATAAACTAGATTACTGAAATAGAAAGAAAATCTTCTTTCACATTAATAGATTTATGGAAGGCATATTTCTTATTGTAAATGTCACCTATACTTTTCCTCTCAGCCACAATCTAAAAATGAAATAAGGAAGGAACCGGTTGGAAGAATAGACTTCAAATCCAAGATTTTTAAAAAACTGTTCTTTAAACTATCCTATTTTAAAGTCCAAAGCAGGATTGCATCGAGTCATTCATGCAGGAAGTTCAAAGCAAAAGGGAAAAGCTTCAAAGTTAAAAAAATGTTCATTGATTATCTGTCCTTTGTTTAATTTTTCCTCTTGGATTGTAAACCTCAGATTTATTTAGTGACAGGATGATAAAAGGGCTGGTTCTCTGGGTAGGCAAAAAGTCCTTCCCTTTTTTACCTTTTTGAGACACAAAAATAAGGAAAAATCCCATTGCAGAGCCAGGATATATATAATACAGCATTTGCTCCAGTTGCTATGAATTACTTTCTGCTGGACCATTAAAAATGCATTGTCTAAGTTCTCTTTCAAGTGTAGGATCCTGATGAATGTTAAGCCCATGAGTTCTTAGCTTTTGCTATGCACAGTCCTGTTTCCTTAATTATCACTCCTCTACTGTACCAGTTTGCTTTTCATTTAATTGTTTGAGTAGACAGTGCCTCCTTCCCAATTAGAGTGAATGTAGCTGAAAGAGTGGTGGCCGGCATTGTTTGGCAAAGCTAAAGAGTTAGGTATTGATCAACAGCACTGAGGACAGGGACAGAGTCTGAAAGGAATGGTAATACTGCTTAGACAATTGTGAGTGGAAGCAATATGCCTGCTGCATGACAGGACCAGGAATAATGCTTGCCCTGGGACAAGCACACCCACTTTCAGAAAAGTTGTAGCAAGCACTGCCTCTTGGTCATTGTTAATAGGTGTTGTGGACTGAGCCAGTGCATGGATTACAAACAGATACAATCCTTTATTGTAAATTCAGCTCTGAGGCCATTATTAGCAGCTCCCTTTCTGTCTATGGAGAACACACCAGTAAAGATGCTTTTCCATAAGATAGTAGGCAAGGGCCGTGTGTTCTCTTCTGTCTCATTGCAGTCATATGTGCCTTTGAAAGGCCAACACCGGGAAATGAGACTGGCCAGATCTTGCCATGGTGGATGGACAGTGATCTCTGAGCAGGCTTCAATGAAAGTCAATTTGCTTAGGGGCTCAGAGCAGTCACCCATGACCTCTGTTAATATTCCTTCCTCTATCTGAATGGATTTGAACCTACATCCTTCACCTCTTGCGTGTCCTAAGTACCAGGCTTCATGATATTCCTAAACTGTGCATGTGGGGGATACTCTCACACCCAGAAGGGGTATGGGCCAAGTACCTCCCCTGAATCAGATTAAAAAGTAGATTGGAATTTGGGCCTCTTACATTACAGATAAATGTCCTGGCTACCTGATTCTATGGTAGCATGACACAGGTCCTTCTCAATTCCTCCTGTTGGAGCTGACACACCTTGTATAAAGTACATGATCACTGAGACAAAGCAAATGATTCTCTAGCCTGGTAGTTAAGATACTCAGCTAGAAAGTGAGATCCTGGGCTCCCACCTCCAACAAGTGAATGTTTAATTATTTATACAAAGTGGAATAGTCACAGCTAAAGGGATTGAACCCACCCTCCCCACCCAGTGCAGAATACTCTATAGCCTCATATTAATGGCACTCTTGTGGGTTTAAATATCTTTAGGTAAAGGAGAGACCTGAACCTGGGTGAGTACTCTAACATTCAAGCTATCCACTACAAAGACAAATCTATATTCCCTCTCCACCCTCCTGTCTTCTTCCAGCTGAAACTATACAGTCAATTTGCTAATAGTTTGGGGATGACAAACACAGCATTTTTGTTAAATTAACTTACAATTCTCTGAAAAAAAATTGCTAAGTTCTAGTTGTTCTATGTAACTGATAACAACCTAGGACCATCATACCAAATGACAGTCCTGAAAAAAACCAAACATTCTGCAAACTTTCTGCAAAAATTCTGCAAACTTTCCCAGGAATGTTAAGACTGCTGCTTTATCATACTTTGCAATGACTTTCTTTTCCTTGTGTATCACAGTCATGATAGAAATTAGCTGAGAATTGGAGATGGGCCTGAAAGATAAATCAAGACCAGAACTTCAACCCCAACAGCTTGCAGATGTTTGGATCTGGTGTCTGACTGAGGATGGAGGTAGGTGCTCTTGAAATTGTGATATTCTTATATGTCCTTATATATAAAGCACAGGTAAGAAGTACTGATTAAGAACAATGTTTTAGTTAAAGCCAAATTCTAGTAAATGTGAACCTTAACCTGGAAGGAATTGACTAATAATAAATGGCAAAAGCAGAGTAAACAGAATTCATATCTCTGTCAGATTGTCATAACTGCTGACTGCTGACTCCTTTTTTCATTTCAACAAAAAGCTAAACTGAAAAATGTGCTGCATTCTTCCATTGATGACATTTAACTATTCAATACTCAGGCAGAGCACTGCACTGGAGTTACCAAGTAGAAGAAACGTCCAAACATGTATCTCTGTGAGACATTATTCATACTCAAGGAGAGAATTCTCTCTCAAATTCTGCTGGTCCTAAACCTGCCAAGTTCCAAATAGCTGCTAGAAGATGCATAGGACCCCCTATTGTTAATTCAACTGCATCTGTGCAGCTCCAAGAAATGGCTCAACAGAAAGCACCAACTAAAGAAGAGTAATGAAACCAGCCTGCAAGAACACACTGAACAGCGGTGGGAAATCTTAACCTGACCATAAACTCAGAAGTACTCCTTACTGCTGCTCTATAAAGATATGATGTCTTTTCCCCTTTGCTTTATCCTTTCTACCTGCTATTGATCCCAGCATGTTTACAGGGCACTGGGGCACTCACTTGGCCATCAGGCTGCATAACCATATCCACCTGGAGCCCTGCTGCAAAGTCCTGGGGGTCAAGACCAAAGGCAAGTCATACCTGAACTACCTGATAGCTTTCTATGATGAGATGACCGGCTCTGTGGACATGGGGAGACCAGTAGATGTGATATACTTTGATTTTAGCAAGGCTTTTGATACGGTCTCCCACAACATGCCTTAGCAGGCAAGCTGAGGAAGTATGGGTTGGATGAATGGACTGTAAGGTGGATAGAAAACTGGCTGGCGCATCAGCTTGATGTCTAGCTGGCAGCCGGTATCAAGTGGAGTGTCCCAAGGGTTGGTCCTGGGGCTGTTTTTTTTTTTTTGTTCAATGTCTTCATCAACAACCTGGAAGATGGCATATACTGCACCCTCAGCAAGTTTGCAGATGACACCAAGCTGGGAGGAGTAGTAGATATGCTGGAAAGTAGGGCTAGGATTCAGTAACCTAGACAAATGAGAGGATTCGGCCAAAAGGAATCTCATGAGATTCAACCAGGACAAGTGCAAAGTCCTGCACTTAGGACAGAACAAGCCCATACACCAGTACAGGCTGGGGGCTGACTGGCTGGACAGCAGCTCTGCAGAAAAGGACCTGAGGGTTACAATGGACAATAAGCTGAATACGAGCCAGCAGTGTACCCTTGTTGCCAAGAAGGCTAACACCATACTGGGCTGCATTGGTAGGGGGGTCGCCGGCAGGTCAAGAAAAGTGATTATTCCCCTCTATTCAGAGTGGTGAGGCCACATCTGGACTACTGTGTTCAGTTTTGCACCCCCCTCTCCCCCAGTACAGAAAGGATGTGGACAAATTGGAGAGAAACCAGAGGAAGGCAACAAAAATGGTTTGGGGACTGGGGCACATGACTTATGAGGAGAGGCTGAGGGAACTGGGCTTATTTAGCCTAGAGAAGAGGAGACTGAGAGGTTTTAATAGCAGCCTTCAACTACCTGAAGTGGGGTTCAAAAGAGGATGGAGCTAGACTGTTCTTAGTGGTGGCAGATGACAGAATAAGGAGCAATGGTCTCAAGTTGCAGCAAGGGAAGTTTAGGTTAGATATTAGGAAGAATTTTTTTCACTAGGAGGATAGTAAAACACTGGAACAGGTCACCCAGAGAGGTGGTGGAAGCTCCATCCTTGGAGGTTTTTAAGACCTGGCTAGACAAAACTTTGGTTGGGATGATCTAGTTGGGGATGATCCTGCTTTGAGCAGGCGGTTGGACTAGATAACCTCCTGAGGTCCCTGCCAACCCAAATTGTCTATTATTCTACGACAATGATATATTGAGACAGAGCATCATGTTCAACCCCTGCAATGCCTAAGGCAGTTTCTGTGCCTTCTTTCTCTTCCACAGGACAACTCAAGGAGAATTTTTGTTCCCATTTAGCTCACTGTTTAAGTTTTCTTGTACGGTTAGAGTTCCTCCATCAATATATGACTTTAACAATATATTCAGCCTATTGTACACACAGTTCCTGCTCCTTTTGTACCTCACCTGTTTTAGTCACCGCTAGCTTCCTTTGCTTAGCAACATCACTCACACTTAAATTATAACAGTGCGTCACTTCATGTTAACAGGGCTGACATTTCACTGGAAGAGCTCTTTTTGTGAATTTGCACACAATATGTTGTGTGCATCCTTAGCAGTAAATAAGGCTGGGAGCACAACAGGGCATCAGCAGCAGATAACATCCAATCAAGAGAGCATACAAGGCCATACAGCTATCCAGACTATGTTAAACTAAGTTTCCAGAACTGAAGTAGGAAATAATCTGATATCTCTTGAATGGTCACTGAGATTCTTGTTTCATCAAGAAAACAAAGCCTCTCAAGCAGTAGGTGTGCAAAAGCATTTCTTTTTACCTTAGCTGCCAGTCAGTTTTTCTCTCCAGTACTTTGGCTCACACTAACATTTTGATCATAAAGGTTATTATTATTAAAGAGACCTTTACTAATATCAGAAAATGCAATTCGCAAAGCAATTGTTCCTTGGTGAAAGGGCCACTTTACTTGCTGCTTATTATTTCCATAACCAACACGAATGATATAAAAAGACTGTAATTTTGTTCTTTTCCAAGCCTAGGACAGGAGACTAGAAAATAGATTTGATTTGGCCTCAAGCAGGTAGTCATAAGGGAAACAGAGCTTTTGTGATTATAGTAAGGGTTAGGTATCAGTGTAAAAGATTCATCTCTTGGATTTATATAACTGCATAAGAATCTCAAGGCATTGGGGGAATAATTTTTTAAATCTTGAGATTGGCTTCAAAATGATGAGATTTTAAAAAAATGGTTTTGGAGACCTGAATTAAGATATTTACCATGTCACAAAGCTAACAGATCAGTACTCATGTCCGCACTACCTTGGTCAGTTGCTTTGAAGTGGTGACTAATGGTGAAAGGCTCCATTTCAGATTAGAACAGTAATTTCCTGAACCAGACAATGGCTACTATTTGTGTAGTGCAAGGATAAAGGAAGTTGTTTGCCTTCTCCATCTTTATTTCATTGGAAATAAATATAAAAAGACCTGTTCAGTGTAAAAAGACCTGTTCAGTGTACTGATTGCTTTTAGTGCGAACACATTTGTGTGTATTGTGTATTATATGAATTTCTCTGTTTCTTCTTTCAATTCTCCCCATCCCTTTCAATATAGCTTTACAGCTTCCATAATCTCTCACTACACAGGGCATATGGGATCATTTCCTAAGGGACTTAAAAGAAGCCTTATTGATTCTGAGCCAGATTCTGGCTAGCCTCTGGAGAGATGAGCAAAGCGTAAAGAAGCACCAACTGCTGTTTGCCTCCAAGCACATCTTATAGTTCTCTTGAAGATAACAGAATCTATTTCATAGTCACTTGCAAGTAGCCAAGATAATACTCATAGTGCTGGTAACTGCCTATTTTGACAGGGTGACCTGCCAGTACCCTAATGGCTATCAAAATCACAGAAACTAGATCTGAAACGTTACAGCTAGTTTCAGCTATAATTGTAAAGACTCTCTGAAAACTAAGGAACCTTCATCACTGAAATTAATGGGACCTTTGCCAATAGGTTCACTGTACACAAGCTGAGACCCAAACCTTTTCAACAATTAATTTTCACTTATTCCCCACATTTGCCAAAACCTTGATTAGACTCCCTAATCAGTATTTTTCAGATAGTTTTCAGTTTAACCCTAACAAGAATGGCATGAGGAAAGATGTGCAGAAGATATGTTATATACTATGTACGTTCAAGCTCACTCATATTAGACTCCTAGTCATTTCTGATAGTGCATTTCAAGAAAGGAGTGACTGGAGTGTATAAAAGAAACATAAATCTCTGGGGAGAACATCCAGGAGCTCATCTGCCTCTTTCTTCTGGTTATTATGTTACATTGCCACAGTTCATACTGAATAAAGAAGAACCCTTCTCTGTCTAAGGTTATTTGCTCAGCACCAATGAACATATTTCAAAACATTGACAAAGCGACTATTGTATAGGGCACTGGTCTCTCCATAAGATCAATAAACTTCAGATATGAAATCCACTCTTCCATAAAAAATTCTTTCTATAAATGGCATGACAATGATTTAGTTCTGCTTTAGTTACAGAGCTCTGTAGGATTTGCTGAGTAGCTCACTTGGGCTCTTTTGAAAAGTCCAGCTTTATTCTTTACAGCATTGATTTTGGTTAATATTTGCCTGTTAGCTTAGCAATAAATATTTCTACTATTTATACTACCCTGGGTTCATCTACATGTGATGCTATATCACCATAGCAACACACTATAGTGATGCAGTACCAGCAGTCACAACCTCTGACGCCATCCGTTATAGCACATTGCTATATCGACATAGCAGCTGAAAATAACTGTGCGCGATAAAAAAATACTAAATGATGGTGCAATAACAAAGGCACCATAAGGACACTTGCAGATGCGCCCACTGTTGATCAGTTTCATGTACAGTAAAAGCTGTGTTATCCAGCCCTTCATTAACCGGCATGCCAGTCAACACAGCAAAAGTGAAATCGGAAGTCCCACTTCCGGATTTGCCGAGTCCCATTTCGGGCCATGGCGAATTTATTGATAAATGAATAGAGTTTACATGAAATCCAATATGACTGGAAGGGATTGTTCTCTCTAGGATGTACAGGAGAGGGGTGGGAGGGGCGGCGCTGTGCCTGTCCCCCGGCACACTGATGCACTGGATACAGCAGGAGGCAGGCAAAGGTAACTGGCATATTTGGTTATCCGGCACCCCCCATTCCCCATGGGTGCTGGATAACAGACCTTTTGCTGTACTATGGTTAATGCACTTTATTGAAGTAGTGCTATTTCATATACTGATATTTTAATACATACAATCTACAACTGTTTGATTTTCAACCAGGGTGCCACGATTTCAGAGATTTCAAATAGTGTGAATCCATAATGTCAAAAACACTCTGGCCTACTGTGGTCTTTCTGAGTTCTTTGCAACAGAAGAATTACTCTATTATATGGGTGCCCCAATAAAGATTTTTTGAGCTGATAGGGACAGGCACTGCACAGCTGGGGTGGGGTGGAGCATAGGACGGAGCCACGAGGGAGGTCTCCCACTGCTTGACACCCCCCCAGGATAAGCATGAGGGGTGTTTTCCCCCTGGATCTGCTGCTATGGGTTGGGACCAGGGGCAGTGCCAGGCTCTTCCTGGCAGGGGCGCTGGGCTGGGGGCTGCAGCCACCCCAAAATTTGCCATAGCTAGCCCTCCCATAGCCCCCACTCCCAGCACCATCACTGCCCACCCTGAGTGCAGCTCGGGCACAACCCCCACAATGGGAAGAGCCCAGCACTGAGATCTGGGGGAAACATATCCCCCATGCCACATCTGGGGATGCACCAAGTGGTGGGAGCTGCCCCCCCACACTGTGCCCCGTGGATGAGCTGCTCATGGCTCTATCCTGCACCCTGCCCTGGCTGTGAAGCACTTTCTCCTTTCCTAGCCTCACTTTCTCCCTCAACACAGAGGCCTCGATCTGCCTCCCCATACCCCTTCCCCCCCCCACCCCAACAGGCTTACCACTTGGACACTGCTCTCCAAGCTGCTGGGCTGGCTGGATGCATGCTGCAACTACATGCATACTCATGGCATATAATCAGCAACATTATCGGCCACATCAGCCCAAAAAAACTGATTGCTGATAATGTCATTTTCCTTTTATCGGTGCTGAGATGATATGGACTGATGTATCAGTGCACCGCTACTCTATTATTTTTCCATTGTCAAGAAATGAGTATAGGCTAAGAGCTGGCATGTTCCAAAGACTACCTTGAGTCTGAAAAGATTGAGAACCAGTGATCTACACTGTCAGACATAAAGTAGAGGATCACGTGTAGCATTTTCATAAAAAATAAAAACAAAAGATGTGAACAGTGACAAATAAAAATCTGACATTAGAACCCTTGTAATCATATTTTCCATTACCAATATGGTTGTGTATCAGTAACAGAGTGATAATGGAATAATTTTCCATGTAAAACACTATAAAATATATTATGCTCTTTTTAAAAACAGTTTTCATAACAGGAACAAGAAATACACATATGTAAGCCCCAAAATAACCAACCCATATATGAAAAAGCAGGAAAAGAAAGACGTTATTAGACTTTTGTCTAGACCGTAGCTCAGGGGTGGGCAATTATTTCGGGCGGAGGGCTGCATACCGAGTTTTGGCTAGACATTGAGGGCCGCATGGGTACCCCACCTCTTGACAGGTGCCCCGCCCCCTGGTCGCCATTTTAGGACCAGAAGTCCCTCCCCCTAATCCCTGACTTTTGCCACCAGAAGTCCCTCCCTTTGCCCCTTGGAATTACTCCTGTTAGCAAGGGGTTTTGCAATCTCTGACCCAGAAAAATAACAAATTATATTCTAAAAATCAAACGTACTATAACATTCATTAATTTAATTTCAAAAAATATTTTTGTCCTACCTTACATGTGTTTGTGTAGTGTACATAGAGGCGATTAGTTTAATAGCTTAAAATGAAGCCTTACTCTTGTATATTGTGGATGGGTGTGGGGATAGGTACAAGTTTGCAGGTATGTGAGGTGTGGCGGAGGGTGTAGGTGTGTGAGATTTGTGGGGGATGGGGATGGGTTCTGTGGGGGGCTGTGAGTGTGTCAGGGGAGGGTTCTGGCTTCGGTGGAGGAGTTGGGTTTGCCCACAGCTTGCCCCCTTCGCCACTCCAGCACCACATCCCAGTGCTCCTGAGGTCCCAGCACTGCTGCTGGGAACCACATGATGCTGGAGCTCGGTGGGCAGGAGGAGTGGGGAAATGGCTGCGGTAGGCAGGGGAAGGGGAAACGAGCAGGTGTGCAGAGTGGACTGATGGGCGGAAGCATGGGGCCTGCTCTGGTGCACTGGGTCCAGCATTGGCAGGGCCCAGAGCTGGGCACTATGGATCCAGGCTGTGCTGCTCAAGCAGGGAGAGGAGGGAGGCAGCCTGGCTCCATAGAGCCCCTGGCAGCCTGGTCCCGTGCTCCTGCCACCCCACTTTGGGCCCCACCAGCACTGGCCCTGGTGCACTGGCTTGGGCCCCGTGCTCCTGCCTGGCTGTTGCTGTGCTCTGCGCACCTGCTCAGTGCCCCTTCCCCCCACCTGCCACAGTCACTTCCCCACTTCCTGCTCCCATCCACCCACCGGCAGCCCTGAGAACTGGGGCAATTGCCCACGGTCCTCCCCTGCCTCCCTCCCCCCCATCCTTCTTATCTGTATTTCCCTCAGTGCAGGGAGGCAGGAGCAACCCCAGGCCAGAAGCCTCCAGAAGCCCCTGCTAGACAGAGGCTTCTGACTGGAGCTCAGGGTGGAGGGTTGAAGGGCAGTGGAGCTGAGCCGGGACTTGCTGCAGTGGCTGTTTAGTTCTGCTGCTGGCTCCCCCTTGGTCCTACTGCCCCTGGCTCTGTCATCTTTGATGAGCAGCCAGGGGCAGATCAATATAATTTTTCTAAATTTTTTAGGAGCCCTGCTGGCTGGACAGAATGGCCTGCCGATCCGGATGTATTTTGCCCACCCCTGCCAGAGCTAGTCTCCGTGCATGTAATATTACACACAGAAGTACTAGAATACATAAGACTATATAAAAATGTATAACTAAGACTGCAACATAGGCTATTTCATGTAATCAGCTTAATGTAAGGTAGCAACCCTAGTGTATTTTCCAAAGATTACTTTTAAGGATAGGTGATAATTTCAGAAAAACCTGAGTTAAATACCCAGATGATGATTCCCTGTACAATATCATGTTATTAAATAGCCCTTAAAAAGTAAATATTTTTGTCTGTTCAGCAATCATTGAAAAAAGGGAGAAAGTTATGTGTCTTCAGCCTCTCACTCTCTCTCTCTCTCTCTCTCTCTCTCTCACACACACACAGATGCAGAAACAAGCAAAAATAAGATGAGAAGTAGGAGACCACTTTATTGTTACCTGTATTGGTAGTATTCTTAAACAGGTGTTTTCCATATTAATAATTGGAGAGTCGATTCAATAAGAGATAAGCAGACAAAGTCATATTATCTACTTCACAAGAACATAAAGAAGTAATATTCATTTCATTTCTTTCTCTGATGAGTTTTCTAAGGTTCTAGTTTGTTTCAGAGTAGCAGCAGCCCTATCAGTAAATTGAGTGTCCAGAAACCTGAGAACAAGATGGATTAAAAAAAGAGATCCAGGTGATGGGTACAGAATGACAATGTAGGCAAGATTAGAAAGAGAAAATAATTACAGAAGTAATGGTCCTGTTGTTAATAACTACTAAAGTTTTATAGCTTGTAATACTTGTGGGTTGCATAAGGGAACTACATGAGAGATGCTGCAATACAGCAACAGTAATTTTATCCTTCACAAATATCACAAATCCCCAGAACCAGTGACATATATGTTCACTTACACTCAGGCTGTTAATATATACAAGTGAGAAGAGAACCAGTATTTTTATCAAATGTGAAATAGCCTCTGAAATAGACAACACAACAACCTCTGTAGTGGGACATATGAATATGTTCCAAAATGATATACACCAAGAGAAATATAGAGAGTAGGGGCTTCTCTTGGATGAGCCTCATAAAAAAATTCACACTCACACCTGGGCTAAGTACAGACAGTCAAAAAGCCCAAGGCTGAATTGATTCAGTCTTTGCAGGTTAGTCTAAGCTACAGAATTTAAACTGAAACAGAAGCGTACAGACATTTTGCTTTGATTCAGGAAATGCAGCCACATACCTGCAGTGGCTCAGGCCAGAATCTGGGGAGCACTAGAGCATGGCTTTTTGGCATGTAGCTAGTATGGCAAGGGCGGGCAATTACTTTGGGCAGAGAGCCACTTACCGAGTTTTGACAAGCTGTCAAGGGCTTTCAGCAAGGGGTTTTGCCATCTTGGAACCAGAAAAATACCAAATTATATTCTAAAAATTGAACATCTACAACAGTCATTAATTTGATTTAAAAAAATATTTTTGTCCTGGCTTTCAAGTGTTTGTGTAGTGTAATAGAGATTATTGTATATAATATCTTAAAATTAAGTCTTACTCTTGTATGTTATGGGGGGTATAGGTTTGGGGGGGGCTGTGGGTATGTAGAGTATGAGGGAGGGTGTGGGTGTGTCTGTGGAGGTGGATGGGGTGAGGGTGTGGCTGTGGGGTGAGGGAGCATGTGGGGTGTGGGTGGGTATGGAGTTTGTGGGATGTCATGTGTGGGGGGAGGGTGGCTAGTGTCATGTGTGAGGGGCAGTGGGTATGGGGGTCTGCATGTATGGCAGTGCGAGTTGGGGTGTGGGTGCATGTATTTGGTGGGGTGTGTGTGTGGGACTCACCCTATGAACACACACACACTGTACCCCTCCCTGCATACATGCACACGTGCGTGTGCATGCACGCGCGCGCGCACACACACACACACACACACACACACACACTCTGCCCCTCTTTACACACACTCACAAACACCCTCCCATTCCTGGCCTTGGGATACTGGCGCTGCCCCGTGCTCCCATGGGTTAGCAATGCAGCCGGGAGCCACATGGTGCTGGAGCAGTGTGGGAGCAGGAAAGCAGGGAAATGGCTGGAGGTGAAGTGGGGTGGGGCTGTGCTGCTCTGTCCTGCTGCCAGCTCCACCTGGGTCCTACTGCCCCTGGCTCCTGTCATCTTTGACAGGCAGCGAATAGCAAATAAATAATAATTTACTAAATTTTTAGAGGCCCCGTGGGCTGGGTAGAATGGCATGGCAGGCTGGATCTGGCCCATGGTCCATATTTTGCCCACCCCTGTAGTACGGGCTATGTGTTTGCTTCCTCTTCCTGCTGCCCCCTAGACGTCTGGGATTCGTAGTCCAAAATCACAGTAACAGGACTCTGCAGGGTTGCTCATCACTTTCTCTTCCTGCTTCCAGGTGCCTCTCATGTGTGTAGTCCATAGTTGCAGCCAGCAGTATGTTTGAGCAGAGGAAGGGGTGTTTAACCCCCATCCCTGGCCCCAGGCCCCAGCTGGGGTTTGCCTGGGGGAGGCATTCCCCTCGACAGGCTGGGCTGCATCCCCAGCCAGGCTTGTTCCCCTATGCTCCTTTGTCAGCCAGCCCTCACTGCACCAGCTAGGGAGCAGAGAGGTGGAGTCAGCCCTGCTTTCTGGAGTAGACAGCACTGCTTGGCCCATGGCTGCAAAACATGCTTGAATGCTGGGAAACTGTGATTTAAATTTGAAACAGAAAGGGGTCTAGGACAGAAGTTTCAAAGTTTGACCCAAACAAGTCTGATACTACATTAAATCAGGTTTATCTTAAACTAGTTTCAGCCATTTTGAAAATGGTTTATATGCACTGAGCTTCTGTTTTGTTACAGGTTTAAACCAGTTTCTGATTACTTAAACCAGTTTATGTGTAACTTCTGTTCCTAGCCCTGTTGAATAAGAGCACTGCCCAAGACATAGGCAAAGACAGGCAGCGTAAAGGCCCAGAAAAGCATTTGGAACATACGTAACCTTTAAACCATATCAAAAACATCTGGCCCTGCAGGTCTTTGGGCCAGACTAGGACTGACTCCCTGAGGAGCCAGTGTAATGCTGGGTCTTGCCTGTGCACTGCAGGCTGGGGCTTGAATGGGATGGTGCACTGCTTATGGTGTTGGGCTAGATCCAGCACTGTAGGCAACACAGGGGGCTGGTCCAGGGAGCCACATGTAGTCTGCACCCTGGACCTCATGTCACATACACCCCTGTGCACTGCAGGCAGTGTGCACCTTGTGCTGGGCCTGGGAGCAGCCTGTACAGTACACCCAGGAGTCAGAACATGCTGTACGTGGGGCTGGACTGGCTGTGTACACTGCATGTGGCACAGGGAGTTGGCAAGCACACACAAGCCTTAGGACTGGCACAGGGTGCATGCTGCCTACAATGCATAGTCTGGACCCAGAGCTGTGTGCAACAGTAGGGCTGTGGTGTTGGCTGCATGCCCTGCCCTGCACCGGCCTCCTATGCTGCCTGCAGCCTGTGTACCATATGCTGTGCATGGAGTTGGTCCAGTGCCCTCTGGGCTGGATCTGGCTCGTGAACCATGTATTTGACACCCATGGTAAAAACCTACCTGTATTACCTTGCTACAACATGCAGTGCAGGGAGTCAACACTATATACTGTCCGTAGCATGCATGTTTTTAGTTTCTAACTTGACTATTGGCAACTGTCAGGTGAGAGTATCTGAATTTACTGCTGATTTCACTATTAAAGCAACGTCCTAATGCTTTCTGTTCCTTGACATCCTATTCATGTACCTCAGTTTAATAGAATTTTTAAAGACAAAACTTGAGCTTGTTCCAATATCCATCTATTAGGTAGTATTTACAATTGGATCATTTAGCTCACCGAATTTGTTTGATCTGTCTGGGAGGCACAATTGCTTATGCCATCCTTTTAGTTAAACACACAAGGTTTTTACAATATTGATCAAAAGAGTATAAAGTGTGCACTCAGAGCAAGTCACTGAGGGCTCTGGCAGATGTTACATTTGGCACGCTTTATATGCAAGTTTAACGTAACAAACAGGGACCAGCCACAAAATTATGTTGTCTGTTGCAACAAAAAATGGCCAAACAGACACAAAAATGGCAAATTCAAGACAAAAAATTTGCCATTTCAAACAACAGGAAGATTTTATGCCATAAATTTAACGTGTAAACGTGAGTGATTTTAACATCCCACAGTACTGCACTTTCCCTCCCCCAAGCAGGAGTGATGTGGAGGGTCTTTCATTTAGGTTCATATAATGTGATCATTACATAGAGTAAATAAATGAAGCCAAGAATATCTTCCACAGGCTGTCAGATTCTTAAAAAGTGTTTTTAACTCTCTCCTGATGAGAAGGAATGGAATTCTGAGCCTGACTTGTATTGAAACATAATATTTTATTATTTTGCAAGTAAAATGATTGAAAGCTTGAAGAACTCATCAAAAAAAATCTCTTTTAACCTGACATTCATTCAATTAGTAATTCAGTTTCTCAGGAAAAAAACATCACAAACCATGAGCAGCATAATTTGTGTAATATGTATACCTCCACAGAAAGGCACAGAGACTCTAGAAGAAAGCTTAAATGTTGCTGCTAAGATAGGACCTTATTTATTTTTCTTTAGTGACTATGGTGAAGAAAGCAATAATTTATTTGGAGTGATATAATTTATTCCAAACATGCTGCTGGTCCAATACAGTTAGACAATCTTTCCAATACAAGACATTATTTGTCAGGTCTTCATTATGGTGAAGAAGTCATATTTGGAGAATCCACTGGGAAGTCTGCCTAAGTCCCTTATTACTTGGAAGACTGGAAACATCTCACACTTTTGTTATCAGCACTTAAAAGCAATAATTAGTGCCAACAATATCTTTGATGTTTCCTCAAACTTCATAAATTCAGTTGTCATGTAGATAATCTCTGCCTAGTGTTTTTACCTTAAATTTATAGCACACCTGGAAAGCCTGTTCTGATGTAATTTGGTTCATTAAGTCATTACTGTGCACATCTAGATGTGCAAATAATCTGGGAGCAGTTTACTCTAGAGTATACTACTTCAGAGCAAATTCTCCCGGGCATGTGTCTGCATGTGCAGGGACACGGGAACAGATTTGCTGCTCCTAGTAGCAGACTACTCCCGCTCCCTGTGGCTTTGCACTGGGCCCCTGCAGCAGGGCTTCTTTCCCAGCCTGAGCCCCACAGTCAGGGGTGCCCAGGCTGGGAGTGGGAGATACTTCTCTTCCAGTGCCAGCTCTGCAGTTACAGATCCTTCTCTGCAAATGCCAGCTCCGCAGTCATGGGGCTGGCACTGAGAGATCCTTCTCTCCTAAAGCCAGCTTCATGGTTGTAGGGCTGACACTGGGAGATCTGTATCTTCCAGCGCCAGCTCTGCAGTCATGGGGCTGGTGTTGGGAGATCCTCATCTCCCAGTGCCAGCTCCATGGTTGTGGGGTTGTGTAGCAAGGCACTAAGGTGCCTGCTACTTGTAGAGCCAAAGTAACTATGCAGGTGCTGGTTGCTAGGGTAAATGGAGGGAGCTAGTGATTCACACCTGCCTGGTCAGCTGACTGGAAGGGCAGGGCCTGGCTCCTATATAAACCCCAGGCCGGAGGCCAGAAGGAGCTCCCTGCTAGCAGCTAAGGGAGAAGGAGCTCTGCTAGAGAGAGTAAAGAGAAGAGGTCTGAATACTAGTGAGAAATGGAGCATCCCTGGTGTGGCAGGAAGAATGTTGGAGCCAGAGGGCTGAGATTTATGTTATAGCCTAGGGGTTTATGCTTTGTGTTTGCTGTTTGTAACCGGTGGATTGGGTGAGGAGGAGGCCTCATATGGGACCCCAGCAGTGTGGGGACCCCAGTGTCAGTGAGGGTGTAGCATTCAGGGTGCACCAACCCCAGCCCCAGAGAGGGGGGCAGCGTCGGGAAGCCCCAGAGTGGGGGCAGTGCCAGACAGGGCTGTGGAGAGCCTGAGCACCGAGGGAGGCGCAGTTGAGAGACAGGGCTGCAGAGAGCCCGAGTGCCCAGTGAGGCGCAGAGTGATACAGGGCCGCGGAAGGCCCAGTGAGGATGAGGGGACCAAATTACAACAAGGCCCAGACAAACAACGTCGGTACCATCGGCGAGGCGTGGGCTGCAGTGTAGGGGAGGAAATGGAGCTGCAGATCATGCCCCCTGGCATCGGGGTAGTAAATGGGCAGCCTCCCGCTAGTTAACATCAATTAATCAATTAACAACAAGGCATGGCAGGTGAGAAGGCAGGCGGTTGGCCCAGGAATAGGTGTGCAGACCATGTTTAGATCGGCCCAGAGCAGGTGCCTCTTACAGGTTGGTACTGGGAGATTCTGGGATCTGTGATTGCAGGGTCTGTGACTGCAGAGCTGAACCACTGGTAAGATTGTTTGAGCACTCATTGCACTCAGGATAGGTCCCAGATATCTGGAAAAGGGCCACTGTGGTCCCTATTTTCAAGGAAGGGAGGAAGAAGGATCCAGGAAACTATAGGCCGGTTTGTCTCACCTCTATCCTTGGGAAACCCTTTGAAAAAATTATAAAGGAACACATTTGTGGGAGTCCAGCAGGAAAAATAATGCTGAAGGGCAACTAGCATGGATTCCATAGTAAGTAGATCCTGCGTGACAAACCTTGTTTCTTTTTCCGGCCAGGTCACAAAATGCTTAGATACAGGAATCAAGGTAGATGTCATTTACTTAGATTTTAAAAAGACCTTTGATACGGTGTCTCATTCCATTCTTATTAATAAACTAAGCGGCTGTGATGTTGATGATTACATGGTCAGGTGGGTGGTGAATTGGCTAATGGGATGCACCCAGTGAGTGGTGGGGTTAATGTTGACCTGGAAAGATGTGGGCAGTGGGGTCCCCCAAGTTTGGTCCTTGGACCAGTGTTGTTCATTATCTTCATCAGTGACTTGGATGAGGGCATGGAGAGTACTATGTCCAAATAGGTGGACAACACCAAATTATGGGGCAAAGTAAACACACAGGTGGGCAGGGAATAGATTCAGACAGATTTGGACGGGTTGGAAAAGTAGGCAGAACAGAATAGGATGCAGATTAACAAAGATAAGTGCAAAGTGCTGCATCTAGGGAGAAAGAATCACCAATGCACATACGGATTGGGAGATGACCTTCTAAGTAGCACAGTGGCAGAAAAGGATCTCAGAGTCATAGCAGACTCCAGGATGAACATGAATCAACAATGTGATTAAGTGATAAGTAAAGCTAACCACATTCTATCATGCATTAGCAGGTACATCACAACCAGGTCTAAGGAGGTGATATATTCCCTGTATGTGGCATTGGAAAGGCTGCAGCTAGAGTACTGCATCCAGTTTTGGATGCTGCACGCACTTCAAGAAGGATGCAGATAACCTTGAGAGGGTCCAGAGGAGGGCTACTCATATAGTTAGGGGCCTGCAGGTAAGGCCCCATGAGGAGAGATTGAGGGACCTGGATCACTTCAGCCTCCGTAAGAGAAGGCTGAGAGGGGCTGTCTACAAATTCATTGCTGGGGGGAGGGAGGGAGGAGCAGCAAGGATTAGGAGATACTCTGTTAACCAGGGTGCCCCTTGGGGTAACTAGAAACAATCGCCACAAACTGACATAGAGCAGATTTAGATTGGACATCAGGAAGAACTTTTTCATGGCAAGGGTCACCAGAATCTGGAATGGGCTTCCAAGGGAGGTGGTGCTCTTCCCCTACCCTGAAGGTCTTTAAGAGGAGACTGGACATGCACATGGCTGGGGTCATCTGACTCTAGCGCTCTTTCCTGCCAAGGCCAGGGGGTCAGATTCAATGATCTACTGAGGTCCCTTCCAACCCTAAAAACCTATTAAATCTATGAAATCTGGACCCCACACTGCAGGACTTGGGCTGGGAGAGAAGGATCTCCCAGCCCTGTGAATGCAGAGTGGGGACTGGGAGCTGCCTGCTGCTGGGGCAGAGGGACAATGTCTCCTCCCTGGCTCCAGTGGTGGAGCACATCCTGGCAGCAGGCATCTCCAGGGGGCAGGGAACAACTCCCAGACTTTCTTAGTAGTTACCACCAAGTGCTGGATCATTTCTTACATACAGAATTTTCTTGTTACTGACAGCTGTTGAAAAATCATCTACAGATTATAGATGATACAGGTTAAATGTAGATGAAATTTTTCAGACAACAAATACTAAAATTACTGAAACAAGGGCATGTGGGTATAAATTGATCAAACTATAACAACCACACACAAACAGTAAGACTCATGACAAGCCAGCAAACTGAAGCAGTCAAGAAACAAAAAGAGAGTGCATTGTAACCAAAAGAAAAAGAAAAGGGCTTCCCTTAAGTTTTGACTTCTTTTGAATTGGTAGCACAAACTAGGCAGCAGGTGGACTAGGGTGGGCAAAATACAACCTCCAGACTGGATCCGGCCCACCAAGGAGTTTTATCTGGCCTGTGGCAGGTCCCTCAGCCTCACCTGGCCAAGGCACAGGGGAAAGCTTGGGCGATGGGGTATGCACCCACTCTTGCCCCAGGTGCACAACGCGGCTGGGGCAGCAAAGCAGCTGGACTTGCTTCCCAAAAGCCCCAGTGGCAGCAGCTCCTTCCAGCTGCCACTGCCACTTTGTGTTGCCACTGGGCCTGGCTCCACTGCCAAAGCATCCGAGCCAGTCCACCCTGCACCCGCCACCTGGGGCACCAATGAACAGGTGGGCAGGTGGGCGAGATTGGCCCAGAACCCCTGTGGACAAGGCATGCTTGGCTGGGCATATGAGATAGGGCTCCAGGTAGGCAGGGAGTGGTGTCTGGGAGCAGGACAGGTGGGTGGGACCAGGTCCTGGATTGTGAGGCAATGACAGCATGGGGCTGTGTGGGGAGCAGATTGAAGCTCTGTCCAGGGCCCCAGCCCCATGCTGTCACCACCCCATGATATCAATACCTGCCCCAGCCGTGCCTGCCCACCCCACTCCTGGATGCCACTCCCTACTAGCCCAGGGCCCAATCCCATGCAGCTGTCTGAGCACACCCAGCCCGTGGGGGTCCCAGGCCTGTCTCCATGGAGACTGCACTTGCCTGCTCTTTCTAGTGCTTCCAGACCACTTTGGGAGTTTTGGTGAGCTGTTGCATGTTGGGGGGAAGAAGGGGGCTGACCTGGCCAGGTGCAGCAGTGGTGGGGTGCTGACCTGGCCCACAACAGCTCACCAAACCTCCCTAACTGACCCTCCAACCCAAATAATTGTCCACCCCTGCCTTAGAGAGCTGTAGCTTCCCCTAATGGAAGGGACAGGGGGAAAGGAGGCAGTAGGGCCAGGACAGAGTACCCTTTGTTATGATTGCAAGCCCTGTCATTAAAATAGCCTTGGTTTGTATTACACCTGGGGCATTTCTGTCACCAGCCAACACAGGGTCAGAGGAACAGAGGTGGCTTAAAGCTGTTTTTCCACTTTCCTCTCCTTTAATGAGAAAGGCAAAGGTTTTTAAAGGGATATCTACAACAAGGGAGGACAAAATACAGCCCACGGGCCACATCTGGCCCACGGGGCCCCTAAAAATTTTAGAAAATTAATATTTATCTGCCCCTGGCTGCCTGTCAAAGATGATGGAGACAGGGGCAGCAGGACCCAGGGGGAGCCAGCAGCAGAACTAAACAGCTGCCGCAGCAAGTCTGGGCCAGCCTTGCCCCCCCTCCAGCCCTCCCACCCCACGCCCCAGCCGGAAGTCTCTGGCTAGCAGGCACTTCTAGAGGCTTCTGCCATGGGTCTGCTCCTGCCTCCCTACACCAAGGGAAATACAGATAAGGAGTGGGGGAGGGAGGCAGGGGAGGACTGCGGGTGATTGCCCCAGTCCTCAAAGTTAGCTGGGCCAGCTCCTGCAATCCCAGCACTGCAGCTGGGAACCACATGATGCCAGCAGGCGGGCAGGCTGACTCCCTCTCCCTGCTTGAGCAGAGCATTCTAGCTCCACAGAGCCCCTGGCAGCCTGGGCTCCGCACTCCTGCTGCCTGGCTCTGGGCCCTGCTGGCACTGGCCCCAGTGCACTGGTGCAGGCCCAATGCTCCTGCCCAGTTGTTGCTGCATTCCATGCACCTTCTCACTACCCCCTCCCCCTGCCTGCCGCAGCCATTTCCCCACTCCCCCCACCCACTCACCCGCCATGCTCTGGCATCATGTAGTTCCCAGTTGCAGTGCTGGGACCACAAGAGCAGCTGGGATGTGGTGCTGGTGCTTTGAGGGGTGGGACAGGGGGATGATAGAGAAGTGGCAGGAGAAGGGCAGCAGTGGCAGACGGGAGTGGGGGGGGAAGTGGCAGTGAGTGGGAGCACAGGGCCCACACCAGTTCCCTGGGGCCAGGAGTGACAGGATCATAGAGCCCAGGCTTCCAGTGCCACAGGAGAGCCTCCCCGCATACCCACAAACCTATACCCACCCTCCCACCCACACCCCCTATAACATACACAAGACTTCATTTTAAGCTATTATATTGTCACCTCTATGTACACTACACAAACACATGTAAATCAGAAGAAAAATATTGTTTGAAATGAAATTAATGAATGTTGTAGTACATGTTTGATTTTTAGAAAATCATTTGATACTTTTCTGGGCCAGAGATGGCAAAACCCCTTACTGACAGAAGTAATTTTTGTGGGGCAAAGGGAGGGACTTCTGGTGGCAAAAGTCAGAGGTTAGGGGGCAGGACACCCAGTCCCAAGATGGTGACCAGGGGGTGGGGCACCTGTCAAGGGGTCGGGCTACCCATGCGGCACTCAATGGCTTGCCAAAACTTGGTAAGCAGCCCTGTGCCTGAAATAATTGCCTACCCCTGATCTACAATGTGATCGTTGCTGTGATATATCTGAGCTAGTTTAAATTAGGTACCTCAGGTACTGGAAGCCATCTAGCTATGGCAGTGCAGAGTTCAGTGTGGGCTAATCACTAGAGGTGCACCGATACATCAGTCCATATTGTATTAGAGCCAATAAAAGGAAAATTGACATTATCAGCATTTGGCTTTTTTTGCCTGATGTAGCCAATAAGGTTGCCGATAAATGGCACATGCATGTGCGCAGCCACAGCTTTCACGCAGCCAGTCTGGCAGCTTGGAGAACAGCATCCAGCTGGTAAGTCTGTTGGGGGGAAAGGGGTGGGGGAGGGAAGGAGTGGGGGGTGTAGATCGAGGCCTCTGTGGTGAGGGAGGGTGTGGGGCTGGGGTAGGGACAAGGGCAGGTGCTGCACAACCAGGGGAGGGTGGGGCATGGGATGGAGCCACAAGCAGCTCACCCAGTGAGTGTGGGGGGTGGCTCTTGCCATTCAGCACACCCCCATGGGAGGCATGGGGGGGCATGTGTCTCCTGGATCTGTGAGCGGGGCAATGGCAGGCTGCTGCTGTGGGCTGGGATCGGGCTTTTCCTGGCAGGGGGATTGGACCAGGGCTGTGCTCAGGGTGGGCAGTGACAGCACCGGGAGGGAGGACTACAGAGAGATAGGGGCTACTGTGAATTTTGGGGAGGCTGCAGCCCCCCCACTTGCCTCCCTCCCAGCACTACCACTGCCCTGAGCACAGCCCTGGTCTAGCCCCCCTCACTGGGAAGAGCCTGCCACCACCCCTTGTCCCAACCCATAGCAGCAGCCTGCCCTCACCCACACATGGATCCGGGGGGCACACACCCATGCCTCCCCTGGGGGTGCACCGAGCAGTGGGAGCTTCCCCCCGCACCCTCTGTATGATCTGCTTGCAGCTCAGTCCTGTGCCCCACCCTGCCCTGGCTGTACAGCACCTGCCCCACTCCCTCCCTCACTGCAGGGGCCTTGATCTGCCTCCCCTATGCCCCTTCCCTCCCCCACCCCTTCCGCCCAGCAGACTTACCAGCTGGACACTGCTTTCCAAGCTGCTGGGCTGCATATCAGCAATCAGATCAGTATCAGCTGATATTGCTCATTAATAATTGGACATCGCTGTCAGCTCAAAAAATCTTTATTGGTGCACCCCTATTAATCACCCTAGCATTTACCCATCTTCTCAGGGGTGGTAGCTGTGAATATATTCAGTTGCCTATTTTACCCCTTTTCTAACATGAATTATAAGAAATCTGTTGATTCTTTAAGGTGAATTCTTCTCCCTAGCTTTGTATTTTTATATATGAAATATTTAGGATCAGTTAACATACCTCTGGCATGACTGAGAACATGCAGCCGATGAAAATTAAGTAAGTAGCTGTTTTCCATAAGTATTTCAAAATCACTTATGCTTTTTGATCTTTCATTTTCCATCTGCTCCTCTTGTTTTGTTGTTTTTCCTTGCACTTGCTATTTGTATGAGAATCATTATCTTCAGTTTCTAAAACAATATTTCAGTCTCTCTCAATAAAGCTTTCTGAGGTGCAGTTGTGTAAGAAAATACAACAAAATAAATAGAGTTATTTGTGCTGATGGGAATCCCTCTTCCCAATAAATCGTGAAAAAAATCCCTTTCTTTATATGCCAAAGAAAAGTTATTGTATAACATTAATATAATACACATACATTAGACCTCACTGAATATTAGAAAAATATTTGCAAAATAGTTAACAAGGTTGTTGCTATTTGCAAAACAGTTTCTTAAATTACATTAATGGATCTCTTAAGTGAGTAAATTATTACTTGTCTTATAAATACCAAAACATTTATTCAAATTAGTTATATGATAAAAGATGGTAGATGTATGTGATAAAACAAATAAACTGTTTATAAATTAAATCAGAAATCAGAAACCCTAGTGTAATCTTATTGCCTTCTGCAAAACATAACATTATTTAAATGAATTAACAGTGT
Source organism: Alligator sinensis (assembly GCF_000455745.1). Classification (NCBI taxonomy): domain Eukaryota; kingdom Metazoa; phylum Chordata; order Crocodylia; family Alligatoridae; genus Alligator; species Alligator sinensis. The sequence continues at coordinate 6,238,470 of NW_005841838.1, read as the reverse complement.
TCAAGTGTGCTGATTTACTTAAACCAGCAAACTACTTTGCAATGCATAGTTAGGTAGCCTGCTGAGTTTGGCTTTTGTAGTAGTGATTTCACAAAGGAAGACTGACTTTCTTTCTTGGTATGTCATATCTAAAATTGTACTCATTTAACTTCGTAAGAAAGAGTTCACTTTAAGATAGTTCAAGACTGTAAATTAGGTTTCCATTTTTTCTTTCTAACATTTATTACCTCTCTTTCCCAGGCTCTCTCATCCTGCTCATATCTACCAGACTACCAAATAATTGATATAGTATAGTCCAAAATCACCAGATTTACCCAAATCCAAAATGACTCTGAATTTAAGACAAACCCCCAATAATTACATGGGGGACAATGGAAAATGTAAACATTTGTTATACTTTTCCATGTCTAGAATCTAATTTTTGGAGGGTCCTCTTAAATTCATCCCCTACACAACTTCAGCAGGGCAAGCAGCAGTAGGTGGCCAGGGGGTGATGAGGCAGGTGGTAAGGGAGTCAGGTAGCTTTCCACTTACTCACCACTGCCTGTTCCCCCAGCACTTGCCTCTTCAGCTACCTCCCCCGCCTTGTGCCTGCATGGCCCATGCCTGCCTCACTGCCACTTGCCCCCCCCACCTGCCTACCCCACCAGCACCTTCCCCTTGGCTCCCCCTGCCTGCTTCCCCTGGTGCCTGGCTCTCCCCTGATGCCTGCATCCTTTGGCACCCGACCCCCCAACCTGTCCTCCTCTTGCCTCCCTTTTGCCCCACTTCCCTGCTGCTGCCTACTCCCCCCCATAGGTGGGGCTATAGCTGCCACTGCATGGCCAGGCTGCAGCCAGAGGCAACGTGTCCTCCATGCTCCAGGCTGAAAGAAGGCCTCAGCAGGAGCCAGATATGCAAGGGGAAGGTAAGAAGCATCAGGAAACAACAGTTGGTTGTGGAAGGTGGTGGTGGGGCAGTGGCTCTGGCTCTAACTCTGACCTGGGCTTGAGGTTGGACCCAACACCTTCAGCTACTGCCCTCCCTCTCTCCCCCAACTACTACTCAGATCTAAGAAGAGGGGCTTCCCTCCCAGCCACATTAAATGGGAGGGAAAAAAAAACCTCATCTTGGATTTAAGTAAACACGGTAATAGTAAAACCTCTTGATATTACTAAGTGCTTTTCTTACTCCTCTTCATAAAATAGTGCTAGTTAATATATTTCTTTAAAGCAGGGGTTTTTAACTTTTTTTTAGTCTAAGTACCCTGGTGGCCAGATGCAGAGCACAGGCAGGAGTGGGGGTAGCGTGCACCCAGATGCCGAGAGGGGTGTGGGGAGGCGGGTAGTGCATAGCCAGACATGGAGCAGGTAGGCGGAGATGGCACATGGGTGGGCAGGGACAGAGCGCCGCTGCCTCCCAGGAGCAGGGCCGGGGCGAGACGGGGAAGCTCACTGGGTTGGGGCGAGGGCAGTGGCAGGGAATCTCCCTGGGCTGGTGTGTGGCAGCGGTAGGAGTTGATATGCGAGCTCTCCCACCCCACCGAGGGGTGCTGCTGCCCTCGCCCTGCCCTGCCCCTGCTTCTGGGAGGCAGTGGCACTATGTCACCACCTGCCCATGCGTACCCCCTAGAACCGGTCCAAGTACCGCCAGGGATACACATACCCCTGGATGACAACCCCTGCTTTAAAGGAACAAAAGCATAGATAAGGGGAAGGAAGAATCTGACCAAGTAAGAAAGGAGGAGAAAAGGGAAGAACCATTATATCAGTTGAATACATTTCAGAGGCTGACTCAATTTCTGCAGCATCCGTAACCACAGGATCGCTGAAAATTAGAAGCCTTGAATGTTGGACCTGAAAGGTATGAATACATGATGATTTCTTCTGCTGGAATCAATTATTTCAGTGCCTTGCAGAGTTTAACAATGCTGATCTTCAAAGCTATAAAACTTTCCTCTTGTCTACCTCTCTCTTCTTTGTATTGTAACTAAATTTGTAAGAATTCTTCTTGTATCTAGTTCCCAGAGTTGCTTCAATACTTTCATAGATAAACACACGCTGTGCACTCACAGTAGCTCTACTTCTGTCCATTATTGTTGTTTCCTTAAATATAAAGTCATTTTCAGACTGGAACTACAGATGTTTAATCTTTGGGGGGAAATAAGTCTTTACAGTGTTCAAGAAATGCCCCTGCAATCCAGTCTTTCTATAAAGAGTTATTTAACATATACTTAGAGTAAGGTGCTTCAAAAACAACATCTTGCTACCTCTGCCATCTTAGACCTTGCTACACAGCAAGTGGTATATTGTTACAAAAGTCTAGATAGCTCAGGATTCTTTTTGTATTTCTTACTGCAGTTGAATTGAAAGAAAAAATATTCTAACCCCTGCAGCATCTTGCTTAAGTGAAATGTATAGAGCTGTGTTCACCCTAGAAAGACCCTCAGGAGCCAAACGTTTGGTTTTTTCCCCCCTTTTTGTACAACTTCCATAACAAACAAACGAACAAATAAATAAGAGAACATAAGTAGACTACCTCAACTGTTATAACAAGCCATTTAAGAATGATTCATAATATCTTTATCAGATCCAGGAGTTCTTGTATACATAAGACTCCCATTGACTTCAGTGGGAGTTCAGTATTTGGAGAAGCTGCAAGGCTGGGTTCTAAATAAGATGTTTTAGCTCCTACATGATATCCACTGATGGACTTATCCTGGTTCTCTTCACCAACACTGCCTCTCTTAATTAGGGTGACTGTATCCAGCTAACACATATTGCCCTGCTCTATGAGCACCACCATAGGAAAAATATATATATATTTGGGTAAAGCATCAGGGTTAGTTTCAACTCCAGGTAGGATCTAAGAGTGTTTATACATGTGCTCCAGGAGTGGGGGGTGGGAGGGGTGCTTTAATTAGAGTGGCCCTGAGATCCTCTCTAATTAAAGCATCTAGAGCATTCCATGTATCAGTATCCCTGTGCTGAAAAATGGCAGTGGGGTCACTTTAACTAAAGCTTGAACGTGCTTTAAAGCCCTCCCACCACTATTTTTCAGCACAGGGACACTGATACACGTGACACTGGAGTCTGCTGGAGCATGGCAATTACCATGCTCCAGCAGACTTGATTAATTGAGTAATCGAGTAATTAATTGATTAATGCTCTGTAATTACAGCATGTTAAAGCAACCTCTCTGAACGTGTATAGCCTTCCTAAGGGATGATGAGCATGGAGGCTGCTCTGATGTAATTAATTGAGTTTGCTGGAGCGTGGTAATTACTACGCTCCAGCTAGCCTCGACATCTCATGTATCAGTGTCCCCATGCTTCCAAATGGTGGTGGCACTGCTATATCTAAAGCTTATCGAACGAGCTTTACCTAAAGCACCCCCCACCACCATCTTGACATGCAGGGACACTGATACACGAGGTGCTCTGGTGCCCCCTCTCCCCAGAGCACATGTATAGATGCCCTAAAATAAAGAAAGATCTTTCATAAATACCTAACAAGGTGTACAGGAATCCAGAATAAAGGGAAAAAGAACTGGTGCCAGACAGCATCCACATGCCTAAAGAATAACCCCACTTTAAGTGTGTGTGAACAGCAATATTATTCATTATTACAATGCAAAATAATTATCGTGGGCCATGATTAAGAGTTCTGCTGACTACAAACCAATTGTAGTTGCACAAGAAGTAAAATAGGGATAAATGCAATCGCTGAAGATTGGAATAGGAAAATGTGTAACAAAAAAAGATACTTCTACATTTATATCTACATGGGGAAAAAAGCAAAATAATCATAAAACTTAAGTGCCTGATAATGCTAGTTAGGACAATGTATAATTTGGGAAGGAGCTTGCAAGCTTTCCCATTATGCTGTCAGTGTATACTGCCCCTGACATATAGTATTACTGCCAATGCAGCTCTCTGCTTCTCTTAAAGAGATATATTTTCTATATTGTGTTAGAATAAGGGGTGGTTTTAGAAGGACAAATATTTGTTGGAGCCACCCAAATTCATATGCATTTGTGAAACTCAAAATTAAAGCCCAGGTCATTTGTGACAAAAAGGAATCAACCAGGTCTGCCAAAGCCTCAGCATGTAGATTATTAGTGAGAACTGCAACAGGGAACTAAAGAGAATTTAACCTGACATTTGCAGTGTGTTGCCTTGATTCATAATAAAACCAAATGAATAGCAGTGCCCAATATGTAATCCCTTGGTTCCAAAACAGAATCAATAGGACTTTCCCTAAACCTGTTTAACAATATGCTACCAGAAATGCAAAAGGCACTATACAAAACAAAGACCAGACACCCGAGTTCATTCTCACATGGTATCTGGGTCAAGATTCACTTCAGACTGCATCTTCCTCAAATGCAATTAAAGAGCTGCCTTGGCCTTGGGAAACCTTTCAAGGGCCAAAAGTGTGATCTTCTTTTTTTTTGCTCAACTTCCATAACAAATAATACCATATTTACTCAAACCCTGAATTTGAGATGACCACCCCAATAATTAGATTCTATACAAGGAAAATTACCATAAATAATATGAGACTGGTGGGGGAAAGGAGAAGGAGTGGGGAAGCAGATGGTGTGGGGAGATCAAGGAACTTGCCCCCTGCTTATGCCTGCTCTCCTGCAACCTCTGCTCCCTGCCTGCTCCCTCGCAGCCTCAAGTCCCCCCTTCTCACTGCCCTCTTTCTGCCTTCCCTCCAGCTTCTGCTCCATGCCAGCAGGCTCCATCCCCACTTTAGCCTGGGGCAGTGAGCACAGCTCCAGCCCAGCCCTGGAGCCATGCAGGCTGCTATGGGGCTGATCTGGGACCATGTTCAGCACCCCATGCTGCAGAGTACACAAAGCCTGCTGGCAAAGAGCAAGGGGAAGAGGGACATGCAGGGGACCAGAGGCTACATGGGGATGATAGAGAGAAGAAGTTCTAGGGGGGAGATGGTGGGGTACAGGGGTGGGGGGTAGGCAGCAATTTTGGCTTTGGCTCCAACCCTGGGGTAGGGGCTGGAGCCCAAGTCATAGCAGCTGCTTGCCCCC
>NW_005841838.1:6214009-6233310 GCF_000455745.1 Alligator sinensis | reverse complement strand
TACCCAATTCTAAAATGAGGGGCTTTTCCTCCCATATTCAAAGGGGGGGACACCTCATTTTGGAATTTAGTAATGATGGTAATAAAGAACGTAAGTGGCTTACCTAGACTCTAGCCAGTTCAGAACCTGGCATGAGGCCCTGATGGTGGAAAGTCTGTTCAGAAATGGTTTGCAATATAAAGGCATCTGCAACATCTCTTCCACTGGCAAGCAAACAAACTCCAAAGGATAAGCAGACTGACAAGGGATTGGATATGGCAAGAACCAGTGGAGCGTGCACCTGCACAGCCCCTGGTGGTGGGAAGGTGATCAAAGCTGCAATCAACAGAGAAGGCCAACAGCAGAAATAGGGACCAGCCATCTTGAGGTGAATAGAGTGTGATTTAAACAGGTGGAAACGTACTTCTCAGACCATCAAGGGGCATTGCAGGCCCCTGTTTTATCACCCTTGTTAAGAAAATGTTGACAATGTTGCAGGGCTATAAGTATTATGTGAAAGGAGATTAAGCCAATTTTACTATTCCTCTGAGACTGCACAGAGAAGTCTACAGTAGAAATAAACATAGGTTGTATGCTGCCTGATGGCCCTACCACCCACTCCCAGGGAGTACCACCTTAGGACCAGAGCTAGACAGGAAGTTATTTTCCTATCCCACAAAAATCAGAGATTTCATTTATTTTTCCTTGTCTTGATTCAAGACAAAATCTCATATAAGACAAACTGAAATTGGTTGTTTTGGTTTTGGGTCATTCTGTTGATTTTTAATATTTCTGTTCCATATTTTTATTCTAATTTTCTAAATTTCAATATTAAAAAAAATTGCCTTGAACTGGAAAAGTGGACTTTTTTCTGTCTCAAATAGTCAAATATTTGTCAAAACTAATCTTTTCTATGAAAAGTTTAGATTGGAAATACTAGGATCTCTTGAGGAAAAAACATTTTGTAAAAAGTGCCTGACCACCTAATCTGAAGACTGTATGCATAACAGCACTAACATGTGAAGCAAGCATAGCATAAACTAGATATTTCTTGATGAAATAAGTTAACAAGCATGAGGAAATAAACTTAGTATCATATAGACTAATATCAAGCTATTCACAAAATCCAGCTTCCAAGTTTTATAATCTCATCCCTGGAAAAGATGCTTCTCTCTCCCTCTCTCTTGGGAGGAGAGGAAAGTGAACTTCAGGTTTAGTAGTAACAGTAAAATGTGTAAGAATTAACGTCCATCTTAGACATGACTAGCAGTGCATTGTACTAGATTAGGTCTATTCTGGATTTCCAAGTTTAGCTGCCTCTGAAGGTCCCCACTTGGAGCCAAGGTTTCCATTACATCCAGGACACATAAAGCACAAGTCCAGCTGGGAATTCTGCTGAATTATTTTCTGCTCATTTGTTTCAATAACTGTGAAACTGAGCACATCTGTGCAAATGTGGCTTTGATTTGTATGAGTTATTTCAGATCCTGTAAAATCTTAGGTAGCTCAGAGCTGCATATGGAGCAAAAGATTTCCCTTGCTCCAGGCATGTGGACATCTCTATTGCAGGGGAATTACTGCACTGCCACTGTTTGAAGTGGAGGCCAGGACACACAAAGAACATGTCCCCATCCCCGAGCAACATAGCAACTGTCTGCAAGTTCTCTCTAAATACTGCTGCACAGAAGGACCAGGGGGCAGGAAGGGCAGAGATATGGTAGTTAGAGGTTGAGGCTGGAGACAGCAACTAGCTAAAGCAGTGTTTCCCAACCTTTTCCAGCCCACGGCACACGTACATTAATAAAAATTTTCCATGGCACACCTGTTAAGGCATTCCCCATCCTTATACCTATTGTAGCTCATTGCTATGGCAAAATTCTGCGGCACACCTGTTCATTTCTGATGGCAGACTTTTGTGCCGCGGCTGGCTGGGAAACACTGAGCTAAGGAGCTCCTGACAGCATGACAATCACTGAAGCATCCAGCACGTCTCCTGCTGGTAAACGGGGTAGCTTGCAAGGATCAGGAGACAACAAGGAAACAAAGGAAGCCTAGGAAGATGATTCTAGTCTCTGCAGATCTGGGGATATCTGATGGATAAGAGCACTAAGGAAAACTGTTTTTAAAGTACAGTGAAGGCACACTCGTGCAGTTTTCCCATTGCCTGTACAGGATTAGAGCAGGGAAAGAAAAACAGACAAAGAAAATACAAGCATTTGCTACTGTCAGCCACCTTCATGAAATGGCAGTCTATTACTTAAATATATAGGTGGTCTTTTCCTCGGACAAGAGCCAGTTCTTTAAGAGTCTATAAAGATGTTTTATAGCAGGATGTTTTAACGTAACTGCTCCAATATGGTGACCAGAAAAAAGAATCAAAGGGAGTTTGTGGATCAAATATGATTTTATATTATTTATTTATAACTGAAATGCACACCTTCATACACAGAGCATACATACAATGAAAATCCTAATGACTGTATTTCATTTGCATAGTTCATCCTCCAAAGCTATTTCCAAATAAAGGTGGACTTAGTTAAAAATTAGTTGAAACTTATTTTCCATAGAAAAAGGCATTACCATGAGATTTCAATGCTTGAATATCCTGCAGGGAAACATGCCATTTTTAAGACAGAAAGAGAACCAAATTTGATTTTCAAATACGTAGGTTCAATTTAATTGTATTCATCCAAATGGTAAATCTCAGAAAACACTGTTGTTAAAGAGTTGAACTCAAGTCAGACATAAAAACCCGATCAGCAGAAACATCTGTGACATCTACACAGCTGTAATGCTTGAATTCATAACTCTAGAATTATTAAAGCTTTACATAGAATACATATTCAGCCAAGGAGGTAATCCTGAAGCAACCAATCAGAAAGGACAAGTGGGAGAATTTACAAATGATCTGATGTATATCATGTTAAACACAAATGACAGAGAAAATATGTCAAAAAGCGTGCAATGGGTTAAGTACTATTTCCCATACACCTATAATATACAGCTGTAAAACTCAAGTTTTAGGCAGTTATATACTGTTTGGGATTCTATTTTGCCCTAGAACATGCTTACTAAATCTTAACTTCTATTAGGAAAGCTAAGGCTTGTCCTAAACCTTTCACGCCTGGTAGTCAGAGTTCTGGAAGACCAGAGCAGGGACTGAACTGCATCTCCTGCCTTCCAGTAATGGGCTCTAACTACCAGACCACTCTGGCTATTTTCCAGGCCTTCCTCCAGCCCTTCTTTTGAAGCCATCCACTACAACTTGCATTTACTAATCGTTGGATGAAAAGCACTAGGGACATTTCAGTCCCATTGGGAGCAGGGGCCCAGGCTAAAAATCAGGAGCCCCCCCCTTCCAGGGCAGCATTCACCTCACTAAGCCCCACACACTCTGGCTTCATTAATTTCTCCTGGCCCCACATATATTCCTCTTCTGACTGCCTCTGTAGGATATAACCATTAATGCTGTTTACAGAAACATAATGGAGCCAGGTGCCCAAGGCAGCCAGAGCACACAGGGGCTGCTGCGGATTTTGGGTGCCACCCCAACATCCCCACAAGTCAGCTCCCAAGGAGGCTGCCCCAACCACCCCGCTCCAGACTACTGGCTGGCTATCAGGTCTGTTCACAAGCACAATGAAAAGAAATGTTCAGCAGAGTTTACTTTCCAAACCAATGCTAGTATTAAAGACAGGGAAGCGACAAGATCCATTAAAATGGAATGCAAGTTAATTTAAAGAGGTTCAACATTTTAAGGTTTAAAGTATAAAAATGTATTTCACCCTTTTCAGTTAAAAAAAAAAATTTTGTAAACTCCTTGTTTCCAAGGATCTCAGAGAGGAATAGGAGTTTGGCAGTGTTTCTGTACCTGGCAGCCAAGTCATCAGGCAAAGAATGTTACCTTAATAATGGTTAAATGACAACAGATTTAAAGTCAGCAGGTATATAATCCAGGGACAGAAAAGTATTAATTAAATCAGTAAAGGCAAAAAGAAACAAGAAAATAAATCTGAACCAGAATTTGGTGAGCAATGATAAGGCTTGAATTTCTTTGCATAGCTCATGCCTCCAGGATTTCAACCCCCGGGATACCACTGAAATTCTTAAACAAGCTATCAAAACACCTGTCAATCACTGGACAAGTTGTATCATGGTCAAAAGGTTCTTTCAAGACCAGCTGGAAAATAACAGAATGAATATATGATGTATGATGTAGGATTATCAGTGACTAAGTGATATGGTCTTGATCTACTGTAGCAAAGAGGCTTGGTGGGGATGATAATACAGAAGTTAAGGATTGTAATTCCCGAGCCATTTTTTATTTCAAAGACTCCTTTTTAATTCAACCTCATTTCTTGATTTCTATCTAACAGTCTAAATCTGATGTATGTTGAGCGGCTTTTATAACCCTCCAGGGAGAGGCAGGGCTATTCTGCAGGCTGTTAATCAAAGTTAGACCAGTTAGGGCTCCTCCAATCCAGCATATAACAAGGGTTCTCTTTCTCTAAGCAAGATGCAGCACAGGAACAAAGAGATAAAAACCTAGCAAAGAGAAATCCTAGGAACAAGCTGGGCTCAGAAAAATATTAGACTAATATTTCTGTCTTGTTTATTATAGTTAACAGTAAAGGCAAATCTGAAGAAAGGATTAAGGTTGGATGCTAACCCATGCATGCATGCACTGTGTATGAAGACTTCACAGATGGGGACAAAAAAAAGACTAACAAGCTACTGATTGTTTGGCATCTTCATTTAACAGCCCTGGCAAGAATGACTTATCAGAGAAAATTAACTTGTTAACAAATTTACCTATAATCTAACCAGTGTGTGATTTTTTTCAATTCAGTTTGCAGGCAAATTACACAGATCAATACTCATTCTCTGGATGTGCATCTGCCACCATACTATCACTTGAAGAAACATCAGCAATTGGTTAATCTAGGTGGAAGAGTAATGCAGCCAGTTATATAAATCAGATGGAAAAGAGGGCGATTTAAGTTAAGGATACTTGCCCTTTCATACCAGTGTAAGTTCTACAATGCCAAAGATAACGGCTTGGGGCCGGAGTTTCATTTCATTGCATTTGCATCAATACATTTAATGAATGTGAGAGGGAATGTAACATGCTTTTTAAGGATCTGGGTTTAGAACAACTGAAATTGGTTCATCTTCCTACCTACAGGAAAAGTTTAACACAGGAAGCCTGCCCAGGTCCCTTCCTGATTGAAGTTAATTCACAGTCCCACAGCATCCCAGCATGATTGGCTGGGCTGAGCTGTCCATTTCAGCCAAGCAGGGTTGGGCCCACCCCTCTCCTTTCTAGCTGGAGCACTACAACTGTTTCAGTTTGCTGAGAAGGGGTGGGGGTGTGAAATCCTGCTCTGGAGTGCAGCTGGGCCTGCCTGGAAGGTGTCCCCAGCTTCCCCACTCCCCTTGCAGCTCCAGCAGGGGCATGGCCAGACCCTGATAGCCTGAGGGGGAGGGAGGATTTAATCCCCACATTGTAGGGGGGTGGTATGAGCACCGATTGGCTCTGATGATGCATCCAGGGCCACAGCAGCCAGGGGTTTGTTTAATCCCTCTACTGCAGGTGGCAGCAGCGCAGGCACCAACATGGTGTTGACTCCGTCCCACACTGAAGACCCCTGTGCCAAGTCCTCAGAGGAGTTGCCAGCTCAATGCCAATGCAGGTCCCGCTGTGGGGAGGGGCTAGGGGAAAGGGGATGTGACCTGGCTGCCGGTGCAGAGTGGGGGTGGGGGAGAGCCTGGGCTAATCACAGAGCCTGATTCACTGCTGCCTTCCAGTGCAGCAGCACAGCCTAGGGGCGGGGGGTCAGCACCCACTGCCTTCTGCCTCCAGCCCCATGTGGGTGCCGTGGTTTACAGGCAGACTGCAGCTAGAGTGTAGCTCCTGGACCCCCCTCCCTCTCCTGACAGCAGTGAAGGATGGAATGGCAGAGGCGAGGGTGGTGGGCAGAGGCAAGGCATCTGTCACCCCCTGCCTGCTTGTGGCAGCACCGGGCATTCAGGCTGGGTTGCTGTGGGCCACGTTAGTGGGCAGTGGTGAGGGAGGCAAAGGACTGCCACAGCCAATTCTGGCCCAGCCCCGTGGCCCAGGGATGTGGGCAACAACTGGCCCATACCAGCCCGCCCCAGTTGCCCAGTCCCGCTGTGAGCAAGCAGTGGGTGACAGGTGCCTCACCTCCACCCACGGTGGTGGTTCTCTCTGCTGCTTCCTCCATGGAAGGGTGGGGGGTAGGGAGCCACACTCCAGCTGCAGTTTGCCTGCAAACCATGGTTCTCATGCAGGCCTGGAGGTGGGAGGTGGTGGGCACTGACTCCTGTCTCCTAGGGCCACCATAGTCCACGCCATGCTGCCATAGATGGAGGCAGCAGTGAGTCGGGCTCCATGATTAGCCCCAGCCCCCCCTACCCCCCTCCACATCTGCAGTCAGGTCACATCCCCCCCTCCTCTTCCCCCTCCCAGCAGTGGGACCCACATTGGCATCCAGTTCTGTTCACCGCTCCTCTGAGGGACTTGGCCCAGGCACTGTGTTGCAGGCCCTACCTGAGGGGACCTTTAGCATGGGATGTAGCCAGTGCCATGTCAGTGCTCATGCCACTGCCACCTGCAATTAAACCCCCACTTCACCTCAGGCTACTGGCATTTGGCTGCTGCAGTCCCAGTGGCATAAGCAGAGCCTATTGGTGCCTGCGCTGCCCACTGTGCAGTGCGGGGATTAAACCTTCCCTTCCTCTCAGGCTACCAGGGTCTGGCCACACCCCTGCTCCTGCTGTTGAAGCAGCCAGTGAGTGAGCAGGGGTAGGGGTGCTGGAGACCCCTGGTAGGAGCTGCTTCCCTCCTCCCTCTCCAGGCACAACTTGTTGAGATCAGTGCAGGTCAGGGTCAGCCCTCCCCAATCATACTCAGGCCTGTCAGGGCCTGGCCATGCTCCTCCCCACAACCTCCCAGCTCAGCTTCCCTCCAGCCTTCTGACCACTGTGAAAGGAAGGGAGGGCTTGCTCTAGCACCCCCCAGCTTTTAGCCTGAGCCACTGCAGGCATGTGGTTGTATTTCCGGAATCAAAAGTGAATGTCTATTCACTTGCAAATTGGTTCAATATACACAGGTTAGACTAACCTGCAAAGATTAAATCAATTCAGGCTTTGAATGTCTGTACTTAGCCTTCGAGGGAATAGTGTTGTGCAGATGATAACTTAGTCTTTTTACATACTACAGGTGAGATAAATAGTTTAAACAAAAAACAAGGTATTTTGAGGTTGTATGGGTTCAGAAGTTGATGGGAAGATGTGATTATTGCACTATGGATCAGCTGCCACCTTTACAACAACTTTTGAATCACTTCATATGTCTTTGAAATTCTTCAAAGGGTAAGTGGATAGAAATATCCACCCTATGAAGTGCTCCCAAAATAACCCTGAATGAAAGAGCAACGATTTGGAAGTGCTTTATTTTGAAGGGCTTCTAGTTATGTCTGTATTACTTAGAGAGCAGGACAGGGAGTTGCTCCTCAGTCCTGCACCATTCCACAGTGCTCTAGTCTCCCCAATACTATAAAGGGGGGTGGGGTGGGGAGAGCAGGGGGGACAGCCAATGAACATCCTCTATGTGCTCAGTTCAATGAATATCCTATATGTGCTCAGCTGTCCCTGGGGTTGGAGCACGAATCCCTGCATTCATCTATGCCTCCAGTCTCTTTACTCTGACAGGGGTTTAATGTTCATCCATTCCTAGCAATTTCCAGACTCCAAGAATCATGTAAGGAGTCATGGTCTCCAGGCCTGCCCTTGCACCTCGGAAACTGGGAGCCTGGAGACCGAGCACACAGTACAGCAGTTATTGGCTGCCTGCCCCACCCTCTCCCTAGGGCATAGGGGGTACAGAGCTGCAAGACAAAGGAACCCAGTACTGCATTCCCTGGCTGGAGAGCATGTTACTGCATACTGTCATATGATTTTGGCGTGTTCTGGCTGTGGAGGAAGCGGTTGTACACCTGGCCATGGCTAAAGCACTCCATTTTTATGCTCTTCAAAGTAGAGTGGCATTTGAAGTACTTCAAATGCTACTTAAGTTAAAGACCTCTGATTTCCTTTACTACTGATAATACATGAAAAAGCCCCAAACTGCAGGGAAATGCAAATATACCATATTTTCCTGTATATAACATGCCTCCAAATATAATTTGCACCTTGTTTTTGAAGGCATTATGAAGAAGATTTTTTTCCAGAGTTATGGCTGCAGAGGAGGGAAAGACCCTGATCTTCAGGCTGACTCTCCCTCCCTTTCCTGGTGTTAAACACCAGCCTCCATGGGTGGACCTATGATCTTGAATGGAGCTAAAGAATAGGAAATAGGAAAAAGAGACCAGAAATCCTAGTAGACAGTAAAATTCCCCATAGAAAGGTTAGCTTGATTAGTGGAACATTTAAAAGACAGTTAAATGAGACATAAACATTAACACTTGTGAAGTGAAGAACAATGAGCCATTAACTCAAGGACCAATTAATGGGCCATTAACTGCCTCAGCTGCCTGAATACCAGAGCCGATGCACTGTTGAGCAGGATTCAAAGAAGGATGCTTCTATCTCAGCCAGCAAAATCAGCTTCGTTGTTTAAAACACACACCCTGATTTGGGGAGGTTGACTGGGGAATAAGGTATGTACCGATGTGAGAAAATACTGTGTCTGATTAACCAAGCCAACTATATACAAAACGTAAGTTTCAGATTCATGGAGAAAAAAGAAGTTTGAATTAAACAAAAATAAATCTAGAGAAACTCCTATGAATTAGCTGTGATTTAGAGCAGAATCAGGCTTCAAGAGGAATTTTTGAAACAACCACAGTTATATAGAGATAAAGGCCCCAGGCAGATATTACATTTGTTGTGTGTGTTATATGCAAGTATTGTGCAACAAATCGTATCATACTAGATGTTAATCAAGTTTATCCCTGGATAAAAAGGCAGTTTATCCACAAAGTTGCTTGTTGAACAGCAACTTTGTGGTATGGAGTTATCCTGTGAACATTTTAACGTGTGGTCAACTGGCACATTATGATTTGTCACCCGATGTTCTCATATAATGCATGACAAATGTAATGTCTGCTAGGGGAAAAATACCACAAGTACCCACTGCATCTTATTGCACCATCTGTATTACTAGACTGTTTGAGAAGGTAGAAAATGGGATATTTGGGAGCTGTAGGTATAGGTAGATGGAATGGATTAAAGAAAGTTTATAAAAAATAGTTTAAGCTTGTAAGCCAGTTAGTTTTCTGATATATTGCCAACCATTTCACTGAAGCTACTACAGCAAAGGGGAAGTCATTGTAGATATGCCAGCATTTTTAAGGTCCTGATGTGCCTACCTCCTACTACAATCAGTTAATGACTAGTTAGTTATAAGCATAATAGTTTTAAAATCTAGTCCTACGTATTTGCTATAGAATATTGAAAGTTAAAGTTTTCTTTCCTTAATAATCACTTTCCCAAGTTAAGTCTCGCAATAAAAATACATATTTCTATATCTACAGTACTACCACTGAAGAATTTACTGGTACTACTTAAGCTATGCAGCCATAATTGGTGCTAGATAATGGCAAATCTTATTTAGCTGACTAAAATAAATGGGAACAATCCTGGCCACACTGAAGTAACTGGTTTGATATAGCTAAGATTTCACTTCTGACTATTTTTTAAATATTACCATCATATTTGCTTAAAATACTTGGTTCCATTATATACATACCACATGTATAGCAAACAGAGATATATACTCAGATTCCAACAAAAACATTTTGAAGAGATCATCTGATGGCAAACTGATCACAGAGTGAGTTGATTAGGAATGATCTATAACGATAATTACAATTTAAAAAATAGAGTGCACCCATTTGCAAGATGGGTGTGCTACTATGTAACGAAGACCATTGTGAAAAATGTACAAATCAAGAAGAGATGAAGAGGAAATACTTGCTATATGCAAGCAATTTCAGATACACTCTAGGTAATCAGTGAAGTGCTCATGTGGTATGCAAATACATTTATATATTTTAGGTTAGACATTGGTAGCTACCATAAATGGGTATGTGGTTCTAGCCCAGAGATAATTCCCTGGCTATATTCAGATATTCAGTAATATCTCTTGATAAGTTACTGTGATAGGGCCCTGCCTGAGCCACTGACTTATCAGACAGCTGATGGTTGGCACAAGCCCAGTGAGAAAGAAAAGCATGTGGCCCCGCTTGAGGGGATGTGTGCCCAGCTGTGCTGGGTCACCCCAGGCCCAGGTGGCCAGGCTGCAATCTGGCCAGCTGGCACCACACCAGCAGGAGGAAGCACACTGATTGACCCAGAGCCTGGAGAAGCAGGGCTAAAGGACAGGGCAAAGAAAAAAGAGGAGGGATTCACCGGGATGCAGGGTGAGAGCCCACACATTCCCTCCTCACTACTGCAGATGCTGCCAGACCACAGCCCAGACCAGAACCCTAGTGCAGAGCAGCACAGGTCAGGTAGAGAAGGGAGCAGGTGGTGTGTTGAAGTTAGGCAGGAGAATAGCCAGAAGAGCTGTACAAAGCAGCTGGCCAATGATGCATGACTGGTAGGGGAAACTGAAGGCCAGGAGCCATTGGCAATGTGTAGGGGGTGCACACAGGTGCACGTGCACCTCCTGAGCTTGGTGGTGCATGCCCTGTGAAAAAGCGCCACTGGCAGTTTGTGAGCAGCCCGTGATTGCTGCTGCCGCTGCCGGTGGCATCTGTGGGGGATTAGTGACCACTGGTTAGCACTTGCCATCCCCACCTCCCACCGCCAACAGTGCTGTGGCCACCCGCAGAGCTCACCACTTGCTGCTGCCATGCTCCCACTGCTGACAGCACCACTGCTGCCTGCGGAAGCTCGCCGTGCCCCCCAGGGGCACATGGCATTCATGCCAGGAGCATCCCAGACAGCAGCGAGCTGGAGCACAGGACCTGCACTGAGCCACCTTAGGCCAGCCCAAACAGCACAGAACCCTGCAAGGGAAGCAAGCAGGGGAGGCTGAAGACAAGGTTCAGCCTGCCAGCAGACTCAGACAGCCCAGATAAGGGCAGTTGGAAATGGTGCCCCAAGGCACTGTGGACTAAATTCACTACCCCTGGGAGGTGGGGGGGTCATCTAGTGCTAAGGCATCAGTGCTCTGCCTGGCCAACTAGCTTGAGCAGTTTAAGTTCAGTTACTTTTTTCTGTTGTAATCCTTTAAAGCAAAGGCACAGGCACTGCCCTGAGCACCTTCATGAGAAGAACCAAACAGAGACCAGACTTACCATCAAGTGGAAAGGGGTGGGATGTAGAAGAGGAGGAGTCTGTGGAAGACCAACCCAGATCCAGCTACACTAAGACCACCAAGGGACCACAGGTACGACCTTTCCATAATTAACCATTTATCATATAGAAATGACAAGTCATGGCAGAAAAGAGAAGGGAGGTGCATCACGAACAGGTAAACAGGGAATGCATGCTGACCATCAGCAGTATTTGTCACAGTTACACAAAGTGTAATTTTTTAGTTATTAAAAATAAGAGTTTTTGACATTATCTTTCTGTAATACCCTAGATAATTTCACACTGGGGTTCATGCCTGCTTGCCTTCCAAATTCATATATTAAAGTCAATCATGGTCAATAAAAATGTGGACTGATAGCTGCAGTCAGGAGATTTGGACTAAATCTTCTGGCTGTGTCAGAGATGTGGCTGTACTTTAGATTTATTATTTGGCCAAAGGTAAATGACTGTTGCTCTGTACCTCAATTCTACCTCTCGGCAGAATGTGGTTCTCTCACAGAAGTATTGTTAAGTTAAAGTTACTCGTGAGGTACACAGACACTATGGTTAGGGGAAACGTATAGATCCTGAACTCACCATTCTTGAGAAATACAGAGCAAATTTCACTCAAAATTAGCAGCACAGTTGTATGTACATAATGGGATCTGCAGCCTCCTTATGCAGGGATAAATGCTGCAAAATTGATAATGCTTTAAATAATAGTTTCTAGCCATGGTTATAATTTAGAATGGGTAGGATTAAATCAAATATGGCAAATAACTCACAGTGAAATCCTGGCCCTGCTACAGTCAATAGCAAGATTTTTACTGCGTATAGTGTGACCAGGATTTCACCCATTATAGCCTGATCCTACTCCCATTTATGACACAGAGTTTCATCATCAGTTCAATAGGTGAAGAAATGGGACCCAAATCTGACATAAATGAGTCAAAGAGCATTTGGCCTTAAAATGAGCAATTACTGACTAACATTATTGTTAGTTATGTAAATATAAAATATAAATCCTAGTAAATATAAAAACAGATTGAAGGAAGACATAAGATGGATGACAAAACTTGGACTGCCAGCTACTTCTATATCACCATAACTCTATAGCTAGATTTCATGATCTTTATGTATCCTTGATGTACAATACTTGCATAGGGGACATTTATAAGAAATATGGGTTTCTCCTAAACAATAGGGCTAAGCACAGATGTTCAAAAAGCCCAAGGTGGAAGCTCTTTAAATATCATCAGTATCATTATGAAGTGATCAGTAAAGCTAACCACACTTTATCATGCTGGTGAGGCCGCAGCTGGAGTACTGCATCCAGTTTTGGGTGCCACACTTCAAGAGGGATGTGGATAACCTTGAGAGGGGTCAGAAGAGGGCCACTCATATGGTTAGGGGCCTGCAGGTAAGGGCCTATGAGGAGAGATTGAGGGACCTGAATCTCTTCAGTCTCCTCAAGAAAAGGCTGAGACGTGATCTTGTGGCCATCTATAAATTCATCGGAGGGAGGGGAGATACAGCAAGGGATAGGAGATGCTCTGTTTACCAGGGCACCCCTTGGAGTAACTAGAAATAACGACCACAAACTGACAGAAAGCAGACTCAGATTAGACATCAGAAAAAATGTCTTTATGATAAGGGCTGCCAGAATCTGGAATGGGCTTCCAAGGGAGGTGGTGCTCTCCCCTACCTTGGGGGTCTTTAAGAGGAGACTGGACAAGCTCCTGCCTGGGGTCATCTGACATCAGCGCTCTTTCCTGCCTGGGGTAGGGGGTCAGACTCTATGATATGCTGAGGTCCTTTCCAACCCTATTATCTATGAATCTATGAATCATGCTTTGCTTAAAGTGCTCTAGGTTAGGTCAGAAGTGAACAGAATAGATGTTTGCTGTTTGGTGGGGGGTGGTGGCTAAGAACCTGCCTGCATTAGCCAAGGCCAACAGGTAGAGAGCGCTCTTGCATGCCTCCCAGTGTGCCCCATGGGCTCCCAAAGACTCCTGAGCTGAGGCAAATGGCCAAGGCTCCCCTGGTTGGCTGCTGGGCATGGGCTACCATGTCCCCAATTCCCTCCTACATCATCACAGATCCTCCACTGCACACAGGCCTGGGCTTCAAGATAAACCCCAGGGTGAACATAAGTCTCCACTGTTATGACTTGCACGTCTCCATGTCTCAGCCTGTCCACACCCCACTATGGTATCCTGCTGCCTGTGCCCATGCAGAGAGGCCCAGGAGCTATGGAAAGTTGCGCTGGTCACTTTGCATGACTCTCACTGGAGGCTGCAGGACAGCACATGCACCCACTTGGACTTGGTGCGGTGGCAGCTTGCCATGGCATGCACCCTCATGCCCATAATCCACCAGCCAGCTATCCCACACCCTGCACCTGCCAAGTGTCCTGTATTGGGCCACCAACTTTCACATGGCTGACAAGGACAAGGCCATCCAGGACCTCCGGACCATCAAGTGCTGGTTCTGGGCCTGCACCACCAGCACCAGCTCATGCGAGCAGATAGTCCTGGGCACCTGGGACAATGAACAGTGACTCCAGACCTTCTGAATGTGCCAGGTCACCTTCATGGATGTCATCATCTAGCTGGCCCTCCACATCATGCACCAAGATGTCAGAGAGGACCACCCATGGCTCCAGAAAATCAGGTGACTATTGCCAACATGAGCCTGGCCACTCTCAGCAATTACCATTAAGTCACCAACCAGTTTGGCATAGGCAAGATCATGGCTAGAGAGGCTGTCCAGGAGGTGTGCCTGGTCTTCCAAGCAGCAGTGTACTGCATCTGTCTCCCCACAAGAGGAGGTCACTGGCTTCCACTACATGGGCTTCCCCAACTGTTTGTGGGCCATGGGTGGCACTCACATCCCCATCCTCTGCTCAGCACAGGCATTCATCAACAAGAAGGGCTACTTCTCCATTGTCCTGCAGGGTGTTGTCAATCACCAGGGCCACATTCACCCACATTTTCACCAGCTGGCAGGCAGCACACATGATGCCCATGTCTTCCACATCTCCCTGCTCCCTGGGATGAAGAGAGTGGGTGCTACATTTCAGGAGTCCCCAATTTCATCACTGGCAATGTCATCCTCATCAGGGACATGGTCTTAACCCCCCCCTGACCTGGCTGATGAAGGCCTATGGGGAGCAGCTGGACCACCATAAGGAACACTTCAACTACTGCCTAAGCAGGTTCTCCACAACAATGTAGTGGATCGGCTGCCTCACGGCACACTGGCAGGCTCTCAGCATGAGCCTCAAGGTGGACAAGGAGAACCTGACATGACTCTCTGTCACCACATGTGCCCTCAACAACATCTGTGAAACCGGTGGGGGAGATCTTCCATGAAGCCTAGGCTGAGAAGGCACAGTGCATGGACCAAGAGGCCTGGCAGTGTGAGCACATGCAGTATAGAGATGGGGGAAGAGGATGATCCCTATGCTGGTGTTGGGAGTTCTGGCTCCACAAATACTTGGCTGACTACCTCCTCAGTGTCATCGACTGGAAGCCCTCCCCAGATGAATAAGGCTGGAGGACTTCAAGTACCTCAGCAGTGGGCCCCACTGAGCACTGCCCATGACCCAGGCTGCCGAAGCATCATTTCCCTTTCCGTCTCCCTCTCCAGCCCCCCTCTCTGGGGCATATACTGGGGTGCAGGGGAATGCAGCATGAGGAAGAGATGTACCACAGACTAATAAAATGTTGCAGCTGCCAAACTTTTTGTGTATTTAATATAGAAAGCCTGTTGAATGTTGTCCATGGCAGAACTTTATCCCCTTTCCCAATTAACAGAAACCATCAAACCTTTGCATAGGGAGGAGATGGGTTGAGAAAGTGGTGAAAGAACTTGGAAGAGGCAGTTAGGATGTGAGTGGTGGAGGGAAGTCAGGTAGTGAGTTGGACCTGGAAGGGGAGCAGCATACCTAATGGCCCTGGCACTGGGTCTCAGGCAGCCCAGTCCCCCTCCCATCACCCATTGATGCTCCCCAGAGTAGACCCCACCAGATACCTTTCTGCTAGGGCTGTGTGAAGCTTCAGTCGCTGATTCAATTCAGCAAAAACTTGGCTCGATTCAGTGGCTGAATCTCCAAATCTGAATCAAATCAGGAGACACTTTAACCTTTCCGAATTGAATCGGAACCCTCCAAATTGTTTTGGAGAGATTCGACAATTTGGACATAGACATAACTTTAAATATTTTTTCTACATACCTCAAGGTACCAGGTGGCTCATGAATGCTGAGATGCAGGGGTGGATGGAGCATCCCACAGGAGCTCAGGGGGGTCCCCAGAGTGCTTGGCAGCAGACCCAAAAGTGGACCAGAAGCACTTCCGGATCCACTGGGGAGCATACCAAGGGCCCACTTGTGTCCCCCTGACTCGGCAGCTGGTGCCTACTGGGTCTGGGGGGGGCACCCAGGTCCCCCCTGCAGCTTATCACCGAGCCAGGGGAACACAGGGTGGAGCACTTCTGGTCCACTTCCAGGTTCACTGCTGAGCATGCCAGGTGGGGCTCCCCCGTGCTCCTGTGGGATGTTCCATCTGCCCCACCATTGCAGTGTTCATGAGCCGTGCCTGGTAGAAAAAACATTTAAAGCTGTGTCTATGGCTGAACTGCTGATTCTCTGAATCAGCATCGAATCTTCAGATTTGGATTTGGCTGAATTGAGAGAACCATATGCCCACAGTTGTATCCACTTTTAATACTTTGTCTGCAGCACTCAACAAACACACTCCGTGCCTTTCTGTGGTTCCTTGGGGGGGTGGGAGGTGGTTCTGCATGACTCTGGGGCAGCTGCAGTTAGGCTCGCTTCTCCCAGGGTGGTGTCAATTAGGCAGAGTTATGTTCCCATTAAATGGAACATGGGCTGCTAAGTGCCTGAGACCAAGCAGGGAGGGGGGAAGGGCACTTGGCACCCTGTATACACTCCAGGGTGGGAGGGTGAAGGAGGGGGGGGGGGGGGGGGGGGGAATGAAGAGATGGGTTTAGTGCTCTGCACAATGCTGAAGAACAGATACCTTCCCAGCATGTAACATCCTGAGGCCCCACATGGTGAGTGGCAGGGCACGGTGATTCACACTCCCCCCATGCCCCACCATACCCTCATTGCCCAAACCCTTTCTGATCTTCTTGGCCATAAGGGCCTAAGAGGGCTTTGACTATGGGGGAGCTTGTAGTGGCTGGGGTCCCCCCTGTCCCCCCCCCCTACATGCTCCTTTCTTCCTCCCTCTCTTCACCCCAAGGCCTCCCCATTTTCACCAGTGCCTGGGCCCCCATCATGGCTGCATGGAGTGAATGCAAACCATACTCTCTCAGACTGCATAGTGTCCTTGCTTGGGGCTCAAGTCATCAGAAGAAGTAGGGGGAGGGTTGGTCATGGTTCATGTGGATTGTGCTTGCACAGCAGCCCCTATGCTGGTAGTGGGGAAGCTGGTCCACACTCTGTGCCTCTGGGAAGAGGGCAGCAAGGTGTCAAAGGAGTGGGTGCAGGACAGCCATGACCACTGTATGAGGAACAGTGTCCTGGGGCTCATGGTCTCAGCTGTGGTCTATGGGATCGAGGTTGAGGGTGGAGGGGGGCTCCCACAAAGCACAGGTGACCTATCTGGACTCCAGGTTCTGGGTCCCAATCTCCATAGCATTGGAGTTCTCCTCCCCATCCTGTGTGCCATGCTCCATGCTCTTGGTCATGGTTGAAGAGATGTCTTGGAAGCACAACTCCAGTTGCAGGTACACTTCAGCTCCCATATCCTGTGATGATGCATGGACCAGCAACTATGTTCCAGACTCTTCAAGGACCAGCTGCAGTAGGTGTACCTTTGCCCTGTCTCCAGGGATCTGCTCCTGGGCACCAGTTGTCCCACCAGCCTGCACTAAGGGAGGAAGTGGGACTGGAAACAGAGGCTTCACTGACTCAGGTTAGTGACAGCCTGGGGGCAGAGAAGAGCTGGGCTGGTGCTCAGGCAAAACAGACAAGCTCAGGCCAAGGCTAGAGGACTGCACTATGAGTGGGGGGTGAGCAGGATGCTGCAAAGCCACATGGGATGCTGGCAGAATGCGACCAATTTGAGTTGTGATTGGATGCGATACAGATGTTCGATAGCGTACTCTAACTTGAAGTGCTTTGTCTGATACCACATTCATTTAGGTCTATCTTAGATCAGGATCTGTTATTTTTAAAGCATTCTATATGCAATGAACTTCAGTTTGGTTATGGCTGTAGAGAGCTTTCTGAGCTCTTATCACACAGTAAGTGTAAAGTATGTACCTATCCAAAATGATCAGGTGTGCCCATCTAGTATGGGCATGGCATTTACAAAATGGGCACAGCTTAAACTTTGGACAGGAGGGAAAAGCCATATTAAAGACATTTAAAAAAATAATAAAAAGAAAGAACAAACTCTCCTAATGTCTCTACTCAGAGAAAGAAAAAGGTATAGGAGATAGCCAATAAGGGGAAGACAACCTTGAAGGTGACAGCACTGTGAGGCACAGTAAAAATTAAAGACAAGGGGAGAGGTGCAAAAGGGCAAAAGCCCCAAGAAATGAAGAAATTTCCAATAAACTATCTCTTCTATTTCTTAAAGGAATTGAAAAAAGCAAAATAATTAGAAAAAAAGAAAAGAAAAGAAAATGTAACGCAATATTGCTAAGGCTCTGCATAGAATACTTAAGGAAGATTTGTAGACTGCAAACATGACCTGACAAGAAGGATCTGTCATAGCCAAAGTGGCCGAGTGGAACAGAGGAGCAGGAAATGAGCACTGCCCTTTATCCTCTCAATGCAGCAAACAAGGGTGGACTATCATGTATCCAAAGGCAAAAAGTGTGCAGCTGAGTGCTTGAGGTGCATGCACACACCCAGCGAGGACGTGCAGATAGAAAAGGAGAGTAAAACTAGGCACTTATCTGACAACATATATGTTTGTAAAGCACAGTGTACAATAGTACAGCATCCTCACCACCCCCTGCCTACTAAGTCTGATAATAACCCTTAACTATGCTCCCTCCCAAACTCAATTCACTTTACCTCCCACATTCTCCTGATGCCTGAGGAAAAATAAACATTACAATGTGTCTTGGTGTATGGTCACACAGTCAGATTTACACCCACTTCCAAGAGCCTCGTGACTGTGTTTAATAGGTAAATAGAGACAATTAAGTACCACCCCAACACAGTAAAGCCATTCTTGCCTGTGGATGTATTTTTTATTCTGACAGGATCTGGATTTTTAATATCTCAATCTTCTTAAATATATTAGATTTCCTTCTTTCCTCTCATATTTTTTCTCGTTCCATTTTGGCAGTGCCATAATAGTCATGAGTAATGAGTCTTGAGCTCTTAAAGGAGTCTAAAGTTCCAGACATACTGCTTTTGATCACATTTACTATGGCAGTGGGTGGGAAGGGGGAGGCATCACCTGGTTCCCAGAAGTGGGAAGGGGGGTCCTCTGTACAGCAGTAAGTCCAGAGAGTACTATGATTTGGGGCATCCCAGCTTTAGTCATGAATATTTCAATCTGTTTTTCATTTTGTATTCATGGGCTTGTCCATTACCTTTTGTACTGGGAATGGGCTTAGGTGTAGTTGGGCTAATAATAGCCTGCTGGAATTATTTGGTGCCTTTTTACATTTTAATGGGTGTTGAGCTCCATGGGCTGAGGGCACTAATGTCACACAGGCTAGGGACAGACATTCAAAAAGCCCAAGCCTGAACTGATTCAATCTTTGCAGGCTAGTCTAACGTGGCTAGACTGAACCGGCTTCTAAATGGACAGACATCCTCTCTGGACTGAGGAAATTCAGGCACATGCCTGCAATGGCTCAGGCTAGAAGCTGGGGGTATTAGAGCAGCCCTCCCTTCTCTTACATAGCACTGAGCTGAGATTGGGCAAGGCCCGGCAGGACCTCCGATTAGGGAGGTCTGCCCACACCATCCCAGGCTTTTCCTACTCTGAGGCAAGGTGCGGG
>NW_005841838.1:6186034-6213993 GCF_000455745.1 Alligator sinensis | reverse complement strand
GGTGGGGGGGGGCTGCAGTGCATGCACCCATTTATGATACTTTTCAATCTCCCTCTCCCTGCTTCCTTATACTGCCTGCAGCAAACTGACAGGTGAGCAAGCCAGCAGGGGGCTGGTAACAGTGTTTATCACCTCACCAGCAAAACAATACCTCCAAAAAGCCCTAAGCAGTTACTGTCCTGTCTGCCTGTCCCAGTGAAACTGGAGACATACGCAGAGATACCTCTCAGCATTAGCTAGCATACCCATGCCTAGAGTCGATGGGGCTGGGGTCTGTGCTGTGGGGGATAGGAGGGAGGAAGTGGGGTGGGGGAAGCCAGACAGACCCTGCTGTACCTGCAGTCTCTGCTGGACCTCTACCCAGGGAGTAGAGGAGTGGAGCCAGCCTTGCTGTGGAGCAGAGAGCCCCAGCTAGAGCATGTTGGGAGAGTCTGGTTTATCTTAAACCAGCAAGGGGCCTGGGACAGACATTGTATAAACCGGTTTGAGTCAAATCAGTTAAGTCTGATACTACATTCAACCAGGTTTATCTCAAACTGGTTTCAGCCATTTTCAAACTCGTTTAAGTGCACTGAACATTTGTTCTGTTACAGGTTTAAACCAGTTTCCAATTACTTAAACCGGTTTGTGTGTAATGTCTGTCCCTAGCCACAAACTATTCTTATAGCCTTGCACAAATTATGTAAACTTTAAAGTTGCATGAACATATGCCTGTCTAAGCTTCTCGTTACAATTTTGCGAAGTGCATGCAGTACCTCTGGATGTCAGAAAGTAGGACTGTGTGTTCCTCATCATGTATATAACTTTATATGACTTTGTTTGTGAACTTTTGTGCATGTTCATATTTATTGCTGTCTAAATTATTTGTTGGTTCCCTATACTGAGGGAAGCAAAACTAGTTATGTTTTTCTGTAAAGCTGAAAGCATATATGTTTCCATTTTTTTCACAAAGACTGCAGTTTCCCCATTATTGTGAGGCCTTAAGGCTATTAATAACAGAAAGCAAGTGGAAGAGTTGCAATGAGGAATTGTAGCAGGTTGCCACCTCAGGGCCTTTCAACCAGGCTTTGTCCCTCCCCCAAGCATCTCTCAGCAAGCCTTAGTATTGCGCCGTCTTTCACCCTATTGGCCTTTGCTGCCTGAAGCACCTCTCAGCCTGCCCCAGTTATATACACTCCTTCATCAAGCAAAGTAAGCAAACCTTATTGTCCTGGATGCTGAGATGGGTCAACTGTGGCTTCAGGCTTCCTATCCCAGGTTTGTCCTCCTCCCTGTCTCTGGTGCTTCTCCTTCGCCCTCCCCCAACTCCCTGGTTCTTCCTACTTCACTTTGATTCCCAGTGCCAGGTCCTCATTAACCTTCCCACAGCTGCAGCCCTTTAGTTTAACTAGCTGCTTTCTTTTAAGGCGACAGGCCATCCTGTTACAGGAATTAAACTGCTTCTGCAAAGTCTGCAGGGTCTTACTACAAACATTTCAAATAAGAAATCAACACCTCTTATGTTTTTATATGAACCTGTTTAAAAAAGGTGACTATATTACATTGGAGACAGCCACCTGATTCTCACTCCATTATCACTCTGAAAAGACTAGATCAGAGAGAAGAAAAAAACGGGGTTTTTTTGTAAAGGACTTTGTCTTAAGTTTGAGACAACTGATATACTCTGTTCTCTTCATCATCTACTAGTGTGTAGCTGCAGCAGAGAAACTTTTCTTCTAGTTTCAATGTGTTGCTGAACTTACATAAACTGATGGAAATAGAATCATAGGGTGCCTACAGATGTTTAGGGGCCATGCTCTAACTCATGGCATTTTACACAATGTGTCTTGAGTTAGAGCCTCCTGCCCACCCAACTGATGTTTGCCTTGCCCCCCGCCCAGGTCTCCTGACAGTGGCCGCAACAGCTGCCAGCTCGACTTTGCCATTGCCAGAGCTGGTGGGGGCAGGGCAGGGCAGGGTGGAACGGAGCTTCCTCTGCTCATGGGCTTGGCCCGGCTCCTCCCAGTACCCCAGCCAGAGTAGCCGGGGTGGGGGGGCTTACAGGGCGAGGGGGCTCTGTTCTGGCCAGGCAAAGCCCAGCTGACAGCTGTGTGCTGCTTCTCCCCATGCCTCTGCACCCCGGCCTTCCCTCCAACAGCCCTGCAAAGGTGTGAAAAATTAACCCTCAAGTGAACACAAATTCCCTAAGGTGCTGTTTTATAGTCCCTTCAGCTAACACCTGATTTAAATTGAGGGTTATTTTTTCACATGATTGGCCATTTTAAAAGCACTCTGCAGCCATGCACATGTGTTGTGTCATGGCTGTTGGGTGCTTTCAAGGGCTTGATCATGTAAAAAATGTAACATATAAGCACTCATAGTAAAATAGGTCTGAAGGCGACCTCAGGAAGTCATCTAGTCTAGCTGTCATTCAAGTTGTATATCTGCTTACAGTGTCACATTTATACAATGGCATACATCAGTGGCTTACAACCTGTTTAGACTCAAGGAATCCCTTGATAGACTCCAAATACTCCCTGTAAAATGTCATCTCTTTGTTTTCAGTAGTTTTTTGACTATGGAAAAATAACAGAGAAAATTTTCTGTTCAAGGAACTCAGAAAGACCACAACAGGTCAAAATGTTTTTAATATTACAGACTTTTATTTATAATCTCTGGGGTTATTTTGTGGGGTTATATTGGGTTTGCACACTTAACAGCACTAACACTGCATGGCATCCTGTGGCACCCCTGAAAGGATCTCAAGGCACCTCAGGGTGCTGCAGCACTCTGGTTGAGAATCACTGGCACACATGGTAGTTTAAATGCCTTGGGACAGGAAAGGCTGGAGCTGTGCATTCATTGTAAGCTTTGCTAAAAAATTCTAAATCAAATATAAAATGTGTGTCTACCCATGTGTGTCTGTAGGTTTTTAAAATGAGTTTAGAGTTATGTGAAAACTGCTTATGTAATATTGTCTCTATGCCTATTTCAACAAAATTGTCCTGCTAGCATGGCTTTCACAGTTAGAGATATATTTCAAGTATTTTCCCCACACATTATTACTGGAGGTTATTGAAATAAAAAAATATTTTTGGT
The DNA here is from genome assembly GCF_000455745.1 of Alligator sinensis. NCBI lineage: Eukaryota > Metazoa > Chordata > Crocodylia > Alligatoridae > Alligator > Alligator sinensis. The sequence goes on along the minus strand of NW_005841838.1, from coordinate 6,210,915 downwards.
TTTAAACTTAGGCTTGACAAAAAGACAACTGATGTAAGAAATATTTCAGGAAATACAGCTGTCTAGGATAAGGGACCAATCCCCCCTTACTACAGTAGGGATTTCTGTTGGGCATCAGGAACAAAAGCGGTTAGGTAAGAATGCAGAAGAACAAGGATTTAGGTTATAATAGTTCCATAAAAGTTGGGCAGGATTTCAGGTATCACTATTCTTTATGGCATTTACAAGGGTCTCTTTCTGTCTGTATGGCTGCTCTATTTATTACAAATCTGCAAGTGCTAGGTATTTATTTGTAAAAGACCCCTTTCAACTTCTGCTTTATACAGATAACAAATAAAATATCACTAAGGGGAATATATGAACACAAACATACCTCTCTGTCCATTGTTAGGATAACCTACAGTTAAACTTGGGCTAAGAACATGTGATGACTGAAGGACAATTAAGCGGACCAATAAAATATATTTTATTGCTGAGTCAATTGAAAACAATTGCATAACATAAGAGGCTGAATCCAGGAATTCATTTTAAGTTTAAGTCTGTCTTTGATGTATACAGTTCAAAACTCAGGATAAGTTTTCCCATCAAAAGACTTCTGTTAATGAGGCTTCTAACTAGGGTAAGCTAGATCAAACATTTCTGAATGCTTACTATACTCTGCATGTGAGAGTGCTCCACCTTTTATAAATGCAGATTATAAAGGACAGGCTTTTAAATAAACTCCTTATCCAGCACTAAATTAGAAATGTGCAGTACAAAGGAATGCTGAAGAAAGAGCAAAGTGGCACCCACATTTAATTCACTGGAAATGAACAACTTTGGAGAGCAGTTAATATAGAAGGGACACTGGTAATAGGGTATTTTTGCCTAGATATCACACAGTTGCACCTGGATATTTTAAAGATTTGTTACAGTTAAAGTCAGAGAAATTGATAAATGGTGTAATACAAGAGATACCCAGGAGGGAATAGTGACGTTCAGGAAGACTGAAAAACTTCAGTAGCCATATTGCTGCCTAATTACAAGGCAGGTGAAAGTCAAAGGAAATCCCAAAACCAGTAACTAACAAGAAGCTACGCAAGAGGGTAAACTGTTGTTATCCCTACTAATAGTGCTGAACAATAGCCATCCATAATATGGCATCTAATGTCACTTTGATTATGTCACTTTCCCCCTGTGATCACCACAGTTGATTAAACATATCCTTCCTAACCCATCCTGCATTGCAGAAATAGAAGTGATCAAAGAGGGAAAAATAAGGAAAGGTAGGGAGAATGGATTCAAATATTTCAGTTAGAAAGCAGTGAGTGGCAGACTGAGATATTGTTAATGTAGGCCATGTCATAATAAAACATACATCTATCAAGAGGGATGGCTTTGGAGTATTTGGGGTAATACCAAAAAAGACCGCACTGCTGTATTTCAAGCCTCAAAGTGTTTTGCAGCTCCTTGAATTGTTAGATAACTGCTCATTTCAAATGCAAGTACTATGACAAAATGAGATAATATTTTATGGGAAATAAAGAACCCAGTAACATATGACTGGAGATGATGACTGTCTTTAGTACAGTCTAATTACTTGAGCATTGGGATTAGTAGGTTATATTTATATATATCTCAGAGTACCTGCAGTACTTTGTCAGTAAAGACAAGCCACTTTCTGGGCAACAAATTGTGTTCCCTACAATCCTTACAAAAAACAAAGTCCATCTGGTTTCTCATTAGCCATAAAGACCATGCCCAGCCCTTATAGCAAAAGTATGTGAAGGTCAAATATAGAAATCAATGTCAAAATATAATGTAACAGCTGCTGCTGGATTTGAAGCAGGGCTCAGGATCTCTGCAAAGGCAAAGAGGAAAGTTGCAGAAAGTTGTTGCTTGCAAGAGCATATGCATGTTTTTGATTGGCTCCTGAGGCACGCGAGAGGAGGGAACTCAGCTCCAGGGACTCAGCCAGACTCAGAGAATGGAAGGAGCCCCAGGACCACAGAGTTCAGGGCGGAACCACCCTGCAGCCGGCCTGTAAATTGAACCTGCCCTTAGTGATGGGGAGAAGATAACCTGGTATACTTTTTGAGGGACTGGTGTGGAGGAAAAAGGGTGGTAAGGTAGACTTGCCTAGAAGGGCAGGATGTTGATCTGGGAAGGCTCTGGGGAGAGTTAACTGAGAACCAGCCTGGGGCCAGGTGTGTGATAAACCCAGAGTTGTTTCAGTTACCAGTACAAGGGGTCCTGTCTGGGAATTGGAGAAAGGTACTTTTTTGCAGGGAGGGGGGGCAACAGTGCAGAGAGAGCTCTTCTCCACCCAGGCTCTAGCAGAGAGCAGGACTTTCTGGAGCAGCAGCACCAGTCATGGTTATTGTGTTGCCAGTGTGAAGGAGAGCTGATGTCTTGTTAACCCTGTGTGCTTCTGCTGAAATTCACTGGAGTCCCAAGGTACTGAAGGTGTCTTAGATTCAATTTGTATAGAGTGTTTTAGTTCATTGATACCTGCCTTTGACAATTACATTATTGATATCCTGTTCTGCTACTAACCTCATTCATATATTGACTGTTTTGTAAATAATAAACTGTATAAATAGTTAGACTATATGTACTCCAGTGTGTGGGGAAACTCCCAGCCTTAGGGGCTGGGAGGTTGACCGAGGCTATTTGACACCCCAGGACCCAGAATCCGGACGTGGCTGCGGGTAGCACTGTGGCTAGGGTTACAATAACACACAAGGATTGATCTTGATTGCTCCCTTGAGGCTGTTGAGCTACAGCCCGGGTAATGTGAGTGGGTGGCAAAAGGCTTTTGGTGCAGTAGGAAACATTTTGATTGACTCAACTAGGATTTCTCCAGGAGAACCGGACCAGGATGCATTCTAAAGTGGCCAGCTAAATACCTTTGGCTGTCCCAACTGTGCCAACCTAGCTAAACTACTTAGGTCATTGACAGAGCAAGGAGATCATATTGTAGCCAAGCCCCTCTCCCTCCACACCCACCTTGCTTTGCAAGGAATACATGGATACATTGTGGTCAGTTCTTCTGGACCACTAAAAATGGGAAGGGACAAGAAAACTCTCCTTTCCTTGTATAAACTAGACCAGCCTAAATGTGTCCTAAACGTGTAACCACAGAATTCCTACCATTTAGAATTTAGAATTAAAGTTAACACTCTGACTATCAGCAAAAGTAGTCATTACATTTACACCAGTGTGAGTAAGATCAGTCAGGCCCTCACTGCAACTTAATTAAATATTGCATAGTTCCAGAAATTAATCACAATGAAAAATCAAACTCCACAGAAAAGGGTTTCTGCACACTGACACTGTGCTCCTAGAAGTGCCTGTAGCTATGTGGCACATAGCTGTAAGAAAGGACTTGGACACAGTCCTGTCCTTGAAGAACACATGCACAAGGAACAGTGTTGTTGCATTTAACTTCCCGAGAGATCATTGAGACTCCAGTAAATGCAATACAGTTTGGGGATTTTCTTTTCCTTCTTCAGCAAAACAGAATCTCTTCAATATGGTTCTTTCTGATGGAAGTCTGTACCCCTAACCTCTGCCTGTTACCAAGTGCTATTAAAATATAACAGTAACTAGTACAAATATATGTTACATATAGTAGGATAATGCTGTAGAAAAGAGAGAGAGAGATACCTGGGAAAAGGTTATGAGGAATGCTGACAACAGTGTTCAAATGATCCTATTTCATGCCCCCTTTTTAAAGGATTACAGATCCATTTATCTTCCCTAAATTTTACTGGATGGAAGGGGATTGGTTCACTCTGTTGCTCCAGAGATGTGCAAATGTGATCATGGAAAATGGAAGGCAATTATCCTCTCTCTCTCTTAAGACTTATAGGACCCAAACAAGAATCGGGAGCCATTTATGCCAGGTGTTGACCAAGAGATAGTAAAAGGAAAGTTTCTATTCTACTGTATGCACCAACACACTGTTCTGGAGATTCTTAAGGGAGAAGGCAGCTTTAAATTTAGTTCAAAATCCTTAAGAATTTTACGTGCCCCTGTCCCTGGTCAGCAGCGCTCACAAAAGAGCTCTGTTGGCCATCAGAACCTTTGAACCACTGTAAGTCTCACCTATAAACTCTCTTTGTACCACCAGAGATCCTGTGCTTTAGTTAACACCAGTGGAAACCAGCATAATGTGGGCTGAATGAATCTCTTTATCAATATTATTATTATCATTATTTATAATAATGGTAATGGTAAAGATAATGATATGATCTGGTCATTTCACAAGGTTGGTTTCCATTGTATTATCAGACCTCTCTCTCATTTTTCCTCTTTTTATTTTATAATGCTCTTATGCATTTCAGTTCACCATTAACAATCTTTTTGGGCTGCCTTTCTACAATTGATCCCCATTTTAAATTCCCACTGGGAAGCCTGCTCACCTTTTAGATAATGTTGAAGATAATCTGGTAGCCTCTCTCAGCCTCATAACCTGGAACCACTACAACCTGTGCGTGCCTCCTTAGCAAAAAGTGGAATCTAGAAATCTTAGAGCAGCAGTTCCCAAACTGAAGATTGTGCCGCACCAATTTAAAATGATACAACCTTAAGTACCACCAGCAAATTTTTCAGTTCAACCTTAAGTACCACCAGCAAGTTTTTGTCATATAAAGTAATTATAATAAATCTGTTAATGTGTACCACTGACAGGTGGTCTCTGTACCACTGGTGGTATCCGTACCACAGATTGGGAACCACTGTCCTACAGCGTGTTGTATAATAGGGTCAGTACACTGTATGTAACACTGCAATTACATGGAATTAACTGTAGTTTAGTAGACTTGACTAACTTGAACAGAGTTGTTGCCCAATTCTGCAGAATCCTTGACATTTTCTTCCATAAAATACTGTTAATATTTCTGTGCAAAAAAAAAAAAAAAGAGCTTTTCCATACACTCAGGCCACAGTTTTCTGCAGCAAACACCACCAAGACACCAAAAGTTCCTATGTATGTCTAGTCTAAATGCAGAATGTGGTGGAAAAAAGGAAACAGGACAGAGGGAAGGACTGTGTCAGTACTGAAAATTAAAAAGGAAAACAAAACACCACCTGTGTTTCAGGGACTGACTGGGATTCACAGCTCAATCTAATTATCTGGCATACTAATGTCCTGGCACTCTGCTTGGGCTAACTGCTGAAGCATAGACGTAATGTAATGCATTTCAGTGGAGACGCTTAACTGTGCATAGCATAGTTTACTGCGCAGTAAGCATGTATGCTGCCCTGGATCTTTGCTCCCTGCAGAGCCAGATTGTGCAGCAGGGACCAGCACTGCCATGCTGCATGACCTGGCTCTGCAGGGAGCAGAGATCTGTGCGTCAGGGCCTCCTCCTCGCTGCTGCCCACCCCACGTGGCCCCGGATCTCTGCTTTTTGAAGAGCCAGGTCGTGTGGCAGGGACCAGCACTGCCCTGCCACGTGACCTGGTTTCACAGGGAGCAGAGATCTGTGCCAGGGTTTCCTCACCACCGCTGCCCACCCCGTGCAGCCCTGTGTTACTGGGGCAGTGTGGGGCAGGCAGCAGCGGCGAGGAACCCCCTGGCATGGATCTCTGCTCCCTGCAGAGCCGAGTTGCGCGAGAGGGCAGCAGCATACAACTGTTTCCCTGCAATCCCAGCTCCGAAACTCAAAAATTTTCCGAAACATTTCCAAAATGTTCTGGATGCTTCATTTCATTTCAGAGATGTTTCTGAGCCTTCCATTTTGATTTGGATTCAGCATTTCAGGTGCTGAAATGGCCGAAAACACCTCTGAAATGAAACAGCTGATGAAATTTTGCACAGCCTTATGTTAAAGCAATTTAGAAGCTTACCAGAGTCTCTATCATCATAATAAAATGAATTCTAAATACCGATATTTTTGCTGTTTGCCTTGGTTTTCTTACCATAGAGCAGTTAGAGCTCCCCTTGATCCCTTCACCAACCAGGATGCGGGGAGAGCTGCCTCCATATCAGCATGAATAAACAAAGGGGTGCAAAGGGCTTTAAGATGCTGCAAGACGCACGTGCATGCTTGTCTGGACACGCCCAGTGAGTCTAAGTAAAGGACACATGGCATGGCTGGGGCACTTAAATGGCAGATATTTAACGTGCCTCTCTGGCTTGCACATTGGCTAACATGTATGAATGGATACCAGCCAGAGTAAATGTTCTAATCTGCAGGCATTTGTTTATTCATGCTATTTCATATTCTGGTAAGGTTAACTAAGAGTTGACTTTATCACAACATTTTTAAAAAGTCTAACTCAGTTCAACAAGATAATTAAGCATGTCAACGCTAGCATTTAACTCAATGTGACTATGCATAGAATCATAGAGAAACAGGACTGGAAGAGACCTCAGGAGCTCATCTAGTCCAACCTTTTGCTCAAGGCATGTCTAAACCACTCCAAACAATATTTGTTTAACCTGCATTTAAAAGTTTCCAGTGATGGAGCTTCCACAGCGTCTCAAGATAATCTCTTCTAGTGCTTTACCATCTTCATAGCCAGAAAGTTCTAGCATCCAAATTGCATGAGCTGAAAGATGGCACTTAATTACCTTGCTGAATCAAGTCTTTAATGCACTATGCATAGCTAATTTTTAAAGCAATTCATGAAATAAAACCAGGATGCAACAGTGAAGGCTAACTAGTCACTAACTCAATTTTCTTCCTAGAGTTTACACTCTGCTGTCCATTAATTTGTCACGCACCACTATTTGTTGTTACTGTTGCAGACAGGAAGAATGCCTGCCCCATTATTGAAGTCTCCCACTGTTATCTCTTGGTATGGGTCCTTTCCAGAGCTCCTCCTCCCCTACACCCTGGTCCATCACTCACCCAAATGATGTACTTAGGAATCACCATTCAACTATGAAGAATTACTTAATGATTTGCTCTTCATTCTAATCTCTGGATCTTTGACAGTGTCTATTTCTGGTCAGGTCCAGGTCAATTAAATCACAATCACAACTCAACTGTAATGGATAAGACAAATGATCCTCTGCTGCTCATAGCACCCTTCCTGACCCAATATTGGTCAGTATTAGGTCCTCTTATATCCCAGGTCACTGTTGTCAAATAACTTCTCACCTCCTGGCCAATTCAGCTTCACTAATGCACATAGCATCTTGAAAGACCCCATGGCCCCTTTTTATCTAGGCTCCCAGTTAATAACAGGAAACTCTCACACCACACAGTCCCGCTGAACTTTAATTAATTTCCTTTTGGGTTTTGTGTTCTATTCTCGCTAAAGCTCAGAGCCGCTCTCAATACTGTCCTGGCTCTGTTTAGGCAATTTCCTCTTCTGATTTTGTGTCTCAGTTTTCAAGCTCAGGCTTCTCTTGATCTAGTTAAGATTTGGGTCCTGCACTAAGCCACCCTTCTCAGGCCTTAATTATTCCCAATGCACTATGCCTGATGGCTTGAAAATGGTATTTAAAGGTTAGTTTTTGGGGGAGCTGGCTTATAGGTATGCATACATTTATGCATTATAATGGTTTAGGATAGGCAGCAGAGGTTAACTGATTTCTAAAAGAATGGGTCTCACACACGCAGTTTTCTCAGCCTTCAGAAGCAAACAGGCTGTCTAACAAACAAGGACACAGTCTGAGAAACTGGGGGCATGTACCACACTTTTCCAGAACATGAAATAAGGTGGCAGCAGTTCACAAGGTCAAAGTAGGGGGCCTAAAATTCCTGTTTTAGAAAAGGTGTGCATGTGTTGAGTTTGGAATATGCTGATGGAACAGAAACATGGACAGTGTGATGAACACAGAGAGATCAATCAGCAACAGCCATGGATGAAGAGTCATCAGGAGGGAAGGAAAATACAAAAGCAGAGACTTGAGAACACCAAAGTTCCTGGGTCCTCCTCCTCCCTGTCCCAGTACCCTCTCATCCACCCCACTGGGGGGAGGTGGGCCTCAGCATCCCACCTCTAGGCTGCTGACATGCTGACATCTGACACCTAAGAGAAAGCCTTCAGAGTGAAGCCTGTGTCCTAGCCAGACATTCCTTGAGTCTTATGACAGCCCTAGAATTGGTAGATATAAAGAATGGCTTGATTGTTTGTATTGTTTCTTTTCTGCTATCACTGTGCATCAATAAATTTGCCTATTTTTGAATGGAAAGGTTGCGGTCGGTTTGATAAATCCAGAGCCAACAATACCCAGGCTAGGTCTCTGGCCCCTTGCCAATTCACTCTCTTTGTGGTTCTCTGTTTTCCTGCTCCAGGACTCACTGCCCCTCCAACTAGAAAACCAGTACCTGTTTTTCCCTCTTTAATGATGGGGCAATATCCCTACTGGCTCACTGGGGTTGGAAAAGGCAGTGATTGTGCGTGGCATGTCCCGTGACTTCCCGTGACTTCCAGCCACTGGGAACTGTCGGCCCTCACTGATGCCTCATCCTCACCTCTGTGCGGATTCCAGTTAAGTCTCCTGGCTTTCCCCCTTTCCATGGGAAAGGAACTACCATGCTGCTCCCAGAGGTCTCTGTTATAAGGAAAACCAGAATGCCTAGGGCCTTTGGGAGTTTGTTTCAGCCACATTGTCTACAGCGTGGGGAGTTTAACTATTTCATTCCTGGAGGGGCAAGTGTAGCAGGGCTTGAAATAGATCCCCGGCTACATGTGCAGACACAAGCAGAAGTCATCCCTGGCACACACTACTAATTGAAACAATCATATATAGTCAATGTATGCTGTTTGTTTCTAATGAGGTGTACCAACTACACAAAAAGTAGAAGAGATAAGCCGTCATGCTTCAGGGTGCAAGATAACCATTTATAGTCTTGAGGGATGAAGAAGCATCCCATTTGGGCTGGCTTTCCATAGCCGTTCATTATACACACATTGACACCAATATTTAAGCACGTGCAACCTCCTTAATCATTAGGAGCACATTTGACATTGCTGTCTGGGTTAACACACCAAAAAAGTACTATAGAGGTTGGCCAGCCAGAATCATGGAGTACCCACATAGCCGTTTCCTTGACTGGAGCAAGGACCCTAGCAATCATTAATATAAACACACTACTGTACTGCTAAGTTTGTACTGCTAAGTTATCCCCACCCACAAAGACCCTCAATATCAAATAAAGGGACAGTAGGATCAACTCTCAGCTCATTCTTAATCTTTGCCTTCCTGATTTTGTCCCTGCAGGTTCTTGCTATTTCCTGGTAAGCTACCCTGGTGACTGGTCCATTTTTCCATTGCCTATATACTTTTCTTTTGCATCTGAAGCATCCTAGAAGCTCCTTAAGCTCTTGCCATTCTTCTTATGATTTTCATCATGTCAGAAGAGTTTCTAGTTGTGTTTCCAATATTGTGCCCTTTTGAAGCTCCCAACCTTCCTAGGCATTTTTATTTTGCTTTAGTTCCCAATAGGCAATCTGCTCACCTTGGGCATCTATACACATGCTCTGGGAGGTGGGGGGACGGCACTTTAATTAAAGTTCCTGGATTGTCATATGTATCAGCATCCCCATGCTGAAAAATGATGGCAGGGTCACTTCCAAATGAGCTTTAGTTAAAGCTCCCCCACCACCATTTTTCAGCATGGGAACACTGATACACATGACACTTTAATCGAGTCCGCTCCAACATGCTATCATTACAGCATATTGGAGCAGCCTCGATGCACACGTATAGATGCCCCTTGAAAATAATCAGTCGGCCTTGTCTTCCTAGGCATCTGTCAGGGATTCTGATCAAGCAGGCCTGGCTGAGCCAAGCACTTGTGTTACCACACCTGCCCCTGATCCCTGGCTAATGAAACTGACCCAGTTCTCTGCAACAAGATTGGCTGATGAAAGCACCAGTTACCTGTTTTAAACATATCTGAAGCCTCATGCCACAGGCATGCCTTTACACAGCCTCAGTCTGTTCTGGCAAGCCTCAAGTTTGCAGCTGTCCCTGGTTCTCTTGACTCAGTTTTTCCTTTTCCAGACCCTGATCTTGGATCTCTCCTGAAACTCAGCACTGGCTCCACTCTCTGGCTTTCCTGTAGGGCTGTGTGAAGCTTTGGTCCCTGATTCAATTTGGTGGAGATTCGGCCTGATTTGGTGGCTAAATCTCCAAAATCCAAATTGAATTGGAGGACCCTTAAATCTCTCCGAATCAAATCGGAACCTCTGAATCAATTTGGAAAGATTCAGCGAGATTTGATGGTTCGGACATAGACACAGCTTTAAATGTTTTTTCTACATACTCAAGGTACCAGGCGGCTTGTGAATGCTGCAATGCTGGGGTGGCTGGAGTATCCCACAGGAGCATGGGGGGCTCCCCAGTGTGCTCAGCAGCAGACCTGGAAGTGGACCAGAAGCACTTCCAGTCCACTGCTGGGTTCGTCACAGAGCACGTGGGGAACCTCGCCACGCTCTTGTGGGATGCTGTATCCGCCCCAGCATCGCAGCATCCATAAGCCGTGCCTGGTACCTTGAGTACGTAGAAAAAACATTTAAAGCTGTGTCTATAGCCAAATCGCTGATACTCCGAATCAGCATCAAATCTTTAGATTCAGATTTGGCTGAGTCGAATCGGGGACAGTCATCCGAATCAACGAATCAAAACACTGTCCCCAATTTGGGCCAAATCTGAATTAAATACAGCCTGTTTTGCACACCCCTACTTTCCTGGCACCTTGACTTGGCTTGGATTCCTTGACCTTGATCTCAGATTTTGCTGGAACTTGGCCCTGGTTCTCTGACCCCTGGTTCCTGACTTCAGCTTCTGTCTTGGCTATGCCTCTTGGCTCCAGTAACTTGTACCCCCACCCTGCTGACCTCCTAGTTGCCCAGCTGCCTAGGCCCTATACAAACCCTCACAGCACCATGCCTTTTAACTCCTCGAGTCAAGTGAAATTCACCCCTTTGAAATATAGCATCTTAGTTTTGCTGACCCCATTCTTTCCCCATCTCAGGATCTGGAATTTTATCAGATTGTGCTCACTTATTCCCAACTTGCCTTTCACCTTTGCATCTTCCACCAGTTCTACTCCACTGGTCAGGATAAGATACAATATAGATAACTCCCTAGTTGTATCCTCAACCTTCTGGAACAGAAAGTTGTCCTCCACACATGTTAGGAAATGGCTTGACATTTTATATTTGGCTGTGTTGTTCTTCAGCAGATGTCTGGAAAATTGAAGACTGCTATCAGTACCATCCCATAGTTTTTGGATAGATTTGCCACATCCTTGAAGAGTGCCTCATCCACCTCCTTTTCTTGATTTAGTAGCCTATAATAAATCCCCACCCATGATACTTCTATGTATTGTAGTATTTTATATAAATGTGATGCTGTTTTAGTGAGGCAGTGATTAAATGGCCCTCACCTAGTCACACTTTGAAGAGCAGAAATAGCTTAGAATTAGCCTGAGTTGTTTACTGTCTCCCTTGAATTTACATTTTTAAAGAAATAGCACCAAACTATTGGGGAATGAGAGACAGTGGATCCAGTTAATTACCAAATCGAATCACTGTCCTCCGAATTAGCCAAATCCGAATCCAAGGTGAATACTAGCTGCTTCGCACAAGCCTAGCGTGCATTCTTTCAGACATAGACTACTATGTCTGAAAGGATGCACACATGCTCCTGGTTTTAACTGGATCAGAAAAGAATTCTGCTCTGGCAAACGTACATCTTGGGGAGAGGTGGGGAGGGGAAAAAGTTACTGGTATAGTGTGAGCCCCCCTAGAATGGAAGAGGTGACATATGTCAATAGCCACATAGGCAAGCTTGCTTAAGCCTGTCTCAAAAGCATGGCTTTATCTAGTCTTTCTGAATACAGGAGAGAGTGGATTCCCTTGGTCTGAGCAAAGCAGGCTGACTAAAGAAGCTGCCAGGGGAACTGCAGGAAGCTGGGACAAGTCAGGGGCAGAAACTGCTTTTTAACTTGCTGAAGCTGCCTAGGAACTGCATCCTTCAATATGTAGCACAGGATAAGAACAGGTTATTATTCTGATATTGTCTTTTGTTTGTTTACCTTTATAGATCTCTCTCTTAACATCTCTCTCTTAAGATGGGAAACTCCCTTCTTGAGAGCATGGAGGCAGAAAGGGATCTTGGAGTTATCATTGATTCCAAGATGAACGTGGGCCGACAATGCAAGGTCACGGTCGGCAGGGCTAACCGGACCTTGTCGTGCATCCACAGGTGCATCTCAAGTAGGGCCAAGGAGGTGATCCTCCCCCTCTACACAACACTGGTCAGGCCGCAGCTGGAGTACTGTGCCCAGTTCTGGGCACCCCACTTCAAGAGGGATGTGGACAACATTGAGAGGGTCCAGAGGAAGGCCACCCGCATGATCCTGGGACTGCAGGGCAGACCCTACAACGAGAGGTTACGGGACCTGAACCTGTTCAGCCTTCACAAGAGAAGGCTATGGGGGGACCTGGTGACCATCTATAAACTCACTAGGGGGGGACCAGAAGGGTTTGGGGGAGACCTTGTTTCCCCTAGTGCCACCCCGGGATAACAAGGAATAACGGCCACAAGTTGTTGGAGAGTAGGTTCAGGTTAGACATCCGTAAGAACTACTTCACAGTCAGGGTGGCTAGGATCTGGAACCAACTTCCAAGGGAAGTGGTGCTGGCTCCTACTCTGGGGGTCTTTAAGAAGTGCCTTGATGCCTACCTGGCTGGGGTCATTTAAGCCCAGTTTTCCTCCTGCCTAGGCAGGGGGTCGGACCTGAAGATCTGCAAGGTCCCTTCCGACCCTACTTCTATGATTCTATGAATATATGGCTACTGATTTTTTTTACTTGTTTTGGGGGGGGGGGGGGGTTGCTTTTGTTTTCACAATAAATCATTTTCATTTATTTATTTTTATAAACACTTCTTGTCAGTAATACCTGTGATTCCAGAATATGCGACCATACGTGCTCTCCCGTTCTACACAGAGGAAAATCCATCTTTCCAGAGTGTATGGCCAGACAAGGTGATCCTTCTAGCATGTAAAATTTCTCCAGCTAAGGGCTGGCAAGATCTGAGGGAGACAAGTAGGGCTGAGGTACCACAAGCCAAGGAGTTGGCCTCTGGTACATCTCAGTTGGTTTTCAGTGGTCAAACAACAAATAGAAGAGATAGTTTGGGGGACAGGATACCTCAAAGATGTGGATGCACCCCAGAAGTGTGCATCTTAAAGGTTCACCCAGACTGCCTCTAGAGCCAGGGCATGACACACCTATATTGCCCAACTTTTTATTTCTGACCATAGGTCCTACAGACTTTTAAACTCTAACCAACAAAATCTTATAGGAGACAGCACACTGTTCAATTCAGAACTAAATTAAAATATATTCTAAACAGGACTAGCTTAATCCTTCAAGATACAAAGAAGGATTGAGAAGCCATATCCAGCACACTAAGAAACCTCTTCATACACCTGTGCCAGAGATGTATGACCCAGTTTTCACTCGCTCACTGGCTAGTTATAGTGAGCAATTTGGAGTAAGCGAGGAGAGGACTTTTTTGCATATTTTATTTGCCTAGTCCCAGTATATAAGACTGAGAGGGGACCTGGTAGCAGCTTACTGCTACACTAGGGGGTACATCAAGGGCTTGGTGAGCAACTGTTCATTGGGGCACCAGAGGGGAAAACCAGGAATAATGACCACAAACTCCTGGAAGACTGATTCAGGCTCAACATTAAGAAAAACTTCTTCCCAGTCAGGGTGTCCAGACTTTGCAATAAGCTCCCTCCAGAGGTGGTGCAATCACCTACCCTGGAAATCTTCAAGAGGAGACAGGACAGTCACCTTCCTGGGGTCACCAGACTCCTAGCTATCTTTTCTGCTTGGTGCAGGGGGCTATATCCGATGATCTTCTGAGGTCTCTTCCAGCTTTATAATCTATGACTCTACGAATATACAAAATGGTTATGCAAATGTGTCTTCTTGTTTGCTTTGTATTGCTCATCATGGCTGCCAGTGATTGAATGAGAACTGGGTCAAAATTGAAGAGTTACTATATTTACTTAGCAGCACCCTCCCTAAAGCATCCAGGGAAGGGATGGGAATAGGGATGTGACCATTTGGGAAGGACTGGACCCTCTGGCAGTGGTATGTGCCTGGTTTGCCTATGCATTAATCTGGCCTGATTCCAACTCCCCATACAGTGTTGTTTCGCTTGATTTTTCATTTCAATCAAGAGAGGACACTTTAAAATAATGCATGCTACTGATTAGATTTGAAATATTTAAATCAGACAGAAGTGCTATTGATCTTTCTTTCAGCCCCAAAATATATGAAAAGTGCACAATAATATCAATATGATCACCAACACAAACAACTTTTGAAATACTTCTGCTTTGATAAATTAGTTATTCTCAATACCATGGTTTTTAAAGAGTTCTGAACCCAAAATTGCCCAACTGTAATCAGTGTGTAAGGTCTCAGTTTATAAGGCTACTTATGTCTCTGCAAAATGCTGCCTACACTACAAGTTGCAGGAATCTGGATTGTTTTGTGTGTTTACAGGAGTCCTCTACCCCCTTCCTCCACCACACAGACCATTTATTTCAATGTTGACTGTTATTAATTGAGGTTTTATTTTTAACTAAAACAACATATATGCAATCAGTGCTTCCTAATGCAATTGGCATCCCTGCAGTGCAACAAATTTCCGCACGTGCATCATGTTCATGCTGCTGTTGCTGAGCTCAAAAGGTAGATTGTACAACTCTCCTAACCAGAGCAGATGCTACCTATATCAAATAGCATGGCTGACTGTACAATCTCTCTTAAAAATCCTCAGGAAATAGGAAAACATCAAAAGCACAAAGAGAAAGGGAAATGGAACATGCCAATGGTTTTAACTACTGCAGTCAAGCCATTATTCATTTGTCATGGGATCTTCCATTATAGTTTATAAATTTCACTTACTTTATGAGGATAATGTACAACTTTTTTACTTTGTATCTTTGTAATCTACTGGGCAAGATGTAAAAATCCTCCTATACTATACAATTTATTTATTTCTACAAAGTAGATTTTTCTTATTTACTAATTTGTTCCCAATATAATTTTTAAGTGAAGTAAGATTTTACATGTCAGATTCACAGTGACATTTTTAACATTAAATACAGTTGGGTGAAATTATATGGTTAAATCATGAAACCTTGTTTTATATTAAAATGTTTGTTCAACTCTCCAAAGGAGAAATTATTTAAGCGATGCCTCTGCTTCATAAGAATGGATGCCAACACCTGTGCAGAACTTTACTGAATTCAGGCACAAAGGAAATAGTGTAATCAAGGATGTGGCATTTAGTTAAGTGCCTCAGTGCCACAGTACACTAACCATTAATTCCTGAAGGCCTGGGATAAAGTCAACTATGGATCAAAAGTGAAATGAGTTTTGTAGTCCCAGAGCTTAATGTCTGTGGCTCCAATTTTGCAAATTATTCCATGTGAATGGATCCCAGTGGGCTTCAGTGAGGTTCTGCAGGAGACCGTTTATATGCAACAGCCGGCAGGGTGAAAGCTATGTCTCTAAGTTGAGACCAACAGAATCACTTTGCTTGTGACATAAATCATAATGTAACCCCAACATTAATGATTAGTGCATTGTCTTACTGAGCTGCCTAATTTATACAGGCTCATCCCTACATATTTTCCTCTTTTCTGAATTGTGCATGCTTTTTAACACTAAACTCATCTCATTCTTTACAGAGTAACATCTCATTTATGTACAGCAAGTACAAGTCCGCCTAGAAAGATAAAGATAGCCTGTTAAGGAAATAGTGTCCCCATTGCATCTGATCAAAACAAAAGTCTGTCTAAAATAACGTGCAAGTACCACTAAGCACAGGTAATCAGAAGAAAGGCCACTTAGCATTTAAGTTATCAGTTTCAATGAACATAAGAAAGAGTTAATAATAAAAATGGAAATGAAAAAATATGCTCTCTAATGAACTAATATATGTGGATAAGAACATCTGCTACTTTGTTTATGACAAAATGTGTCAAACATTAGATATGCCAGCATTCATGCACATGTTATGATGGAAGTTGGAGAATTTTATTCTCTTAGCACAAAATAAGGACATTTTTAAAATGTACAGTGGCATAAAAACCTCAGAACTAAAAATCTTGAAGGGCAAGGCATGAAATTTGTACAAAATAAAAAACATACAGCCCTTTGTGTATCTGTTTCTAGTAAATTGCTGTGAAATGCTCTCCTTTTAATTCAGATATTTTAGAAGCAAGTGAAAAAGACGGAAGAGAGAGTTTGGAAGAAGCCATAAGTGCATTGTACCTTCGGCAAAGCCTTTAGCAAAGGGTGCTTGGTAAATGGCACCATCCCAGGATCAGTCATCATGAGAAACAATGGAACTCAGATATATAATACTAGGTCATAGTTTCTGTATCAACCTATTACATTGTTGCTCATAGTGGCGGCTGGGGCTGGTAGTAATTTGCTGCTGGACTGTACTAAAATCCCAACACTTCCGAAGTCAGTTCCTTTGTACTGCTGCTTTGTTAGCATGAGAGCTGGGGTCAAGTCTCTACCAATCCCATCTCTTCTCTTGCACACCCATACTTTCAATTAAAATGTATGCAGAAGTGGGATCTAACCACCATTTGTACAGGTAAGAGTAGCAAATATCTGCACAGACCCATGAGAAGCCTCAGAATGGAAGTGTGGTTCAGTCATAATACTCACCTCTTACTTGTAAGGGGCAGGTCAGGGATGTTGCAAAACCCACATACTAGACAGGGATAGCAAGCACATGGGGGAGGACGACAGAAAAGAATCTTACTCCCCTGAACTGGATCCAAGTTCAATAGTCCTTTTAGAAACATTAGGTTGTAACCTAAAGTTTCCAGGAGAACTGCAAGGTTCCAAGAAGTAAATAGACACTTGACAAGATTTCCCACCACATAAATGGTTGAGAAAACCACAGTTGACCTCAAGTATGTTGCCATTATAATTGACCACTGTGGCAGCAGGAAATTAGTTTCTTAAAAAACACCCCTATGCCCACCCTCATCCATTTACATAGTACTGATAAATTTGACACGTTTCATCAAGTTAGGCAAAACTAGGCAAACAAGAATGTGACGGGAAACGAAGAACACGCTAACCGCTGGCATTACATAGAAGGACGGAATTAACATATTCCAGAGGGAACAGAGACCTAACCTTGCGCTTTTCCACACAAGATTGCATTCTTTTTTCCTGATAATTATTATACAATGAAGTGTCTCAGTACTGTATTCCTCTCCTCCTACTGTCCCAACCTCATTTAATAATTAATCATAGTAATATTTATTTTCCTTGACTTTCTGCTGTTTGGGTCTCCAGCTGTACATACCAAATCAATATATGTCCCTCCAGCCAATCCTCATTAGCATATGTAGGACAGACTGTAATACACCATAGAATTCTCACAATATTATGTACCATATAGTTGCAAGAAGTTAGATGTTCCTATGCTACCAGTTTTCTTAAACTTGTTAATGTTGTTTATTAGGCTAAGTACAGTCAGTCAAAAAGCCTGAGGCTGAATCAATTCAGTCTTGGAAGGTTAGTTCAAGCTGCACAGATTAAATTGAAACAGAAGTAAACAGACATTAACCTTTGATTCAGGAATTGCAGCTACATGCTTGCAGTGGCTCAGGCCAGAAGCTGGGGGTGCTAGAGCATGGCTGTCTGGCGCACAGCCAGCATGGACTGTGTATTCACTTTCTCTTCCTGCTGCCTAGGAATTGTGCCAGAGAGGTCTCTGGGATTTGCAGTCCAGAATTACAGCAGCATGATTCTGCAGGGTTGCTCATCATTACTTCTTTCTGATTCCAGGTGCCTCTGGGACTTGCAGTTTGCAGTTGCAGCCAGCAGTAAGTTTCAGTAAGTTTAGCATCAGGGCAGCTCTGTACTCAGGAGAAGGTGAATTTAACTGGGGGAAGGGGTTTAACCCCCCTCCCTGGCCCCAGACCCCAGCTGGGGTTTGCCAGGGGTGGGGGGCAGCCCCCTTCTCTGATGGAACAGACAGCACAGCCCAGAGCTGGAAAGCATGCTGGGATGCTGATTGAATCAGGAAGGGTTCTGGGACAGAAGTTTCATAAACCAGCTTGAACCAAATCAGTTAAGTCTGATACTACATTCAATTAGGTTTATCCTAAACCAGTTTCAGCCATTTTGAAACTGATTTATATGTACTGAGCTTCTCTTCTGTTACAGGTTTAAACCAGTTTCTGATTACTTAAACCAGTTTAATGTTTAACTTCTGTCTCTAGCCTTAGAGGCATAACCAAATCAAAGCTCATTGTCCTCCCTTTCCCACTTCCCTTTTCCCCTGATATTTTGAGGACTTGAAAATCAAGATGTGGATTTTGGTACATGGTCCATTTTTGCTTTTTTACATTAGTTTGTATGCTGTTGATTACATATAGCATCACAGTGAAGCCTTCTATGATATTACTACATTATATTACATTATGTCATAGGAAAACTCCAAGCTAATTAATTAAATTGTCCTCCTGTGTGCAGGGTCCAATATGACAGGCTTTTTCAGTGTTCCTAACAGACTCAAGTCCCATTCATGGGTTGGGAATGCCTCACATGAGAAGTCTGTGAAGACTTAGAAGCAAATTAGGTACCTAACTACTTAGCACTGGCAAAACCTGGGCAGTTCTAGACATGTCCAACAGTAAGTATTTAAGCACCTACGGAATGCTACTGGCTCTCAAGGCTGTGCAATAGCTAAACAGTAATTTAAGAATCCACATTTTTTACCTAGGGGCTACACTCCAAAAAAAGCTAGGCACCTAACTGTTATAAAATAATGACACACTTTGGGTTCCTGTAGACATGTGGGGAGGCTGTTCCAACGTGCTGTAATTACAGCACATCAGAACAGATTTGATTAATCGAGTCTGCTGTAGTGTGCTGCAGCATGCTGCAACTTGCTGTAGTGTACTCCAGCAACCTCTGCATTTTGTATCAATATCCCCGTGCTTCAAAATGGTGTCAGGAGTGCTTTAACTCAATCATTCGATGAGCTTTAGTTAAAGCACCCCCACTGCCATTTTGAAGCACAGGGATGCTGATACACGAGATGCTATGGCGTTTTAGTTAGAGCAGCTTTCAGAGCCATTTTAATTAAACTGTCCCTCCCCACCCACCCCTACAACACATGTAAAAATACCCTTTACATTTGAAAACCTCTAAAGCCACTTTACATTGAGGATTATTCTTTTGAGCTTGCTAATTGCTATGATGTTCCTAAAAAAAAAAAAAAATCTTACTTATGACACATAAAAGAGTCTAGTAAAGTGTGGGCATTTGAAAATTATTTTTGATATTAGGAACACTGCACCTACTGTAATATGCAACATCTTATTTGAAATATAACTGGGGTTTTTTCTCTGCACCTAGATATGGTAAAATCCACCTATTCTTTTTGAAGAGGCAAGGATTTTTGTGGGCAACAGCAGTAAATTTAGGATTTTGAAAAGTGGGTGTGGTTGGGATGAGGTCCTTGGCCTCCAGGGCTGGCAGGATGCAACAGGTGCTGCTGTCTGCCCACCCAGTTTGTGAAGAGGGACTGGGCTGTCTGGCTTGGATCAGGCAGTCAGCTGATTAGGCATCTGCTGCTGACTGCCTGCTCATATGTGGAACAGGAGCTGGGCATCATGGATCCCACAGGATCAGACCCTCAGTTCCTATGGACAGTAGGAATAGAGAAGGAATTAATTCATCCCTGGTGGGTGATATATTTTTTTGGACGAAATGCATGGTTGGGATAGACTTAGACATGTCAGACCTGAGGAAATATACACTCCATTGGAAAGCTTGTCTAAGTCTATCCCAATATGTAGTTGGTCAAATAAAAGTCATCACCCACAAAAAGTCTTACCTCTTGCATATTTCCTGTACCATCACAGCCACAGCATCACTGTAACTCTACCACATCTATTATTTTCCTAGTTACTCTATATCTTTCCCTTTGTATTTCTGACCCATTTGTTTTAATTTGTCTTAAAGTAGAAAATACTAAAATTGACACATATATGTCTTTCTTGATTGCATACTGAAGATCTCCCAACTGGGCATAGTGTATTGTAACAAAACTGCATGATTATGGTCTAAAGGCAAAAACAACGAGATAAGTGGGGATCTAGGCAGGCAGATGCTCACGTATACACACACTGGCATCCCAAGGAGGTCACTGCCAGATTTTGACCTAGATCTCAACTTGCAGAGTTATATTGACCTGGAGAGGTTTGGGCAATTTGGGCATTTTTACATGCGTTAGTGCCACAGCACCGGGCGCTTTGAGAAGTACCAGGCACTATGACGCTTGCAGTTGTATAAGCAGCGAAATGTGCATCAGTGCTGAGAAAATGGTGGTGGCACACTTTTGAACTAAAACACCTCGAAGATGCTTTAGTTCAAAAGCATACCACTGCCATTTTCTGCATACTGATGCACATTTTGCCACTTATATAACTACACGGGACCCGACTCCGGAAAGAGACGTGTGAGTGTGAGCCCACTGCACCCCCGTGAACCCAGGGATCCCCAAGAAGAGACCCCAGGACCACTGATGAGCCCTGGCCTCCCGGCAGATAAGCAGGGGTCCGTGGTGGGAGGGACGTAGCCAGCTGGGAGCGGGCTGAGTGGAGGCAGGTAGGGTCGTGCCCCCCTGGCTCCTACTTTACCCAGCCCCGCAGGGAGCCATGTGACCAGAGCTTCGCGAACAGGCTGCGCAAACAGGTGTGCTTCTGGGCCTGGTGTGCAAGTTAGCATGAGAGTTTGTGCAGGAGAGTGAGCAGGAGGGCCTGAGGCCCTGCCTCTGAGCCCCCTAGGGTAAGCAATCCCAGCCGCAGCCAGCCTACCAGTGGCATGACACAGATGGGCACACACCAGAACCTGAGGGTCCCCTCAGGGTCTGCAGCCTCGCCCTCTGGCACCTCAGAGATCTCAACCCAGACGGAGCCTATGGTTCCAGGCTCCATGCAGACAGAGCTCCTGGCTCTCAGCTGCGGGGGCTGCCTGACACTTTTTCAGGCTCTGGGATCTGGGAGCATGGCCACCTCCTGTTGTGAGGTCTGCTCCCTTTTTGGGTCTCTGGTGCGCCAGCTGGAGGAGCTCCAGGCTGCAGTCCAGAGACTGCGTGCCATCAGGGATGGTGAGCGTGAGATAGACTCCTACTGCCAGGCCCTTCTCCCCCGGGAGGTGGAGGGTAGACCACGGTCGCCCTCCAAGACAAGGGAGGACTCGAAGACCTCCCCTGCTGTCCAGCCAAGGGGTTGGACCAAGGTGGTCAGGGGCCCCAAGGCCCGCCACACCAAGGTCCCCGCCCTGCTGGAGCTTTGCAACAGGTATGGACCTCTTGCAGCCCCAGCAGAGCCTGCCAAGCTGCCAGCTCCTGCAGGCAACACAGGCTCTACTGTAGCTACTGCCCCCACTCTCCCCAAGACAAAACACAAAGTGTTTGTCATTGAAGACTCCATCCTGAGGAGGCATTCTGCTGCCCTGACCCCTTAGCCCAGGAAGACTGCTGCTTCCTGGGAGCCCATATCTGAGACATCGTGGACAAGATCCCTGAGCTCCTCCGGCCCACTGACCACTACCCTATGCTCTTTAGCCATGTGGGCACAAATGACATGACTTGGAGCACTCCCAGCCAGGTCATGAGCCACCACAGGAATTTGGCAGTGGGGCTTAAGGGATTGGGGGTGCAGGTGATGTTTGACTGATCCTCCCAGTTTTGGGCTACAGGCAGAAAAGGGAGAGGAGGATCGAGGTAATGAACCAAAGACTGCAGCACTGGTGTCATTGGGAAGACTTTCGCTTCCATGACCACAGTCTGTTCTTTGGTGCAGACTGAGGTTCTGGGAAGGGATGGCCTCCACCTCTCTCTGCTGGGGAGGAGGCTCTTCTGAGCCAGACTGGCTGACCTGCTCCACTGGGCTTTAAACTAAGCCCGCCGGGGGGTGGGGGGTGTAACAGGTGTCCGCTCTGGGCTGATCTAAATGTGGCCCACACACCTGTTCCTGGAGCAACCTCCTGCCTTCTCATCTGCCTTGCCTTGTTGTTCATTGGTTAATTGATGTTAATTAGCAGGAGGCTGCCCTTTTACTGCCCCGATGCCAGTGGGCACTATCTGCGACTCCGTTTCCTCCCCTACACTGCAGCCCACACCTCACCAATGGAATTGACGTTGTTTGGTCTGTGCCTTGTTATAATCTGGTCCCCCTTTCTGGGGCTGGGGTCAGTGCACCCCAAATGCTGCACCCTCACTGGCACTGGGGTCCCCACGCTGCTCTGGGTCCCCTATGAGGCCTCCTCCAACCCCTAATAGCCTCACCCAAACCACCGGTCTTTAAACAGCAACAAAACACAAGCACCTGGGCTGTAACAAATTAAAGCCGCCCTGCTAAAACATCATACAAGCCTACTGGGGAATACTCCGTCCCTCCGCAGTGTCAAAAGCTGCTCCTGCAGTCGGTTTCCCCTTTCTTCCCTGAGAGAGCTCCTTCCCCCTTGGCCACTGGCAGGGAACTGCCAGCCTGGCCTCAGCCCCCGGGCTTTATATGGGAGCCAGGACCTGCCCCTTCTGGTCAGCTGACCTCCTCTGATTGCCCTGGCAACCAGCAGCTGGGCTCATTACTCACTGCTAGGGCTCTTCCCCTAGCAGTTTTGTGCCTTCTTAGGAGCAGGGCATCTAAGTGCTCTGCGACAGGGGGACTACTGCCACTGCTGGCCCACTGAGCAACCCTTGCAAAGCCAGCAGGCCAAGGCACTTAAGGGAGCCCACCCCTGCCCTAGCACTGGAGTGAGCTGTGGTCAAGGAAAGGGCCCCCAAAAGGGACATTTGCCTGCCTGTACATAAATTCCAGGAGCTTGGGGAATGAACAGGAGGAACTTGTCCTCCTGCTTAACACAAATAACTATGATGTCATACAAATAATGGAGACCTGGTGGGACCCCACCCATGACTGGGCCACATGTATAGATGGCTATACCCTGTACAGGAGAGACTGAGCGGACAAAAGGGGTGGGGGTGTAGCTCTCTATGTCAAGGAAAGCTATGCATTCCTCCAAGCCGACTTCCTGCAAGCTAACATTGGCGCCCAGGGTGGACAACTGGAGACCCTCTGGATTAAAATCTGTGGGGAACATGGCACAGGGGACACAATGGTGGGAGTCGACTACAGTCCTCCTGCCCAGGATCAAGAGCTTGACCAGGAATTTGACAGGGAATTGGCTGAGGCCGCACGCTCCTGGTGCATGGTTGTCATGGGAGACTTCAACTACCCAGACATCTCATGGGAAGAGCGCTCGGTCAAACCTGAGTGGTCGCAAAGCTTTCTCTCTTGTGTGGATGAGCTCTATCTGATGCAAGAAGTCGACGGGCCAATGAGAGGTAAAGCGCTGCTCAACCTGATTCTGGCAACGGGGGACAACCTAATCAGTGACCTAATGATCAAAGGGAAACTGGGTGACAGTGACTACAAGCTGATCACCTTTCACCATCTTCCATAAAGCTGGCAAGTCAGTCAGCAATACAGAAGTCCTCAACTTCAGGCAAGCTGACTCTGACAAGTTCAGGAGGCTTGTCAGGGAGGCCCTAAAGGGCCACAACCCAAAGGGGAGGGGAGTTCAGGATGAGTGGTTGCTCCTCAAGGGAGAGATTCTGGATGCACAAGAAAAGTCTATCCCATCTCGGAGGAAAGGCAGCAGAAGGGCAAAGAAGCCCCCTTGGCTCTCCAGGGAACTAGTGGACCTGTTGCATTGAAAAAAAAAAAAAAACGACTTACAAAGGATGGAGGATTGGATCCACCTCCAAGGAGAAATACTCTGCACTGGTCCGGACCTGCAGGGAGCGAACCAGGAAAACCAAGGCTGCGACAGAACTCCAATTAGCTACAAGTATCAAGGACAATAAAAAGTCCTTTTTTAGATAGGTGGGGAGCCAGAGGAAAAGCAAGGGCAACATTGGACACCTGCTAAATCAGATGGGACAACTGAAAACCAATGCCCAGGAAAAAGCCAACTTGCTAAGTGGGTACTTTGTGTTGGTCTTTCACCAGTCCCATGGGACACCCCTGCCCACTATGGGACAGGGAGGCCTGGGTGAGGTCCCTCCTGTCCCACATCCAATGATGTGGACATTGGTATCAGAAGCAGACTGGCCAAGTTTGCCGATAACAACAAACTCTGGGGTAAAGCGTCCACACCTGAGGACAGGAGGATGATCCAGGTAGACTTTGACAGGCTCAGTAAATGGGTGGAGGAGAACCTGACGGTGTTTAACACCAAAAAATGTAAGATTCTTCACCTTGGGAGGAAAACCCTGCAGCATGCTTATAGGCTCAGCAATGCTATGCTGGCAAGCACTACAGACAAAAGGGACTTGGGGATCATGATTGACCACAGGATGAACATGAGCCTTCAATGTGATACTGCTGCTAGTAAAGCAAGCAAAATGCTGGCTTGCATCCATAGATGCTTCTCAAGCAAATCCCAGGATGTCATTCTCCCATTGTACTCGGCCTTGGTGAGGCCGCAGATGGAGTACTACATCCAGTTTTGGGCTCCACAATTCAAAAAGGATGTGGAGAAGCTTGAGAGAGTCCAGAGCAGAGCCACGCACATGATCAGAGGTCAGGAAAACAGACCTTATGATGAGAGGCTGAGAGCTATGGGACTCTTCAGCCTGGAAAAGCGCAGGCTCAGGGGTGATCTGGTGGCTGCCTATAAGTTTATCAGGGGTGCTCACCAGGATCTGGGGGAATGTCTGTTCACCAGAGCACCCCAGGGGATGACAAGGTCAAATTCATAGATTCATAGATGTTAGGGTCGGAAGGGACCTCAATAGATCATCGAGTCTGACCCCCTGCATAAGCAGGAAAGAGTGCTCGG
>NW_005841838.1:6176587-6185308 GCF_000455745.1 Alligator sinensis | reverse complement strand
AACTCCTTCAGCACGCCGCCCAGAGCACTGTAGTCCGCCATCAGGTGATCAGGGGTTCTCCTGGCCGCATCATTAGTACCCACATGGACTAGGACCATGGGGTAGTAATCGGTGGGCTTGATCCTGGCCTGGATTACCTCCGTCACATCCCGAATCTTTGCTCCAGGGAGGCAGCATACCTCTCGTGCTGAGGGGTCCTGGCGACAGATGGGCCCCTCCATACCTCTCAGGATGGAGTCGCCTATGACGAGCACTCGTCGCCTCCTCCTCTG
This sequence comes from Alligator sinensis, assembly GCF_000455745.1. NCBI lineage: Eukaryota > Metazoa > Chordata > Crocodylia > Alligatoridae > Alligator > Alligator sinensis. Next base: position 6,185,036 of record NW_005841838.1, on the reverse strand, counting down.
GGTCCTCTTGGATCTCTTGACCTGTTCAGAGTGTGAAGAATGTGGTGTTTCTTCCTGCCCAAGGGTTTCCTCCTCCCCTTCCATCTCCTGCAGGGTCGCCAGGGCCTCGTACCTGTTCTCCAGTCGAACTGGAGAAGCTGGTACCGATTCTCTGCGAGCTGCTCCGGTCCTGGCTGTAACCGTCTGCTACTCTGCTGCGGAGGGCATTCCCCGGGCTGCTTCTTCTTTTGGTGCCTGGTCACAAACTCCTTAAGGACTATTTCAGGCTGGACATAAGGAAGAACTTCTTTACTGTCCGAGCCCCCAAGGTTTGGAATAGACTGCCACTGAAGGTGGTTCAAGTACCTACTCTGAACGCTTTCAAGAGACATTTTGATGTTTATCTTGCTGGGATCCTATGATCCCTGCTGACTTCCTGCCCCTGGGGTAGGGGGCTGGACTTGATCTTCTGAGGACCCTTCCAGCCCTAATGTCTGTGAAATCTATGTGGTGCAGCGCAGTTTGCCTCAGCTCGGGTGTGGAGAAGACTCGATTAACCAAGTCTGCTCCAAAGCAGCAGATCTCTGGCACATCACGGGAAAAAAGTATGTGTATAAATGCCCATTAAGTTTACATACCTGATAATTATCTTTCTTTTTGTACAATTCTCCAAAATTATACCACAATCTGTTACAGAGTTAAATAGTTCTACAGCTTTCATTCAATAACCATGTTTTCCTATAGTTTGTATTTTAAGCCAAGCAGCACAATTAGAGATTATTAATTATAAAAGGAAAGGAAACATCATCATGTGCCTACGGCATCTTAGTCATTGTGAAATCTACATTTGCCTGTAGGGAAGTATTACAGACAGGAAGAGTATAGCTACCATATGAAAGCAATTACCTCTAGGCACATTTAACTTCTGCTAAAGGACACAGCAGAAAAGCTTACCTGCTCTAGCATGATCTGGACATGTAAGACTGACAGAGGAAAGAAACAATAACTTAACTTCTATGCCTTTACTGTCCAGTAAAATTTTGTGTCTTCCTTCTTGTAAGTGGTTCAGTTTGGTGCATGTGTGACTTTGTACGCAAGTCATTTTCCACACTCAAGTCACATTTCACAAGCTGGAGCTTCAGGAACAATAATGCTATAGTTTAGCAGCAAAACATCTCAATGCATACCATTACAAGGGCTGAAAAAAGCACTGCAAAAAATCCTTTCCAATGTAGAGAACCTTTAAGCAAATAGGCCTAGAAAATATTTTTGAGCAAAGTTAGGTCTTGGTTGGTAATTGGCTTTAGGAGACTGGGTGGGTTATTTAAAGCAGATGTGTCACTGCAAAAGTGTGTGTGTCAGGTGCTCTTGAGACAGGTTGATTTTATTTCTCAAAGAAGAGGGGTGACAGTCAGTCAAAGAGAGACTAAGTTTGATAAAAGATGAAGCAAGTCAGAGCATTGGGTGGAAGCATGGCTGAGAGGTGAGTCCATCGCATTGATGATCAGGAACGCTGTCTTCCACTTCCAGGTCTCCTATGGTCTTTCTGTGACATTGAGGGCAAGTTAGAAAAACTGGTACAGAATGTATCTGTCAATGTGAATGTAACTTTTCTCTACTTTTGACAATTGGTAGAAAAGGACTAGGTTCCACCTGGTATCCAACAGCTATGGGCTCCACTCCAAATGAAGAACCATTTAGCTCATGCAGAGGTGAGTCCTGAACTTCAAAACAATCACTTCTGGGGGGAAAAGAAAGGAACTTAATTTTAAAATGAAAATTTGTATTTACTCAAATACAAGATGTGGGGTTTTTGTGGGGGGAGGAGCCCCTTGTCTCATAAGCAAATCCATGGAAACCTCATTAAATACACTATCATTAAATTACTGCCAAAACCAGCATGTGCTCAGCAATGGAAGCCAGTAATGAGGTTGACTAAATGCAGCCAACACTGAGGATGATTATAAAACACATGACCCATATGGATAGGGGTCTACCCAACTCAAGGAGGCAGCTGGCCAACTTCACAGGCATATTGCAGGGCCAGCTTCCATTATTGAGGGCTTATCATGGCCACTCCCCATGTCTCTGATTGGCTGAGGAGTAAGTACAAAAGTGCTGCTTAAAGGTATGTTTACGGAGTACCTGTGCTACAACCTGCAGCAGTTTCAAAAGAAAGGTAACATGCATCAGTTCTAGATGAAATAAGCCTACGGGTACCTGTAGTAGTTTGCCTATATGGTAAATTTTATGTTTATTTTAAGGTCAGTGCTTTCAAATTTTCCGCTTGCTTCCATGTGCTCAGGGAGAGCAGGGTCTGACAGTAATGAGCGGGGGGAAAGAAGGTAGAAGGAATAGGCTACCTGACCCCAAGATTTATTTTCCCTGCTGTAAAAGTGGGAGGGGGAAAAATTCAAGGGAAACCTCCAATAATTTTCCAGGTATAGAATCTAATTATAACAAATTCATACATTTCCTGTATATGGAAACAAATTATTGTGGGGAGGTCATCTTATATGGAGGACCATCTTACATTCAAATAAATACAATATGTAGAAGCACTAAAATGTCCCTGATTTCTGTCAGACTCTATTGCATCTGTTATTAGTAGGGATCTACCGCATTCATGGTAGAAGTGGGGTGCACTGTGGCTCCTTTAATCTTGCAGGTTCCCCCACATCCCCCCGACACTGATAGGTGGACAGGCCCCACTTGCAGCTCACTCCTGATCAGCAGGGAGGAAAAAACTGTGGTTTTAAATTTGGTGCCATTTTTGCTTCTTGCCACTGATTGGCTGAGGGGCCTCAGACAGCCCTATTGTTTGCAACTGACTGGTGGGGAGGCAAAAATGGTGCCATGTTTAAAACCACAGTTTTTGCTTCCCTGCTGATCAAGAAGAAGCAGTGTGGTGGGAAGGGGGGCAAGGGGCGAGATGCATGCAGGGGAACATGCAAGAATAAAGGAGCTACAGCGCACTCTACATCTGCCCTGAATTCGGTAGATCCCTAGTTATTAGTCATTGGCTTGCCTTCTAAGTACAAAGAACTCTTTTACAAAGCAATGCATACTGCAACCATGTTACCCAGAGGAGCACTGTGAAGAATAAGATCTGTAAAATATTCCACTTCTGTGAAAGTAAGAATGGCTGACCAAAGAAATTAGGATTTTCCAGCTTCCTGGGTTTGGCATTCAATGCAAGCATTTCACGAAATAATATTGTGAATCCCTACACACACTCTGGCTCCCCTACTCTGCTGTAGAACAAGAGCCTGGTGAAAGTATTAAGTAATCATTCATTTTTGAATCTCTTAAAATAACACTTGTCAAAGTGTATAGCTTGCTTTCACGGCAATTTACCATGTTTCTTATTTGAACCCCTTTCTCTTGATATTTTCTAATCAAGATTGACATTGTAATGACATTGGTTAGACCTTAGCAAAGTTCCCTCAAGCAAAAGAAACTTGAGCACGGGAATCAGTTTAGTGCATGGACAAAATTCTAAAGAGTCCTTGGATTCCATCATAAGGTGAATTTAAAAAATTGAAATTGGGTCTATTATATAAATGCCCTACAAATGATAGAATCTGCAGTGAAATAAAAGGACCACTGTGATGATAATATGAGGCCAATTAGTCTTGGACTTCTGTTTAATATAATCAAGGGAGGGACAGGTCAGGGAGAAGGCAGACATTAAAAGAACTAATAACAAATTGACCACATTTAATAAAGACACAAAAGCTCTCTGGCTGACAAAAATAAAGCCATATATATATTTGCTCTTTGAAACAGTGTGTGTGTGTGTGTGTGTGTGTGTGTGTGTGTGTGTGTGTTTGCTCTTTGAAATAGTACTCATATATAGATAGATAGATAGATAGATAGATATAGAGAGAGAGAGAGAGAGAGAGAGAGAGAGAGAGCGCGCGCGCACACACAAAGAGATCATAATTTGACCATGCAAAACATCTGCAAAGCAAATATATTCTTAAGGTGTACAAAGGACTGAGTATGCAAAGGTCTGCAGGTTAACATAATAAAACACTTATTGTAGACTTGTGCCACAATATGGATTTCCTACACCTTAAGAATATATTTGCTTTGCAGATGTTTTGCATGGTCAGATTCAGAAAATGAAGAGGAAAGTATAACACATGAAATAACAGAACTATTTTTATGCATCTTTACTTTGATCTCTTTGCTCTCTGAAATAGTACAAAAAGCTTTGCTAACAGAATTCAAGCAATCTACTGTATTTCGTTATTATACTGGCAACATTTGTGGATAAGGTTTACACTTACCATGGAAGCAAACGATTATAACTAATACTTTTCTCCAGAAGAATATAATCCTTTTCAGTATGCTATGGGCCTTGTTACATCTTGTGCTGAGTCATACAAAAGCATTAGTGCTAGTTTGAGTTTGGAGCAGTAACACATTCAGCCCAGCAGGAGCCTGGAGGACTAAAAGGTAAGAACCCCTCCTCCCCCACCCACCTCCCATTCGGGGCTTTTCCCCAGTCCTCTGGGGCCCTACCAGTTTCCTCCCACCCCAACCAAATTAAAGCCACTTGAATTCTGAATAAGTGTTCAGACAAGTAATCAACATAGTTTAATCAATTCACTTCAAAAACAAATTCAAATTAATTAATGAATCTAGGTAGACAAAGCCCTAGTCTGGAAAACTGCAAAATACAATTAACTAAGTTGTCCATGAGTTTTCCATTCTGTTAGTCTTTTTTTTTGTTTAGGTAAAGTTTGTTTTCATGAATATGTTGAGTTCTCAGTTGATTTATTGTACAGCACCTGCCTTAACTACTTTGTTGTTGGTTCTGTACAAACCTAAAAACCTAAGAAGAAAGGATTATACCTGTATCATTTTCTCAGAGGTCTGGGGAACACTGGATATAATCACTGACAGCTCTTATTTACGTCATGTAATGAATGTTCTCCTTCAAAAACTTTGTAAAGAAATAATTCATAGATGCTGGAGTCAGAAGGGACCTCAACAGATCATCGAGTCCGACCCCCTGTTCTGGGCAGGAAAGAGTTCTGATCCCCAGCCTAGGCAAGAAAGAGTGCTGGGGTCAGATGACCCCAGGCAGATGCCTATCCAGCCTTCTCTTAAAGACCCCCAAGGTAGGAGAGAGCAACACCTCCCTTGGAAGCCCATTCCAAATGTTGGCCACCCTTACCATGAAGAAGTTTTTTCCTGATATCTAGCTTAAATCTGCTCTCTGTTAGTTTGTTACCATTGTTCCTTGTTACCCCAAAAGTTGCCCTGGTGAACAGAGCATCTCCAATCCCTTGCTGCGTCCCCCTAATGAATTTGTAGGTGGCCACAAGATCACCTCTTGACTTTCTTTTGTGGAGGCTGAAGAGGTCCAGGTCCCTCAGTCTCTCCTCATAGGGCTTGTTCTGTAAGCCCCTAACCATAAGAGTGGCCCTCCTCTGGACCCTCTCGAGTCTATCAACATCCTTCTTGAAGTACAGTGCCCAAAACTGGACACAGTACTCCAACTGTGGTCTGACCAATGCTGCGTAGAGGGGAAGTATCACCGCCTTGGATCTATTTGTCATGTATCTGCTGATGCATGATAACGTGCAGTTAGCTTTGCTGATGATTTTGTCTCACTGACAACTCATGTTCATGATATAAATATGTAAGACAATTATCATATCAGATGCTGGGGGAAAGGCTCTTCAAAGGATTATCAGACTACTACTCTTTGAACTCAGGTTAGAAGCTGGTCCATGGTTTTTTTTATGGAAGAACAAAAATACACAAGTCACACATTCCAGATTAGGCTGTATCATGACTAGAATTAAAGGAATTGGCTCTAATATGAGTCTGAAATATAAAAAGCTATTCTTTTGGAGTACACAACATATTTTGATGTGGTCTCATAGTACAGTTTTGTTTTCTGGGTGATCCTGCAGCTTTTCTCAGTATATTTTTTGTGATTAAAACTATAATTGCATTATTAAGATTGTTATAGTTAAGTAGGCCCTGTGGAAAGCAGAAGTCCTGTGCCACTGTGGGATGGCTCTCATGCCAGGACATACTGTCTATCTCTGTATCCAAAATGAAGCTTGTGTTTTACAGAATGCATCATCTTACAAGTTTTCAGACAACCAGACCTGAGGAAAAGTAACTTTCTGGAAGTTTGTAACTTTCTTACCAAGGACCGTACAGCTTTCACTTGGGTTTGAATAAGTATCAATACAATCCTTCAGTCCTCACATAGGCAGAATTCCAATATACTTTAAGTGATTACAAGTACATACACTCTGGCTACACATTCTATTCTTATATACACTGTTATACATTAAATGCAACTCCAACTAAAATCAGCAGATTTACAATGTTGTCAAACTCCTCTGGGATCATAATCGTGCTTATTAAGATCATAATGGAAAAACCCTGCCACATCTCTATCTGCCTCATTTTTGACTGGTTCTGACATGCCTTATTTTTCATGCCTTATTTTTTGACTGGTTCTGACAATTCAACCATTCTGATAGTGACCCGTGAGCCTTGCTGTAAGCAACACTGTAAGTTATTACACTTAAAGCAATGTTAAAAATAAGAAATTCAATTTACTAGCACTTATGCAGGAAAGAAGCCTTCTCATTCATCAGGTTATAACCAAATGCTAAAGGATGAAATTGCTGTATGTAATGCAGAACACTAGTATAGTAGAAAAAAAATCTAAATATTTTAATTAATAAAGTCACTATTTAGAGCTGCTATTCTCAATTTTTTTTCATTTATACCTTCTATGAGAAATTGGTTACTAAATCAACCATGCTACTTGCAGTTCAAAGGGAATGCATATCTGTCAAGCCACTTAACATATCCTTAAGCAAGAGGAATTATTTTTCAAGAAGGACATGAATAGAGAAATAGAAAGAGAGCGTCTTAACAGGCAAATAGTGAGGCCCAGATTTTACTTCTCTATTAGATACCTGAACATACACACAGCTGCTTGGCAAAAAAAAAAAAAAAAAAGTTTTGACTAAAGATAGCTACCCTATTCAGCCAAGGTTGGTGCACTGAGCTTCCATTCCTCAATGAACAATCTAGTGCACCTTCAGAATTTTCTATCCTGCCTCACAGAGGCACATGGCCCTTACCAGAGCATGTAGGAAGTCACGTACAGGCTTCAGGGCTACATATTATTAGCCACTATACTCCTTGGGATCCTATTCCATCTTTGGGGGAGACTTGCCTGAAAGATGGAGGGGGAGGAGAAATATCTTTTCAGCTAGTAGCCCAGCTTCAACAAGATGGATGGGAGGTGTCCTCGCTCATAGGTGACGTGCAACTGCTGCCAGTGGGGGAGACAACTGCATGCCATCGCTGCTGCTGCCAGGGGGGACCAGCGGAAAATAGGCAATGCTCTGTTCCCCTGGGCACCACCTGGGATAACAAGGAATAATGGCCACAAATTGATTAAGAGTAGGTTCAGGCTTGATATCAGGAAGCATTAATTTACGGTTAGGGCTGCCAGGCTCTGGAATGGGCTCCCAAGGGAGGTGGTGCTCTCCCCTTCCTTGGGGGTTTTCAAGAGGAGTTTGGATAGATATCTGGCTGGGGTATTATGATCCCAGCACTTGTTCCTGCCCAGGGCAGGGGGTTGGACTTGATGATCTGTTCAGGTCCCTTCCAACCCTAGAAGCTAACTAACTAACTAACTAGGTGCTGGCTGCAGCCAGGCTGCAGCCCTGCACTTGTGTTCTGCCATTGGCACAGAAATCTGGGGGCAGGGGGCATATGCACCCCTGTTCTCCCATCCCCCCCATAGTCTCACAATACATTGCCAATGGCCTCACGCAGAATTAGGGTTGGGAGGGCAGTCTCTTGGGAAGTGGAAGATATAGGTTCAAATTCCCTCAGGCTGAGGCAGCCCCAAAACCAAGATCTCCTGGACATGTGCCCTAGTCACTAGATTACTTTTATTGTTAGGAAGAACTTTCATTCAGGAAAACAGGGTCATATTGCAATGTATCCTGTAAGTTAACTGCATTGCTGCAAATGTGCGAGACAATGTGTCTGTACACATTAGCCCTAAATTTGCTGTTAGGAAGGTAGGAAACAAGTTTAAATGCAAGTATTTCCATTAAGTTTAATGAGTTTAACAGGTCAAGAGATCCAAGAGGATCCAGAGAAGGAGGCGAAGAGTGCTCGTCATAGGCGACTCCATCCTGAGAGGTATGGAGGGGCCCATTTGTCGCCGGGACCCCTCAGCACGAGAGGTATGCTGCCTCCCTGGAGCAAAGATTCGGGATGTGACGGAGGTAATCCAGGCCAGGATCAAGCCCACCGATTACTACCCCATGGTCCTAGTCCATGTGGGTACTAATGATGCGGCCAGGAGAACCCCTGATCACCTGATGGCGGACTACAGTGCTCTGGGCGGCGTGCTGAAGGAGTTCGGTGCACAGGTGGTATTCTCTTCCATCCTACCAGTGAA
>NW_005841838.1:6176255-6176569 GCF_000455745.1 Alligator sinensis | reverse complement strand
GCATGAGAACGGCATCCGAGAGACCAACGGGTGGCTTCGGCAGCGGTGTCTCGAGGAAGGCTTCGGCTTCCTGGACAATGACCCGTACATCACGATGAGGGACATGCTCAGCTGGGATGGGCTTCACCTGTCCCCCAAAGGTAAGCGTGTGTTTTCTTCTAGGTTGGCGGATCTCCTCCGGCGGGCTTTAAACTAGGCTTGTCGTGGAGAGGGGAAGAAGAGGGCGGGGGAAGCTGTGGACCACCAAACCATGTGGCACCAACAAGGACAGCCCAGCCTGAAGAAAGAGAACATTGGGAACCTGCAAGCCATCG
>NW_005841838.1:6150825-6174523 GCF_000455745.1 Alligator sinensis | reverse complement strand
CCCTCAGGGCTCGGTCCTTGGACCGATACTCTTTAATGTCTTCATCAGTGACTTGGACGAGGGAGTGAAATGTACTCTGTCCAAGTTTGCAGATGACACAAAGCTATGGGGAGAAGTGGACACGCCGGAGGGCCGGGAACAGCTGCAAGCAGACCTGGACAGGTTGGACAAGTGGGCAGAAAACAACAGAATGCGGTTCAACAAGGAGAAATGCAAAGTGCTGCACCTAGGGAGGAAAAATGTCTGGCACACCTACAGCCTAGGGAATGACCTGCTGGGTGGCACGGAAGTGGAAAGGGATCTTGGAGTCCTAGTGGACTCCAAGATGAACATGAGTCGGCAGTGTGACGAAGCCATCAGAAAAGCCAATGGCACTTTATCGTGCATCAGCAGATGCATGACGAATAGGTTCAAGGAGGTGATACTTCCCCTCTATCGGGCACTGGTGAGACCGCAGTTGGAGTACTGCGTGCAGTTCTGGGTGCCGCACTTCAAGAGGGATGCGGATAACCTGGAGAGGGTTCAGAGAAGGGCCACTCGTATGGTTAAGGGCCTACAGACCAAGCCCTACGAGGAGAGACTGGAGAAACTGGACCTTTTCAGCCTCCGCAAGAGAAGGTTGAGAGGTGACCTTGTGGCTGTCTATAAGTTCATCATGGGGGCACAGAAGGGAATTGGTGAGTATTTATTCACCAAGGTGCCGGGGGTTACAAGAAATAATGGCCACAAGCTAGGAGAGAGCAGATTTAGATTGGACATTAGGAAGAACTTCTTCACAGTTCGAGTGGCCAAGGTCTGGAACGGGCTCCCAAGGGAGGTGGTGCTCTCCCCTACCCTGGGGGTCTTCAAGAGGAGGTTAGATGAGTATCTAGCTGGGGTCATCTAGACCCAGCACTCTTTTCTGCTTATGCAGGGGTTCGGACTCGATGATCTATTGAGGTCCCTTCCGGCCCTAACATCTATGACTCTATGAGTTTAATGAATGCCTATCCTATTCTATACCTGAACCGATAAATAACAATTCCTTGCAAGTGGAATGACCACCTATCAAGGTCTGAATCCCGTTCCATGAAAACAGTGCAATGGAGGCAGTCTCCGAAATATAAAGATGCAATGCACATAACTGCTTATAGTTGGGTGACAAAGGAAAATTTCACAACTTCCTTTGCAAGGTAGACATTGTTAAGATAAAATAAAGGCACATTATGAATGCAGATATGTTAATGGTTTGTCCAGGATTTCAAACAGATGGAACAGGATTGTACTTAGAGACTCAGATGACGCTAAGCTGCCTAAGTGCCACTTAGATGTCTTAGAAGTGGAATAGGATCTGAGCCAGAATGTATAGCAAAGCCAATATGATCCTTTTAGTTTCAGATTGAAGGATCAGATGCAATAAATACCCTTTCTACTTTTTTTCCCCCTTCTTTTTCAGGATTTCTTTTTTTAAGATGTACAACCTCCCACAATGGTGTTTCATAGTTTCATAGTTTCAGGGTCGGAAGGGACCTAATAGATCTTCTAGCCCGCCCCCCCGCCAGGGCGGGAGAACAACCCAAAAAACACAAACAAAACCACTCACCCTAAAAACAAAAACGGGACTCAAATGAGTCCAGCCAGGTAAGTATCCAGCCTCTTCTTAAAGATCCCCAGGGTAGGGGCCAGCACCACCTCCCTTGGAAGTTGGTTCCAGCTCCTAGCCGCCCTGACTGTGAAGTAGTTTTTTCGGATGTCCAATCTGTACCTCCTCTCCATCAACTTGTGCCCATTATTCCTTGTTATGCCAGCAGGGGCTAGGGGAAACAGCGTCTCCCCCAAACCCTTCTGGTTCCCCCTAGTGAGTTTATAGACGGTCACCAGGTCCCCCCTCAGCCTTCTCTTGTGGAGGCTGAATAGGTTCAGGTCCCGCAGTCTCTCACTGTAGGGTCTGCCCTGTTGTCCCCGGATCATGCGGGTGGCCCTCCTCTGGACCCTCTCCATGTTGTCCACATCCCTCCTGAAATGGGGCGCACAGAACTGGACACAATACTCCAGCTGCGGCCTGACCAGCATCGCATAGAGGGGGAGGATCACCTCCCTGGCTCTACTCGAGATGCACCTGTGGATGCACGACAAGGTCCGGTTAGCCCTGCCAACCATGACCTCGCATTGTCGGCCCATGTTCATCTTGGAGTCAATAATGACACCAAGATCCCTTTCCGCCTCCGTGCTCTCAAGTAGGGAGCTCCCCATCGTATAAGTGTGCTGCTGGTTCCTACTACCCAAGTGCAGCACCCTGCACTTGTCCGTATTGAAACGCATCCTGTTCCTGTCTGCCCACCCCTGTAACCTATCCAGATCCTTCTGCAATCTCTCTCTCCCTGCTAGCGTGCTCACCTCCCCCCAAATTTTGGTGTCATCAGCGAATTTAAACAGGTTGCTCTCCACCTTGTTAAAATGTTTATCTTTTCATTAGAAATTTTACTTTATTTTGAAAAAATAGGTACTTACTTGTATGCTAGGTTCTTTGAAAACAGGCACAGTACATACAAATCTATTATATAAGCATTTCTCAGGTGTGCCAACAAATATTGGGTACATCAACAGTGCAAGGTAGAACTTGGATGCAAACAAGCTGTTTGTAGTTCTGATATTTCTGCCAGTCCAAACCTAGATAAAAAGCTGCTCTCAACCATGTCCAAGGGTGCATTCTGCCAAGCATTATTTACAAAGAGTCAAGATAAATTCAAATGCACTCACTTTCTTCCACCCATGTCATTGATCCTAAAGCAATGAACTGAAAGCAATGATGGCAAAAAGTATCATGCCTGGAGTTTTCATGAGAGGAGAAGCTTGCATTGAAAAGTTCTGCTCGATTTAAGTCTGTTTTGCATCACAAGATAGAGGCTTTGGCTGCAGAACGGCCCTGAGTATGTGGTCTTAGAACTTCTTCTGGTTACAGAGTAAACAAAAGATACCCCATAAGACATTGCCAATGGTTAAGATAACAGCTTGCCTTTCAGATCTCAGTACAAGAAAGGTATCTACATGGGTGGAACCCTGTCAGGTACAATCATGTTCACATTAATAGAACTGGAGATGGGTAGTTAGCCATATTCACCTGAAGTCAGGCAGAAGGCAGGGCAGGTTCAGAAAGCCATAACCTTTTGTAGGCAACAGCCTTCTTCATCAGATGCTGTGAAACTTAAAACCAGGTAGGCTGTTGCCTATGAAAACATATGCCTCTAAATCAGTTATTTTATAAAAGGTGCTACCACACACTGAGTTCTGCCATTAATAGGACTGTGGTCATCAACCAGTGCAAAAAAAGGTTGAAGGTCTACTTACAAGATAAGGTCAGCACTCAAGAATACTCAACAATGACCTCCCATGGGTTGGTGTTTTGGCATTGACACTTTTTAACATCATATCTACACAAATGATATGCCCTATATATCATTGCAGAAATTTATCTACATCAACGATATCACTTTGACTACACAAGCAAAATTGTTTCAGGATATTGAAGCCACACTAAACTCCGACTTATCTATAATGGCTGAATACTTTTATCAGTGGAGACTACAACTAAATCCAATCAAGTCCATCATCTCCACATTCCATCTTGACAATAGCAAGGCACATGATACTCTCAACATCACCTTTTGTGGAGAAAAAGTGTGCCATGACCTGACTCCTACCTACCTTGGGGTGACCGCTCCCTAACCTACCATTATCATCTCCAAAAGACTGCCATGAAAATGAAGGCATGAGTGAACATCATCTGAAAACTTGCCAGCACAAGCTGGGGTGCAAAAGCCCCTGTCCTTTTCTGCCATTGCCTTGGTCTTCTCAACAGCTGAGTACCGTGCACCTGTCTGTGCCTCAAGTTGACATACCAAACTCATCGACACACAACTCTACTCAGTATTGAGAACTCTCTCTGGAACTTTGATATCAACTCCAGTGCAGTGGCTACAGCACTTTCACACATTACTCCTCCCTCTATTCGACTACAACATACAAAGAAATAATGCATCTCAATAGCAATCCAGACCTACCCATCCACAGAGACCTTCAAGATCTTCCAACTTGTCACATAATTTCACGAAAATCTTTTTGGACATGAACCAAGCTTCTCTTATACCACAACACTAAAGAATCTTGGAGGAAAGCTTGGGCAAAAAACACTCTCTCAAATAAACACCTTGTTTCTGACCCAACAATGGGGCTTCAACCTTCCACAGAACATGTGGACAACCCTTAATAGGATATGCACTGGACATGGCTGGTGTGGCCACCTGATACACAAGTGGCACCTAAAAACCTTGTCTGGCTGCAACTGTGGAAACCCTGACCAAACCATGGGGCGCATAATAACATCCTGTCCCAGATACAAGTTTAAGGGTGACATCCTGGAGTTGCACTCATTTTCCAGCAGGGCATTGGTCTGCTTGGGGGGAATTTGGAATTAAAACTGTGACAATACCTCATGTTCCTAAAGTCATATGAAAGAAAGAAAAAAGAAGGACTGTGGTACATGAGTTAGGCCACAAAGATCTCTTTGTGGAATCAGACCACACTTCTATATAATGCTATAGCCTCAAATAGTGTTAACAAGCCTTAGACTCTTAAACCAGCTGGGTCCAATTCTAAACTCATACCTGCTTTTGAATCTGCACAAGTTCATGGAATTAATTTTGCATATGCAAATGAGATCAGAATCAAGCCTGTTGCTGTTGTTCTCCAATACAAGATGTAAAACCAAAATTCTACCCATTTTAAATCATCAGCAATCCCATAGTATATTTGTAAAAATAAGCATTCTGGCTACATTCCTATTTATATTTTGCACCCCTAAATTAAATTCTTTTTCTTTATATCTTATATTTTGGGCCTGATGCTAGTGTCAGTCATACAGAAATAACTACAGAAATAGTAACATCATTATGCATTTCTTTGACTAACTTTAATCAAAATGTGTAATCCTTAGTGGCTGGGTTATACTCCTGTGTGCAGTTAATGTGTTTCACCTTAGAGGGTGCTGTGTTTTAGTAGCAGGAGCCTCAAAGTTACTTTGAGATAGACAGAACAATCTCAATATAATATCATTAAGCCAGCTGTGCTTTACTAACTGTCAACATTACTCCATCCAAACATTAATGACATAAATAACACAGAAAACAATTTTTAAGAAGTATTTTTTCCCTGGGGTTCTCTCACCCTACCTCACTGCTGTACATTTAAATCAAGTTTAACTGATAATCATTTCCTAATTGGAAATCTGAATTTTTTTTATGTCAGAACAATAGCAATTTCTCAGATATTACACTACAATAAAAGATCATTTAATACAAAAAGCAAGTGAGTTCAATTAAATTTTGAAATCCATTTTATGTATTTTCAAATGAGCTCATTTGGAAGCAATAAGTGTGCCAATTCCTCCCATTTGTCCCTCATTCTTCTGTCACCCAGTGCAGTTAAATTATTAAAGGATGGAGATTTTATTGCATGGAAATTAAGGTCATTCTAAAAGGCATACAAAAAGAAGCCACTCCTTCATGCAGATAGGCACTTTTTTTTTTCTTTAGGTTACTACGCCATTTGAAAAAGCTTATCACTTACACACAGAAAAAGTCATAATTTGCATGAAAGAGGGATCTCAGCATGCAGTGTTGATAGCTGGGCTCCAAAGTTGATCTCTGCTGCAAAGCCTGCCTTTGGAGACCAGGATACAATTTAATTTTGGTTCAAAGCTGCCTTACTGAAGACCTTAGCACCAGCATATTTTCTAGGGTTATGCGTTGAATAAAATAGTTTTCAAAGTTTAACAAATAACAGTAATAGATTTGTGGCTCTTACTGAGCAGTACCTTACTCCTCAGGAGCTGTGGGTCTTCTTGAAGAATAAGGTAGCATTCAACGTAAGTGTGAGCTGTACAATTTGGTTTTCCATATGGCGGTAAAACATTTGACATTGCTGCTCTTAATTCACTTTTACTTAACACCAGTGATTCTCAACCACAGTGTGGCAGCACCTGCAGTGCTGCAAGATGCTTTTAAGGGTGCTGTGGGGTACTATGCAATATTAGCTCTGTAAGGTGTGCAAACTCCTACACATGATTCACAAGATAAACTCAGAGGCTGGATCCACATGTGCAGGCATGTACAGTTTTCAGTGCGGCAAACTTCTTTGTGGTTCCACAAACCACATGCCTGGCACATGCCTCTAAGTTTGTAGTGCGGGGACAAAATTTGCTATCAGGAAACCCCAGTAGCAAAAACACCACATTAAAAAAAAAAAAGCAGCACAACACATAGTCCTGGAGCATGCATAGGCAGGCAGAGGCTTGCTCCTCTTGGGAGATGCTCTGGCTGCCTGCCAAAGCATCATCCCTCCTCTACTTGTCCCCCAGTTCTTCCAGCATGCCAAGAGCTGGGAGGAGCAGGGAAATGGTAATTTCCCTGAAGTGGGACATTTTGCCCTGCACCAAGGCCCACATGCAGGGGTGTGAGTGGTGGCAAAAAGTAGCGGCACAAATTTGCACTGCTACTCCCCCCGCACTGCAAGCGCAGGCCCCTGCATGTGGGGATGTGCCCAGAGAGTTTAAATTGGAAACCATAGGGTCAAAACCATTCTGACCTGTTGTGGTCTTTTTGGATTCTTTGCAACAGAAGTATTGTTCTATTATTTTTCTGTAGTCAAAAAAAGTGAAAGCTAAGAGCTGGCACTTTCCAAGGGGAGTCTAACTAGTTTGAGAATCACTGCTTTAACCTTGCATAATCATTCATACTAATGCAAAGCAGGTGTAATATGTTAACAAACCAGGATAGAACACTTGCTTTGAACTAAATGAAACCAGCAACAGAAGACATAAGGCTATAAGGCAAAGGCCCTTTGGCGCTGTACATGTCTCCTAGCTTTGTATAAAGACTGAAACATCTACATAATCCATTTGGAAGAAATTAGGAGTTTTGTAACTAGAGAATGGCTTGAGCTGCAAAAATCTTGCTTTCATCTATAAAAACTGACAGGTAACTTGAGTGAGGTAACTTTTTTCATTCCATTTTTAGAATAAGATGTAAAAATAATGCTGAAAATAAATGTGATTGGGTTACCAATTGGAACCAAATTTGTTCTATTAAATGGCAGATACTGGGATACTTATAACTCATCCAGTCTATGTCTGTTTCCTGCACTGAAGAACACGCAGCATTTCCTGGTACGATCTCCTCATTAGGGGTTAGCTTTTTCCATAAACTCATCCAAGTGGTTTTCTATGCTTTCCTTCAAATTTGTCCTTTCCACTCACCTCTACTATGATTGCAACAAGACACAGGCCACATCTACACAAGCAGCAGACTATGCAGTTGTTACTGCGTAGTCATTTAGTACTTGCATTTGCAAGCTACTGTTAACCAGCAAGCTACTGTGCAATAGCTTGTTAAAACATATAAGATGAAGGATTATCCACATTTTCTGGGTAGCCTATCCCAATGCTTAACAGCTCTAATAATGAGAATGTTCTTCCTAATATTCAACCTAAATTTGCCTTGCTGCAATCTAAAACCATTGCTACTTGTCTTGCTCCTTTCAGGTTTTTATTAAAAAACCCACCAAAACCTTAAAACCTTTTGGTGTTGCAACTGGAAAATTTCATCTACATTGTGTGGGGGCGGGGGTCATGTTTTTATTTTTCCACTGAAAAGTATTTTTGAAGAAAATTCCATTTTAAATCACTATGTAGTTTCAAATGAAAATATTTAACCAGCTTTATTCATTATTAACCTCTGCTTTATAAATATTTATAATTACAAAAAAAAATATGCCTCACTATACTGATTTAATGAATGAGCAAATCACAGAATGTTGTCCACTAGCGATTGGCTATAAGCATATTCAATAAAATACATTTTAAAATGTTTGGAGAGTACCAATGGTGAACATCTCTTCTCATTTTAAGAACCCACCTGAACCAGATGTTGTGGCCTCTACAGAACCTATTGTAGAACTAAGCAGTTTTTGTTTGCATCAGTCCATACAAATCATTATTTCAGCTTGTGCACAGCATGGCATAGCTTGATTTGGAGTGCTAAGTTCAAACTAACCTCATTACATTTCACACAATTTTTGGATAAAGAAAGACAAATCTCTATATTGCATTGCTTGAAATAAATCATCTCATGAGATACCTGGGGATTAAACCCAATGACCCAAAAGGTTACTTCCAGAAGTCTGATGTTGTTATGGTTTCGAGTCCAAATAATAATAATAATAATAATTAAAAAAAAAAAATCAGCCAGATTCATAAGTCAAAGCGTCTTGAAAATGTATAAGATTCAAATGCCAATAATGACATTATTAAGGCAACCCCCAAGAAGCACTGCCCTCTCCACCTGCAGAAATTAGCACAGTAGAGTTTAGGATGCCTGCCATCATGAAATTGGCAGAGGAGTGGCAGATTCTGACATTTTAAATGAAATGAGAACAGAGGATGAGAATAATAAAGAGGAGGAATGTGGGCACTAAAAATGTACCCACTCCACATATGCTTAGCAAACCAAAGAATGCTTAATAACCTCATGCTTGGGTCCTAAGAACAGGAAATGAAGATTTGCACAAAGCAGATTGGCATTTGTTTCACTGTGGACAGTCTTCAGCTGATGGTGCTGAAAAAAGTTAAAAGGAATCATCAAAAGTTATTGATTTAGAAATCATCTGAAAAAACTAGCATCACTGGAATTTAAATGAGTGATGGGATCTGAGGAATTTTCTCCTGGATCCCAAAAACACATCCTACCACGCCAAGCATTTAAGATCTAACATGTCAGGACGTGTGATTTCTATGATCTCCGATGAAATTCTTCAGATTCCATTGCATGCCTGGACCCTTAAAGTCACAATGGCATCGTGCTGCCTGGTACAGCTTAAATAACTTGCAGCATGCAGAGATCCTGGTATAATGATGCTGGGTTCCTCATGTGTCAGAGCCTTTAAAGCTGCTCCAGGCTTTAACACTTGCTGATGTGCATGACGCCCAGCATCAGATTGGTTCCCTGGTGCCAGACTCCCCACAAGCCAGGCAATTTAAATGGGCTTGCGGCCAGCCGGGCACCAAGGAGCAGCTCCCAAGCCAGACTCCCTTGGAACCCGTTACCATTCCACATGCTCCAATCAACATGAAATACAAACCAGCCTGCTGGTCCTTCCCATTTCTTCAACAGAAGTTAGATTACTGCATTCACTTAGGAAAGTCCTATAAACACAATGCAGACTAGTTTCTCTCTACTGACCTGAACACATACAGGTCTTCATGAAATTATTAGATAGTAACTTGATTCTATTACAATATTTAGTAGTCATATCCAGAGTTATTCAGTTTCTGTTGATCAGCTTTCCCTATATGTATTAATTTGAAATCTCCTTCTCCTGCTCCCCCCTCCCCCCGCACCCCGAGATGCATACAATTCTTATGTATTCAGTCATCTAGATAATCTAAAACACACTTTCAATATAAAGGACTTTATGTAAAAATCATTACTTCTGAAGTGCAAAGTGAATCAAGTCATAGCTAAAAGAAACCACTCAGTGGAGCCTTGGGTAACTGGCACACCTTTTAATCAGAAATGCTAAAGCTTGACCTTTTTATTCCCAAGAAAACTCATTTATTACAGGGCTTACTATTTTGGCGAGTAGAAAGTTGTGACATTTGGAAATAAGCTACTTCAGATATTTGGGAACACCTGATTCATAATCTATAAAAACAGGCTTCCAGCTAGAATTCAGTATGACTTTCATTTAGCGATCAATGTAACTGGTACATCTAAAACAAAACTGTTGGTTATTCAAGGGTTTAGTACACTAGAGTTAAGCAAGGCCACATGGGAGATTGACTTCCATCCCCATTCTGATTTCTGATTTCCAGATTGGGAAGGCCCAAGAGAATTATAAGAGCAATTCATTCAGCAGTTATCGGGAAACTAATGTTAGCTTGATTTCACTACTCAATAGACAGAGATACTAAAGGCCAGTTGAAAGGATGTTATGAGGTCATAGTTGTAAGTTTGGTTAAAGTAAGGTTTTGTTGTGCATACCCAGCCTTTTTCTTTAATTATTCTGTTTCCTTTGGATTATTCTTTAAAACAATTCCCCTGCAGCGTTTGCAGGCAAATGGTATGACTTAGAGGACAGTACACTGGGACAAAAGATACCTGTGTTTTATTCCCAAGTCTGCTGCTGGCCTGCTGACTAACCTTGAAGTGGTCACACATCATTTTCTCCATCTGTAGATTGACTTCCCTTGTAAGGTACTTCACGATTTTAGTGACACAAAGCACTTAATAAATGGCCTTGGCTCTATTTTTTTATTGTTATTTTGTATAAAAATCTTACCGCATTTTGAAACCTACAAGGAACTGCCTGAAGAAAAGGAAAACTAACTGCTTCCTTCACTAGACTAGTCTGAGCATTGTCGAGGAGTCATTCCATTGGTAATGAAAAGTAAAGCAGATTTGAATTTCCAGTGCTCTCTAGGGCATGATCTTTTTACTACTCGGTGTGTATAGCATTTAGCCCAATGGACACTTGACTCAGTAATATAACCAGGCCAGGGTGAGTGGGACACTAGTCTCAGGTGCTGCCTTTGAGGGGGTGCCAGATTTATCATGGCAAGAAGAGTCTTCTGCTGCCCCCTGCAGGCCATAGGAGCAGCCCTGTACCCAGCAATGCATTGTGGGGCAAACAGAATGATGATCCCCTCCCCCTGGGTAGTTTTTCTCACAACCCTGTGTCCTCATAGGGGCTTGGAGGAGAGCGAGAGAAAGAAAGGGGCTCCAGAAAAGACTCCTAGGGATCCCATGCAAACGGGCTGCTCTGCTGGACTGAATCCGTCTGTCTTTCTCTTCCCCACCCGCTCCCCTCCCTTCCCCATTGTTGCTGCTGCTATCCAGGCTCCCTGCGCAGGGAAGGCAGCAGCAGCTTGAGTGACAACAGCGGCAGCCGAGTTCCCCATGCAGATTGCCCAAGTAGGTAAGACCCCCTGTCCCCTCAACTCTAGTGATCAGGATACCAACACACCCTTCCCTGCTCCTGCCTGTGAATGAGCTCACTACATCTCTGCCTTGACTGGAGCTTCCAGAAGCTACCACAGTCCAAAAGACATTTTAAAATCATTTTAAGCTAGCAGTGCCTATCGAATAAGTACTGCTACTAAACACTGAACAAACCCCCACCCTTAGATGCATTACACTATGCTAAATATGCTAAAGCTCTCATCAGTGGATGAACTCCAAGGATATCCAAGACAATGAGTCCTTTTGATTGTACTGTGTAAATCTATTGCCTTCTCTTTACTTACGTTCCAAATGCAGACCATCCTTCCCTGCCAGAGATCCACCTTCCTAAAAACCACTTCGGAGGTTGCATTTTTCAGCTAATTCAGCACATTGAAATTTGCTGTTAAACTCATACAGCCACAAGGAAGATGCCTGTGATTCAGGAGCCCAAATGGAGTTTAATTAGAAAAAAATGGGTGGAGGAGGTGGTGAGGTGAAGTAACCTACCGACAAACAAAATAGAGCTGATCTGGTAATAGTTAGGCTGCTCACTGCTGTATTTGGAGGGCTTCAGGCTCTGGCCCACTGGCAATGATGCTCTCAGTATCTGAGTCAAACGAGAGCTGGCTTATTCATATGACATGTGTCATATTTATATGGAACTTCATGTTATTTCTCAATGTGTTACAGAAAAAAAAGTGTCTTAGAGCTCCTTTGCAGGCTGACAGCGCTGCTATTTATGCAGAATATGAATGCTCCTGCAAAACAAATAAAGTGAAACCTGTTCATAATGGGCATGAAAGGGACTGTTATTTTTTGGTGTTTGTAATGGATGGCTGCACAAAGCAGTGTAATTAGCTTAGGGGAACTCTCACAAGGAATAAGATTTTACCTGATAGATGGTAGGCAAAGTTGCCATTAGGCAGAGAAAGCAATGAAAATAGTTTTGGCTTGAAAGGAACCTGTCCACCATGACATCTCAACCACTGAAGAAAGAAGAAAACTGAAGGCAAGTGCTGGTAAAGGTACCATGGCTGGAATTTGAGGAGATAGGCTGAAGTGGCTAGAGCATTCCTCCAACAAAGTGGCAGCATAGGGCAGAGAAGGAAAAATAAAATTTAGGGTTTACAGATGTGGCAACAGAAATAGGAATGAAGGAAGATGCAGAGAGGAAGGTGAATCGAAGAAGTAAGGAATGAGTAGGGAATAAAAGAAGAAAATGCAAAGAAAAAGCCAATCAATAAATGAAGGTAAAGAGAATTTAAAAAGGGGGAAGATATGGGAAACGGGGAAAGGCAGGGGACCTGAAAAAGAGACTTGGGAGAGGCAGATTCTTTGGTATTAGAAGTAGAGGGCTAGTCCATGGAGTCCTCCTTTTGCATCTCTTTCTAGACCTTGAAATCCTAGCTGATATTTCTGTATTTTACAGTCTTCACCTCTGGTCCTATATGTTTGGCCAAACATCCTACCATGGCAACTCCTAGAGCACAAGCTTATCCTTCAAGTGCAAATAGCCCCCCATGCCCCTCCTATACTTCAGCCAAGGAAAATAAAAGTTCTCCCATAATTGACAGTGACTGAATGCTAGGGAATCTCAGCACAAAGAGTTATGATATATGCTCCCAGACATATATATGTAGAACCAATCAGGACACTGAGACGGGCTGAAAACACTTATGCTTGAGCCAGGCTACCCAGGTATTCAGACACAGGTATCAGTCATCTAGGCTATGTGGATAGTGTAGACATGCACTTGAACATGGCCATTTCTTGCTATCTAGGGATGTAACTTTTGATTGTTTTAAAGGGGGAGAGGGAGGTGCTACTCAGGAGTATGCATCAGCTCTTATGCTATAACTGCTATGTCTGCATTCTCCTGTGGCAGTATAAGTGAGATAAATTGCCATAACTTTAACCTTAAATGAAAGAACAGTTCAGGAGGTCATTCAGCCATTTCTTATATCACTATAGGTTGTAAGTATTATATCTTCACATGTGTAGTATCACTTGATACCAATATAAACAATACATCTGTGCACAGTCTGAGCAGTTTATTTGGGTAGTGATGCAAGAGAAGGCTATGAACTGGGGCACAATGATGGTCTTAGAAGCAGCCACTATTTAAAAAAAAAAAAAAAAGACCCTAAAATCAATTTAAGTGGAAAAGCAACTGAAAGGCCTTGGTTGCCTTTCCCCCCATAGTGCTCTAAAATGCCATTTGGAAAGTTATCCTGCAGCATGCAGACACATGTCAGAGGCTAGGTGTAATTATTTAAAGGTCATCTTGAGTGACAGATGTTTCCTTAACTGGTTTGTCAGTTGTCAGCCACCGTCTGGCAATCATGTTCAAGGGATAAAATGCAAGCAAGAGCCGCGTGTACACTTTCTATCTACAATGTTTTGTATACAAACTACAAAACAACTGTCAAATACAGAGAAGGCTAAAGAAAGGCTCTGCTGGATTTTTTCATGCCAGTCAGGTAAGCAGCAATGGACCCATATATTCTCTTATACAACAGTTACCATCTTGGCTGACCGCTGGAGATTAAATTGGAAATCTTCAGAGCTA
The DNA here is from genome assembly GCF_000455745.1 of Alligator sinensis. Taxonomy (NCBI): domain Eukaryota; kingdom Metazoa; phylum Chordata; order Crocodylia; family Alligatoridae; genus Alligator; species Alligator sinensis. Next base: position 6,160,921 of record NW_005841838.1, on the reverse strand, counting down.
AAAGAGCAAGCTACTATAGCCTGAACTCAAGAGCCAAGACTGTGTAGCTGGGGGCTGTAACAACTCATATGCTTTGCAGATTGACACAGCCAAGATGTATAACATGCATACACCAGTGGGTTATAATCTGTGTGTATTCTGCAAACTCCCTCAACAGAATCCAAGAAACTATCATCTGTTAAAGATCACAGTTACAGTTCAACTGCAGTCAGTGGGCTGGATTCTCAGCTGTTGTAAACTGGCAGAGTTCCATTGAAGTAAAAAAAATGAGAGATTTATGCCAGCTGGGATCTGGCTATGTATTTACAGGTGGGTTGTAAGCAGAGACTAGGGGTCATACTGGAGTTTGGAGACTCGCACCCAAGTTCCCCAGCCATCAGGTGTTAAGAATTGTCGTTCTTTTCCTCAAATCAAGAAAGTGAAGCAGATTTTAATGGCTGGTGAAGAGAAGACACACGGGATGCTTACATCTACCACCCTCAAGAATACAAGATGAACTGTGGTGCTGATAGGAGACATCCATCTCCTGATCCAACCTAGCATCCCAGGAATACTGCCTCAGTATGAAACTCAGAGCCACAACATCATGGGTCAAAATCATGGAATGCAGGACATCCTGGCAGACTCTGACTGAATCAACTGATACGATGCATAATAGTATAAAAGGCATGGGCAACAATATGTAAACTAAGCAATGACCCATCATAATGGCACTGCTAACCAAATTGCTCACCAGATGATATTTAATGGAATAAGCCCCCAAACCAAAAACAATCCTGCCTATAAAACTAATGCGAAGCCAGTCAAAAAGTTTCAAAGATATGGCGACATGCTCAGGTAGTTGCACTTCTAAAGCCAGGGAAAGATCCATCTGACCCAGAGAGCTTCAGACCTGTCTCTCTGTTATGCCACATATACAAACTGTACAAAGAACTCATACTGAACTGGCTTGCCCCATACATGGATAAACACCTAATCTCCTAACAGCATGGCTTTCACCCTGGAAAAATAAACAGTGATCCAGTTGCTCAATCTAACTCAACATATGGAGGATGGCTTTGAAAGAGACCAAATCACTGGAACTATATTCGATGACCTAACAGCTGCCTATGATACAATTAACCACAATGACTCCTCCACAAGACCCTGAAAATGACAAAAGATCTACATATTACAGAGCCGATACAAACCTTGCTCAACCACAGACTTTTTTTTGCCAAACTGGATGGGAAGTGAAGCAGATGGATATGACAGATTAATGGCCTCCCCCAAGGAAGTGTGCTTGTACTGCTGTTATATAACATCTCTATGAATGACCAACCAATCGATTTGGAAACAAAATGTTTCATCTGTGCAGATGGACCTGTGCATAACAGCCCAAAACACTGGCTTTGACCATGTTGAAAAATCCCTAAGTGAGGCACTAACTGGCCTAACGTCATACTACACTGAAAACAAATTACGCACGAACCCAGTGAAAACACAAGTATCTGCCTTCCATCTGAGGACTCATGATGCCAATTGCCAGCTCCATATTACATGGTCTGAGACCCTACTGTCCCACTATCCAAACCCACTTGACCTTGGATTCACCCTCAGTCAAACCCTCTCATACAAAAAACACATCATGAAGACAAAAGTAAAGGTGAGCACTTGTAACAACATTTTATATAAACTCACCAACTCAAAATGGGGAACTAGCCTCTCAGCCATCCAAACCACTGCTCTGGCTCTCAGCTTCTCCTCTGCTGAGTATTCATGGCCTGTAGGGATAAACCTGAACATGATAAGTACCTTGGCCTGATTCTAAGTAACAGCTGACCGTGTATCACAATGTCTGAAGCCTACCAGCCTAAACAGTGTGTGCCTGCTTGCTGGCATTGCCCCACCTGACATCAGAAGAGCAGTGGCCAGCAGAATGGTATGATCAAGACAAACTGAAGATGTGAGACACCCGTTGTATGACCATCCCAAAGCATACAAAAGTCTGAAGTTACACAGGAGCTTCCTCACCAACACCCAACCTCTCAATGCCACACCCAAGGAGACAACTACAGATGTGGAATGAGAGACTGAAGAAAATACTTGACAGTGAAAAAATAGACATTCCAGTGGCTGAGTCCTTGCCACCAGGGCTTGATGAACCATGGCAAAGCTGGCAATGTCTCAACTGCCTATGTACCGGAGTTGGACGCTCAAAAGGAACTAATGAAGAAGTGGGGCTATACCATTGGTTCAACCACTTACGTCTATGGCACAGAGCCTCAGACTATGCAACACCTGCTGCAATGCCCACTGCTTGAAGGCACACATACAATGAAAGATCTCACATACAATAAATGAGCACAAACATGTATAATAGAAGAGTCAAATGTGGTGTAGAGAAATGAGAAGAAGCCACAACTTGGCTAAGTTGCTTAGGTTCATCTGCCCTTTGACTACTTACCTGTCCTGCTTATCACATTGTCACCAAGAATGACAGATATGATATTGATTAAATCAGAGGTGAGAAGAAGAGTCTGGAACTACAGGTTTTTATGAATCCTTCAGAGGACAGCAAAAACCAATGCAGAAACTGATATATGCTTAAGGTAAATGTGGTGCTGCATGAGTGGTGTAGATAGAAGGGTGTTAGCTTCTTTGTCCTCATTCATGGAGCACCAGCTCTTGGTCTTCTGGGAGCAGATAGGGTCCATCAGATGAAGAAGAGAAACAGTATTGTAGAACTCCTTGCCAACTAAGTGAAGAGGGTTTTAAACTAGGTTCAAAAGGGGGTGATAAAAGCCAACAGGTAAATTTACCTCCCCTGCTTCCCCCACTACGCACACACACATGGTGACCTGGCCCAACGCTGGTTTTAGAGAAAGGGAAAATAATAAATTGTCATAGGATCAGAAGAGATCAAAGAAAGAAAGTGCCAGGGTATTCTGGCAAACATTTTATTTTATTCCTAGGAGTATGGTAACAAGTAGAAAGAAAGGGAAGTTTTAGTGCACAAATAAAACGATACCTTAATTGGTACTATAGAGACTTGCTGGGATGAACCGCAGGACAGAGACATTGGTATAGAAGGGTATAGCTTCTTCAAGAAGAGCAGACAGCAAGAAGAGAGGAACTGTATTAATATATTAAGAATGTACATACTTGATCTGATATCCAAGAAGAGGTAAGAATGTGACTTGCAAGAAGAAAAAATGAAGGAAAGAACAGGGGACATGTAATGTTAGGGGCCTACTATGAGAGGAAATGGATGTTGCATTTTTGAATAATTAATAGCAGTATCCAAAGGACAAGCCTAGTATGGTAAGGGGGGACTTCAAGAACTGTGAAAAAGCAGAACACAAACTGCCCAATAAGTTCTTGGAATGATTTAGGAGCAACTTTTTCCCCCCAGAAGGTCAAGGAAGTTTTTGAGTGGGAAGCTATTCTGAATGTGATTCTGACTAATAGGAAAGACATGAATAGGAATGTGATGGTGGAAGATAATTTCAATGAATATGATTAAAAATTGATAGAATTCATGAATCTAATGAGATTGAAGGCAGCAGAATAAAGTCAATGTATTAAGAAAAAAAATTACTTCAACAAAGTCATGGAATGGATAGGTCACACTCCATGAGAAGGAATTCTAAGGGAAATAAACTTCAAGAGAACTGATAAAAAGTCAATATAAAGGCACAACAGCAAATTTTCCCAATGTAGAAGAAATGCAGGAAGTAGAATAAGAGACCAATGTGGCTAAATCAGGACTCTTCAATGACAATCTAAAAATGACTGAAAATCTAAAAGGAATTACACAAGTAAACAAACAGCCTCAGATGTAGTGCCAGTCACCATTCTGGGGCAGAGTGTGATGCCCCTCCCCCCCGCCAATGCATGTGGCTGTGGGGCCCTAGAAGTCCAGTCCCTCCTCAGAGATTGCAGATGGCCATCTGTCAATCTACAGAGAGGTTTGGGAGGCCACCCCCATGCCTCTGGTTCACTGAAGGCCCCAATTTTCATGAAAACCATGAATTTGGTAGGTCCCCCATGAAAAAGCCTGGTCCCCATGAAGAAGCACATGTATCATGAAAAGTGGGAAAATGGCCAGCAAGCAGGGGGGAAAAAAGGGAGATGCAAATGGAAGTGAGAAGCCCTGGCATCCTGAAGCATGGGGAAAGGGGATATTTTTGCAGCAGAATGTGGCAGCCCCCCCCCGCTCCTGATTATTTCCAGGGTTCCTCAGCGAATCAGAGACATGGGGGGGGGTACCCTGGAAGTCCTGCCCCTCCCTGGAGATGTACAGATACCCATCTGCCAATCTCTGGGGAGGGGCAGGGCTTCCAGGGCTCCTCAGACAAATCAGAGGCATAGGGGGAGGGTATGACGCCCTGCCACCGAAATCTACCCTCTGACACTTCAGGATGCTAGGGCTTCCTGCCTCTGTTTGCAGCTCCCTTTTCCCTTTCTCTCTCTCTCTCTCTTTCCCCCCCCCCCAGCCCTCCCGCTGGGTATTTTCCCACTTTTTCATGATACATGCACTTTTTCATGGAGACAGGGCTTTTTCATGGGGGACCTACCAAATTTGTGGTTCCCATGAAAAATCATGAAGTTACAAATTTGGCAGGTCCTTAGCTATCATGGAACATAAAAGGCAGTAAGAAAACAGTCTATAAATATATTAGTGATAAGAGAAAAATATAGGGCTGCATACACGCATTCAAATAATCTGGCAGAATTCTCCCAGGTTTGTTCTCCTGCTACAAAAATTCTCTCAGAGTTGTGTGTACAGATATTCAAGTGCTGAGGTCCTGAAGAGTGGAAATCTTGCCATTCTGGCACTGTGCATCTGGGGTGTGGTGGTAGTGGGACGGGGGGCTGTGCACTCATCTCTGCACATTCTGCAGTCTCCCTTAGTCTGCCTGGCAACAGATGGAAGCAGTGCATAGGGCAGCCTGGACTGGCCTACCCAGACTGCCCATGGTCAGCCTGTTTTCCCCTGCAGTACCATGTGGGGACTAGGAAGGGGGAGTGTTCTACTCCCTGCTGGAGCAGCAGAGTCCAGCAAATGACACAGTTTCCCAGGGGAGGAAGTGGGTGGGTTGATGCTGGAAGACTATGTTCTCTTTTAAAAGAAGCTATGGCATGTACAGATATTCTCTCCCCCAGGAGTGATTTAATCCTAGGCGTTTCCAGGTTTATTCTTCTCCCATGGCAGCTATTTTTATTTAGGGAGAAAAAACCTGAACATTTGTATACTTGTGGTTTAAATTCTTCCAGGAAAAACTAAGTGTCTGTATAATGCCTAGGTCTGTTATTTTAAGGACACCAGTTCACTGAAACATGTTAACCTAAGGAGGTCATGGGATTCTCATCACTGGGCATTCTTAAGAACAGGTTATGTGTTCTTTTGTCAGGGATAATGTAGATATCTTCAACCCTGGGATATAGATATATCTTGCATCTCTTTCAGACCAACATTTCTATGATTCTTTTTTATTTTCATTTAAGTACACACCCTAAAAGACCTCTTGCCTTACTCCAAAAAATAAAGAAACCCCAGTTCTTTTTGGGATCAGATAAAACTAGAAGCTTTCGTGGAGAAATGGACAGTATAAAATGTTATTCTTTGATCTTACTGGGTACTCTTGAAAAATCTCCCCAATCTAATGAATTGCTTACTATGAAAAAATAAATTTGCCAAAGGGGCTAATACCCCTTGATTTTCAGTCATTCAATTTTTACATAATTTCCAGTCTCTAGCCCAATTTGGCAGATATCCAAAGAACAAATTGTTTTTGCTAATTCCTAACAAGTGGTCACTCTTTAATTGCAATGAATAAACAAACTTTCTAGTGGCTTGTTCACACAAACTCCTAGCTAGTTTTCTGTGAAAGTTATAACACATTTACAATCCATGTATATCTATAGACAGTTTAGCTTTTTCTTACCACATACACACTCTTGTCTATGCTTGAGTCTGTGTGCTGTGAGCTTCTCTGCTATATATGCTATTTCTGGTGTTTCACGCAATTCACCATTTGCTATTATTTTATGGTATGGAACCATTTTCATAAGACTTCACTTTTACTCCAAAAAGTTAACTTCTTGTGATGATCTGTATTAGAAGTCTTGCTTTATCTACAATTTTGCTCTCCCACTTTTTGAAAGGATTGCAATAGATTAAGCAGTCACAATTTACTTCCATAAAAACTACAATTCAATCTGAAGCTCCCCAAAGTCAATGGGAATATTTCCATTCAATTCACTGGGCTTTGGATCAAGCCCATGGTCATTCCCCATACTTAGGGTCTTCCTTTACTGACATGCTTAACTACTTTTCTACTGAGATATATAAAGAATAACCTTGGGATAGGTCTATTTCAATCATCCGTGTTGAAGTCTAATAACAAAGAGCTCATTTAATTTGTCTGTTTCTCCCACAGGCTATTCTAGTATATTTAAAGACATTCTTATTATTTGTTGGGCTGTTTTGGGGACATTGTTTTCCTCTATTTTTCTTCTAGGCCTTTCAATATACTGATCAGTGTTGTCTCCTAGGATCTAATAAACACCTAATAAAAAAAGACATTAATTTTACATTTATTTTAGGCAAGGTAAAGCATTAGAATGGTGCCATGATTGAAGCACATTAATTTATGACCCGGAAATATGGAGTCACCAAATACAGAGTAATTTTCATGGACTTTGCTACAAATTCCATACAAGTGTAAATGAGATATCATTTAGCTCAATATGTATGATGCAAGCCATTTATCCTTTAAGTTAATCTAAAAACGTAAATTGAGAAGTATCATTTTTTAAAACTGACAACAAATAAAGCATCATTTTCTATGAACAACTTAATAATACCATATTCTTGACTTTGTTCGTCTACTTTGGCTTTTATAAGATAAGGAAGTCATTACTTAATGATGCAGATATGGCACAATTTTTCTAACCTGACTTGTCTAAAGAATTTTATAATGAATACTTTATATGGCAAAATGACACAAAGAGGAAAATCTTTCTTAAGTACATTATAAGTCTTAGAAACATACTGTAGCAGGATAGCATCTGAGAGCCACCATAATGCCCCCTAGTAGCAGCCTGGATCCTGCCCGGCTCCCACTCCAGCCTCCCAGGGTCTCACCCTGCTTTCTCGCATGCCATGCCTTGATGTTAAAAGGCAATGAGGGGAGGCTTCCCTCAGAGGCTGGTAAATCTAGGGTTCTCTCACTCTCTGTACTCATTTCCTCAGGCCCTGCTTGCCTTAAGGGATAAATTTGGGGGCCCCTTCCTTCCTTACAGCCATGCCCATGCCTTGCAGATATTATTCTGTCCACAGTTCAGTGCTTGTGTAGAGGCCTCAGCCCTCTTGGCTTTAGCATCCCCCTTTGTCTGGCTGTAGACCTCCAGCCCTGGCCCGCTGATTCAGGCCCAGCTCTCTCAGCCTCAGCCCTCTTTGCCACATCTTGTGCCTTGTCCCAAGCCCTCCCCCCCACCCCCAGCATCCCTGATGGCTATACAAGCCACTGCTTCACAACTAAAAGCCTACCCAGCTTTGGGTTTTTGCCTCACTACAAGCCATCAACTACCCTTAGATCTCTCCTGGAAGCTGCAGGGAGCAGCTCAGATGCCTGTCAGTCTGTCTGCTGCAGGCATGTCACCCAGGAGCTCCTCTCTCTGCAGCCTGCAGTGCCAGACTGCCTGCTCTGGTTCAGGCCCTGGGCTTATATTCCTCAAAACCATGCCCCCTTTCGGTCATGTGCGTTCCTCAAGTCCACACAAGGGTTCTCCCTGTTAATTAAGGGCCAGCCTGCCCTCCTGCACTATGGCCCCAGCCAGCTTAGCCTGCTTTGTCTATTAGGGACAGAAATTACAAATACACTGGTTTAAGTAATCAGAAACTGGTTAAACCTGTAATGGAACAGAAGATCAGTGCATATAAACCAGTTTTAAGATGCCTGAAACTGGTTTAAGATAAACGTGGTTGAATGTAGTATCAGACAAACCAGTTTGACCCAAATCAATTAAATGAAGCTTCTGTCCCAGACCTTTTTTATTTCAAGTTAAAATCAGTCCCCCAGCATCCCAGCATGTTTTGCAGCCCTGTGCTGTGCTGTGCTGTCTGCTCCAGAGAGCAGGGCTGGCCCTGCCCCTCTGCTCCCTAGATGGAGCACTGAGGGCTGTCTGACGGGGGTGGGGGGGGGGCAGTAAGGGCAAGCTCAGCTGGGGATGCAGCCCAGTCTGCAGTGGGGGGAGGGGGGGAAGGATTTCCCCACCTGCGGCAAACCCCGGCTGGGGTCTGCAGCCAGGGATGGGAGTTAAACACCCCTTCTCTGGTTCAAAATTACTGCTGGCTCTGGTTGTGGACTATAAATCCCAGAGGCACCTGGAAGCAGGAAGAGGAAGTGATGAGCAACCCTGTAGAGTTCTGCTGCTGTGAATTTGGACTAGAAATCCAAGACAACTCGGGGGCAGAACAAAGAGGAAGCAAACACACCCCATGCTGGCTATGTGCCAGAGAGCTGTGCTGTAGCGCTCCCCCCAGCAGCTTCTGACCCGAGCCAATGCAGGCATGTGGCTGCATATCCTGAATGTCTGTTCACTTCTGTTTCAATTTAGTCTCTGCAGTTTAAACTAATCTGCAAAGACTAAATCTATTCAGCCTCAGGCCTTTTGACTGTCTGTATTTAGCCAGGAGTCAGGAGTCCCTAGGCTCCCTGTTACAGTCCCCTCAGTTCCCTTCCATAACTCAAGTAACAGGGTTTGGGTTCCCTGTTTCACATACAATAAAATGTTATTATACTGTAAACTTTCCTTACTTAAACCTGAAATGTTAGGAAATAAAATTAAAGTGAAACTACCCAGTTTATGGCATGGGGTGCAGCATGTCTGATTACATGACCTGGGGGCAGGTTTCCTATGTGGCAGAATGCCACACACTGTCTGGGAGCTGGGGCCACTGGGGCCACATGGTGCTGGGCTCTGGCTGACTGCTGGAGCTGCCCTAGCTCCCAGACTGCGCTGTGCCCTGCCAAGCCATGCTGAACCCGCACAATGTGACAGCTGCCATGAAGGTGCCAGGCGGGTGGGGGGTGATCCTTGCTGGCCTCCATTGCCCCGTGCTGAGCTGGGCAGGGGCTCTGTTGTGAGCCCTCAGAGGTCCTGATTACCTCTGCAAGAAAGCCCTGCACTTACCAGCTCTAAGTGCCAGGATGCTTGGGCTGGGGTGCAGGGCATATGGAATGGGGCAGCTCTGCCACACTGCAACACCTGCTGCAACTGGTGACCGTGGAGCTCTTTTTTCTTTTTCTTTTTAATTCCAGGACTACTGGGGCCAGCGGGGGCCACGAGCCCCCAGAGGCCCTGATCATGGCTGCCAGAGCTGGTGAGTGCAGGACTTTTTTTTCTAAGTGCCGGGATGCTGGGGCTGGACAGGGGAGGGATGCAGGTTTTTCTGCGGCTCCTCCAGCCGTGCCCGATTCTGCCTCAGCAGGGGGAGCCACAGGAGAAGCCCCCATGACTGCCCTGCCCAGCCTCATCCTCTGTCTAACCCAGTCAGAGTGGGGGAGAGGGGTGTGCAATGCAGGCGTGGCTCACTCTGGGCGGGAGCAGGGCATAGGCCCCGTTCCCAGTGGTGCCGTGTCCACATCAGCACTGGGATGTGGGGACTCTGCCCTGCTGCTGCTTGCCAGCTAGCATAAGGCGGCAGGCACTGTGACCACTTGCCAGCCAGCATGGAGGGGTGTGGGATGTAGGCATGGTAGCACTCGGAGAGGGGGCTATGCCCTGCTGCTGCTTGCCCAGCCATTGTGGGGGAGAAGGGGGGGAGATTCAGGTGTGGCTCGCTCCAGGCAGCAGCAGGGCATAGCCCCCACTCCCAGCATCAGCAATGGGAGTGGGGGCTTTGCCCTGTCACTGCTTGCCAACTGGTGCGGGATGCGAGCGCGGCAGCGCTGGTGTAGCATGAACTGAACTAACATAGCTGATGTTAACATAGAGTGTAATAATAGTGAAATGTAACCATGTTAGTCTTGTCCTGTAAGCAACTTGAAAACTCCATTTTGTATCCTTCTGCTTGACATAAGTGAATGAACTCTGCATAGCTTTT
>NW_005841838.1:6116676-6150700 GCF_000455745.1 Alligator sinensis | reverse complement strand
TAACTAACAAATGGCTGAAGAATCCCTTTGAAGCTCAAAGGATATAACAGAAGAAGAAATTCTGCAAGATGGGCAACAAAAACACTCCAAGCCTAAGATAAGCTGAAGACAAAAGAAGAACAACTGCAAAAACAGAAGGTGGGTATGGAAAAATCCCAAAGCACTGAAACAAAGGATGCCAACCCCGATAAAAGAACACTTTGAAAATGCCAAGTTGGGTGAGTCTCTTTCTCTACTGCTGTTTCATCGGAGCACAGATGCATCTGTTCACCCCGCTCTAGCTGTTATCTTTAAATCTGCTATCTTCAAATCATCATCATCTACTCAATAAGCCCAGGTTGGCCACCCTGGGCTGATATTGAGCAACTATTGCTGGTAACTGTATCTGGTGTATGCATGGATGAAATGGTTGTTTTGTGTATGTGTATGCCTGTGCGTAATGATGTGTATGATTATTTGTGTGTGTTTGTATGAACAGTATACCTGAACCTCTATGTCTAACTCATGTAATCTATAAACATGGCACCTTGCCTTATCCCCCTTTATAAAAGTCTCGCTCATGATTTGAGCAATTGGCAATTGTTGTAACATTGGGAGCGTGGGCTATGTCCTGCTGTCCCCTTCCGCCTGGAGTGAGCCATGCCCGCATCCCACTGCCCCTGCCCTGGCTGGGCAAGTGGCAGCAGGGCAGACTGCCCACTCCCAGTGCTGCCGTGCCCGCATCCCATGCCCCCCACCCTCCTCCCTGAGTAATGCACCTCCCTGCCCTGGCTGGGCAGCTTGTCCCAGTCCCAGCTCCAATCTCCCCCTCCCCCAAACTCAACAGACTTACCAGCTAGAGGCAGCTGAGTCAGCTGCCTGTTTAGTTTATGGCTGAATCTCTGAAGTGGCCGAATATTTTCTGAATCTTTTCCGAATCGATTTGGATACTTCAAATCGATTCAGAGCTTCTAATAGGTCTCCCGATTCGATTAGGAGATTTGGTCCCTGAATTAAGCTGAATCTCCTTTGAATTGAATTGGCTACCAGATATTTGCAGAGCCCTATGGGAGGGTTGGTTTGTTTTTTTTTTGATTGACTTCCTTAGGGTTAGAATATCACCCAAAACATTTCTGTCCAACACATAGCAATGCATACATAATACATTTATTTCCATTGAATAGAAATTAGTTGGCTTTGAATGAAACTCCAGAATTGCTGCTGTCAGGAGCTGAATTTGAACAATTATCACCTTTAAACTTATTTCTTTTATTATAAAAACAGAAATATTGTACAAGTGTTTGTAAACAGCAGGGTTTTTTCTGAGTAGCATGAGCCAGGGAACTTTTTTGTTAAGCATAATGTATGCTTATGTGTCATTATTATAGCTGGTTGAAAAATTGGACAAAATCTATAATTTTTTAAATAAAAATGCTTTACAGTGAATTTGGACATTTCAGAATTTTATTTTATTTTAATTGAGCTGAATCCAATGTTTTTTCCCCTGGCTTTCATTTCAGAAAAATGCTCACCTTCATCCTGATTTGACTGGGAAACACTTCCAAAATTTCAAAAATTTTCATAAGTAGGAAAAGCCATTTCCTGCCCAGCTCCACTATGAGTGACATCTACTTGAGTGCAAGCCCTACACACCACTCAAAATATAACACAAGTAGCAATGAAACAGCACGTATGTATTACGTTCACTGTGCTCATGCATGAATTCGACCATATAAAAGTACCTGGCTCAGTATCAATAAATATTAAAAACAAGCAGCTGAGCTACAATATTGAGATTTTAAAAGCACATATGCCAATTAGATGAACCACTGCTTCTACTGGGAAATCTTAATCCAGACATTTTTGACTGACATAGAAAATCAGTTTCTGAATATTTGAACTAGAGTTGCCCTGTAGGTTCAAAGAGTTATAAATGAGGTATCTCTATGAGGAGGAAATATGAAATTATTACAATATTTTCTATTTATTATTGTAAGCACTCCATAGATTATAGTTCCCTAAGCACTAGAGCCAAACTTGTCATGAAGTATAGTACTGTAAAAAAATAGCTCTCTCCTTGGTTATTGCCATTACAGAGCATGCTGGGATAGTGGTATGCTGAGAGTGATAGCTGTGTATGGGAGCTGACAGACTGAATGATGATGCAGTGGGGGTGGAATTCTATCTTCCTTTGGCAGTTTTCAGTCATTTGACTGGCCATTTTTGGCCCCTGCTTTACACTTTAGGTGCATAAGCCTGCACACAGAGCGGATACACACCACAGGGCTACATACTACTGCATGCATATGTAGCTGCATATGCACATACCTCCCGGACATGAATGTCACATGCCTCCCAAGACTGGCAGGGCATGGCGACCACCAACAGGCGGTGGCAATGGTAGTGGCAGCTGGGGCATGGCAGCAGTGAGCGGCGAGCTCCTGTAGGCAGCCACAGTGGTATCAGCGACATGGGGGGGACAAGCAGTGCTCTCAGAAGCAGCTATGGTGCTCCTGGAAGTGCCCATGGCACTTCACCTGGTGTCCCACTCCCCAGCTGGTGCTCGCAGGGGAGCTCTGGAGCTCCCACCTGCCCTCCATACCTGTCGCCTAAGTGGGGAGCTCTGCCTGCCAGGGGGTGAATGTTCACTCCCGTGCACAAACTACACATTGCCACTGTGCACCACCAATCTCAGGGGGTGCACATGCACCTGTGTGCACCCCCTACGTGTTGCCAATACTCCTGGAAATGACAAAAGGGCTACTTCCCCTCACCTATTTTAGCTACAGTAGCTGAACAACTACTGAACTCAACCAGGAAACCAGAGACCCAGAACCTAGGCCCCACCTTAATAAGGAGGGATTTAAGCCATATTTCTGCGACTTCTCAAGCACCATGCTCTACTAACTTCACCACAGGTCAGGCACCATACAGACCTCTCTCCAGTACTCTTCTTGAAGCCGAGTCAGGATCTCTTATATTTAACACTCTGAATAAAATAGATGGAAGAAGTGTCTGCCCCATGGAGAGAAAGGCTCTAAGCTAGATCCCAGGAGTTGTCCCTTTCCAGAGCAGCAGCCATCCAAGTGACATACCTTCTAGCTTGCTCTCTTCTTTCTGGCCTCACATACTTTCTTCCCTCTCTACACTTCCCAATTTGCCAGCTTCAAACATGCCACAAAGGATACTCTTCAGTCCCTGACCTATGGTGTGACAGTTAGTGCACTGCACTGGGATAAATCAGAGATGCAGGTTCAAGCCACCTCTGGGTGAATGGGAATTAAGAACCCAGGTCTTTGGTCCCTGGTACTAGCAGTAAAAGACAAGAAGGTTTTCTTTTTCCTTCTCCATCTAACACCTGCTAGTTATGGGTTTCTGGCTGCCTGCATTTTCATGATGTAGACATAGGTATGAGCCAAGAAAGGGTACAAACCTATATCTTCAAATATACCCAGCGCCATCCCTAGGGTATGGAGAATCAGGATGACCACCTCGGTGCCTGTGCTTTTAGGGGGGCCCCACGGAGTGCCTGCAGCCCCTCCCATGGGACCTGCCTGGAGCTGGCAGCTCAGCCCTGCACCATGGAAGAAGCACAGAGACTCCTACCCCTTTTGTGGGGGTACCACGGCCCCACACAGTGATAAGGGGGCCCTGCACAGGCTGATTTGCCCCAGGCCCCGCACCCCCCTAGGGTCAGCTCTGAATATACCCATGTACAATTTATGCACGCACACTTACGCATCTACTCTTCTGGGGTAAGAGAATTACTATCTGTATATAAGTGGCATTTTTGTCACTTATGTGGCTAAAAAGCTGCCATTTAGATGCACAAAGGAAAGTAGAATTCTACCCTAGGACTGCCAGGATTTTCAGTCAAACAACTCACTCTCTCTTTCTGCATTAATAGTTACAGCAACATCAGCAAGTGCTTTATTAATAGATAGTTTTCAGGTTTGTTTCTACTCCTGCAGGAGAAAGTATTTGCTGTATTAGAGCTCACACTGGACCATCAGCTTTATAATGCCACTAATCAGTGATGCTCAAGTGTTCTGTAATTTATTCTGCTTATGTCATAAAGCTAGAAATCTAAAAGGGAATGTGATGAAAGGCACAAAGAGCAGCTAGGTGCCCAAGGATCATTAAAAAAAAAGTCAATAGGGGATACATGTAAATTTTAATTTTTGCCTATGAAATATCTCACCCCAAAATTACTTCTGCAATTAATAGTTAACTTAATTTTTAAAAGTTTTGGGGGTTTAATGTCTCAATATTTAGTTCAAATTGACTTATCAAAGATTACAGGGAATGAGTTTAACTATTCCCCTTTTCTATTTCCGTTATTTTCCTGGAAATGCTTAATATAATTAAAATGCAGATATTACCATATTTGTGGAACACTCAACCTGGCAGAAAATGAAAATAGTCTAAAACTTCACACTATTTTTTATTATTTGTGCATTTTAGTTTTTAGATCAGATTAAAATTTTAAATTCCTAGCTAATGCTTCAACTTTATGTAAAACAGGTAAATACCATACAGGGTGCTACTTTGATGACATCTGTAGAAATATGCCTGGTAGTTGATGTGTAACTTTTTATCTTTAGCAACCAACCATTCTTTTTTCAGACTTATTGTTAGACTACAATACTGTACGGTGGTTAGTCCTGCATCATTTTAACCCAACTATAGAAGAATTTTTTAAAATAGACTTTTCAATGCTATTTCTAGACAACGGTATTTTACATTTATATTTCATTATAAGAAGAGAGCTACCTAAATTATTCCAGAGAAGTTTACATTTAAAAGATGAGTAACTTTTTAGCCAAGCTTGCTGCAAGACAGTGGCAATTTGAAACAAACACTATAAAAAGCCCCATCCCTACATGAAATAATGCAATTGGACCTTTGCAGAAGGATGCAGATTTGACTTAACCAAGATACAGTGCTTTGGTTCCAAGGAATCCATGTATAGCAGTCTATATATGAAGCCTGAAAGGTCATAAATGTGTGTCAGTTGTAGCATTTACATCTTTGGACTTTCATTGTTGATTTATTTAAATTCACCTGCTACAGGTGTCCTCCTATTTATGTAGGTTCTGTATATGTGAATTCGCTCTTATGAAATGACCCTTTTTATACCCCGTATTTGTTATATGCAAGGTAAATTCACTGTTATGCTATCAGCATAGGCGCACCATCCCAAGCAGATAAGTCTGTGGGAAGGAAGGGCCATGGGGTCAGGGCCCCACTGCTACAGAGGCCCTGGAAGTGGCCAATGCCAGATGCCTGCAGCTGCTGGGCTGAACCATGCCCTGAACTCCCTGGGGCTCCGCTTGTCCCCACTCACCCCAGCCCCTGGGCTGCACTGTGCCATGGTGCAGGCAGGTGGTATTGGCTGCTCCTGGGTCTGCTGCAGCAGGGGATGGGATGGGTGGGGACAAGCAGAGTCCCGAGGCGCAGCACAGCTTGTCCCCACTCACCCCAGCCCCTGCTGCGGTGGCACCAGAAGTAGCCAATGCCAGCTGCCTGGGTTGCATCGTGCATCTCCGAGGCTCTGCTGCACCAGGGGCTGGGCTGAGTGGGGAGAAGCGGAGGCCCAGGGCTGCAGCAGGCAGCAAAGCAGAGGGAACTGTACATGGGTATGGAGTGTGGGATGGGGAGGGGTTGCGGCTCTTGCTGCAATGTGCACCCTGGGCGGGCTGTGGGCTGAGTTGAGTGCAGAGTGGGGAGTGTGCCCCCAGATCTGTGCATGGCAGAGCGGACTGCTGTTGCAGACTGGGGTGGTAGGGTACTGGGCTCTTCCCAGCACTTGGGGTGGGTGGCAGCGCTGGGAGGAGGACTGCTGCCACCCCCAAATTTGCCATAGCCCCCCCACCTGCCCTTCCAGCACCACCACTTAGTGCCGGGAAGAGCCCAGTGCTGCTGGTGGCCCCAACCGGCAGTGGCAGCCTCCTCTCATCTTGCACAGAGATCTGGGGGCACACATCTCCTGGGGCAACCCCCCAGCCCGCAGCCCTACCAGGGTGTGCGTAGCAGCAAGAGTTGCACCCCCCCTGCCCTGTGCCCCACACCCACTGACAGTTCCCTCTGCTTTGCTCCCTGCTGCAGCCCTGAGAGTGGCCGACTGGCTGCACCACCCCCACCCCCTTTCCCTTCCCTAGTCCCAGCCTTACTCCCTCCATTGATCACCGCCGTGGGAACATATCCCTATTTCTTACATTGTAAACTGGGTTCCCTTTATGTGAATTTGATTTATTCACAGTTTTCTGGGAACGCATGTACCGCATAGAATCGAGGGAAACCAGTATATTTACTCAATTCTAAGACAAAGAAGAAAAATGGTAGGGAAGCCGCTTATCTTACAATTGAGTACAAGGGTGGTTGGGGCAGGGGGCAGAGCAGGTGGCTGCTGTGGCATAGGCTCCAGCCCTATCCCAAGGTCAGGGGCCATAGCCACACCCGCTGCCTGCCCTCCACTTCTGCAACTTGCCATCTCCCCCTTTTGAAGAGATACCTTCAAAAGTGCTTGCTAAGTCATTCTCACTCACAGAAGATCCATTTAAGTAAATGTAATTGAATTAAATCAGCTCATACCCATACTATATTTACCATTTTTCTTTAAAATTGCTGGGTAAGATCCTCAGCTGGTGTAAATCAATTGCTTCATTGACCTGAATGGAGCGATGCTATAGTCTAGTGATTTTGAACTTGCAGTCTAATTTTTAATAAAAAGATTTTGGGCCTATTTTTCCAAAATTCAAAGAGAAGGAAAGAGACTTCCCCCTCAAAATAATTGTACTTGCAATTTTACTTCTAGGAAAAAAAGTACTGATTATAATAAAAAGGGATAAGTATAATGCCCTATTCCTAAGAGTTAATGTTTATGAAAAAAAAAAAGAAAGAAATCAAAAGTAAAATGCAAATAGTAGAACAGATGGAAACAGATAAAAGTCTGATAGAATTGATATTAGTACCCAGTCTTCTAAGAGCATTCTGTTACAAGGAACACAAAATAAGTTGGTTTACAATAACAAAGAAACAAAAGAATTACAATGGCCAATCAAGGGAAGAATAAAATAATAGATAAGCAGGGAAGAGTAATAGAAGCAGCTTCCATTGATAGAAGACACAAATGGAAAAAGGAGGGAAGGGAAAGGTGCAAATAAATAGTTGAAAGAGAAATGAAGAGCAGCTGAAGGTAATAATTCAAACTCTATTATGGCTAAAAAAGCAACCTTACAGTAGGACTTACCCACTGTTCCAAGTTTTTTGTTTTTTTTTAAACCAAGAGTAAAAATATGTCAGCATAGTTGCATATCATTGTGATAAAAAACAGACAACCTAGTGTTCTACTGGAGCAGAAACTTATCCATGATTCTGAAGGAAAAAAAAAAAAACACACTCCTAAGAAAATAAGTTACATTTCCATGTAAATGAGACAGCTGGAAATTGGCTTTTTATTGAGTTAGGAAACAGGCTGGAAAAAGCTAACTAGTATGGGAAGATGTTTCTTTCTTTCTTTTCAGATTTCTGGGAAATTTTACCAGGATATTAAATAGAAGTTGGGAACATTTTATATGGTTCTTTTTCAGACAATTGTAGAAGAATTTGTTTGTCCCTTGGAGGAGGCATGTAGGAGGCACAGGAGTGCTCTAGCCTGCATCCTCATTACAAAGATGTCAGGTTTCAGGCTAAGGTTGAGTAAAGCCAGGGTATCCACTCACATGCTTACCCAAATAAAAGCCAACCTGGCTTTAATATACCCCCAAACCCAGGGGAAAAGTCTGCAATGTGGATGGTAGAGGAGCTTAGCTAAAACCACGGACAGAGTCCCAGCTAGGATGCATATGAAAACATACCCTTAGAGAGATTTTCTTAACTTTGTTAAATGGTGCTGAACAATAGGTCAATAAGCAGCTAGAGTTTTGGTCAAAATTAAATTCAACAGCAACGTAGCTTCAGAATGCAGTTGCATGACAAATGTGATGGAAGCAAATTAGATACAATAAAATACTTGAGCATCAGTCTTTGTATAATTAATTTGTTACTTACTGACGTTAATTGTACCTTTCAAATTTCTGAGAAGCAATTCTCAATCACATGTCTTCTAATTTCTTAGATGCCTGTGAGGCAGTGTATGTGATATCATGGGTTAATGTTTCCCAAAGCTGCCTACAACTGCATTCTTAATTATCCCTTTTTGTGCAAACTCATTTCTCTTTTCTATGTCTGTTATAAATTTTAAGAGTTGTAACATTTAAATGTGCTTTATCTAGATAAAGACTTCTATCATCTCCATACAGTATACAAACATATTAAAAACAGTGCCAAAGGAGGAATCAGAATTTATAGTCTTGTTGGGGTGATAGTCTTCCTTTTTGCTAATGCAAGGATTTTTGCATGTAAGCTCCCATTAACATTAATGGGAAATACAAGCATAAATCTCACTGTACATCAAGATACAAAAGTGTCCCCAAATGTGGCAAATAAACAGTATGCAATTAAATGAGTCGAGGCCAGAAGAAACAAGATTTCTACAGTTCAGAAATTCTATTTCTAAATTTCTCAAGAGGGTGTCAGATTTTATAGGACTCTGCCTGTTTTATAACCAGCAGAAAACAAAATGTGGGCTTTGAATGTATTCTGGGAGGAATAAATAAGATACAGGAAGAAACAAATGTCCTAAAGAAATGAAACTACAAAGTCTGCTTAGATTGCAAACTCTTGGGGTACAGACTCTTTCTGTTCTGTATTTGTACACTGTCCAGAAAAGTGGGGTCTTCCTGGTCCATGCCTGGGGCTTTTAATGCAAAGATAAAACAAAGGAGCAAGAGCTACACAGAAACAACTCTTCTGTCTGCAGCAAATCTGACAACTTGTATCAGCATTGACAAAGGGCAACATAAAGAACAAAGAGTGAATTCTACCAGCTCAGTCTAAATTTGAGCAATAGGCAGTAGCATTAACTGAGGGAAGCCAGCTAGGACAATAGCCCTAGGTGCAATCTCAGCGGGGAGGGAGTGTGAGGGGGCGGGGAGTGCCATAATATCGCTACCACTGCAGCAGCTGTCTGTACTGCTGCTATCAGCACCACAACAACTGATGCTGCCCCATGCATCGCTGCTGACTTGCTATCAAAGAAAGAGAAGGAAGGTGGCAAATAAATTCATTCACCACAAAATGCAATTTTGATCATCTCAAACATGTCTGTAAATTCACCCCCACAACATACGAAGATGAATATAGCCCTTGGTTTCCTTGGCATTAAAAGTTTATGGAAACAAAACATTCGAGTCAATGTGCAACTTTGTTTTGTTTTATTTGGCAAGAAAAAATGAAAACTTGAGGCCCCCTCTACAGGTACAGGCGCTATTGGATCTAATGTATAATCCACACGATTATGCCTCCTGCCATGCCACACATGCATGGCAGGAGGCATGACTGTGGGATTGCACATTAAATCCAATAGCACCTTATTGCCAGCATAGGGGGAACTCAATCCTGGGCTCCCCCTGCATTGGTAAGAAGCAGACTCCCATGACTGGGAGCCCCCATGCTGATGGAGCTACAAGCCCGAGGGACCACATGCAACCCAGACTGAGATTCCCGCACCTGACAGGGCTCTCAGTCATCGCTCCGCCACATGTGCAGCCAAGACTGAGAATGCCAACACCTGAGGGGGCTCTTCTTGCTCCCAACTGTGTGTGTGTCACAGTTGAGACTGAGATCTCCCTCAGGTGCGGGATTCTCAGCCCATGCAGCTGTGGGGTACTGCTGCAGACTCCCAGCTGCAGGCATGCATGGAGCATCCTGGAGCTGGGAGTCCACAGTGGTTGGGAGACTCTAGTAATTTCTCAGCTACTGCCTGAAGCATCCCCACACCTCTGCGGCTGGGAGACCACATGGGCTATGATCTCCCAGCCTGGGGGTGCGCTGTGCTCCTCAGCAGCTGGGAGATCACAGCAGTTGTGGTCTCCCAGCCATAGACTGACTACGTGTGCTAATGAAAGCTAGATAGAAACCAGCTATGAAGTTATTACAGATTTTTGAGCAACAACTTGACAGATGGTTAGACCTCTTTAAGGTGCGACAGTTAATTTGCACGTGCAGCCAGTCTATATTTATTGTGCAATTAGCAAGGTAATTGCTCAATAGATATAATGTGTAGAGGGGGCCTGAGTCAGACCATGCTTTGATTTTTCAGTTTGGTAGCTGAATCAAAAAATAATCATTTATTAATATACCACAAGTATTTTTTGTTTTGGATCACAAGACCTTACATTGGTAAAGTGACTTATGACCTGATCCAAAGGCAATGACAATATTCCCAGCAATTTCTGCAGGCTCCTTGAGAGCGAATCTTAGAAAATAAAAAGAAGTATTAGGGAATATTTTTGAAACATATCATTAAGTAGGAATATCAGTCACTTGTCAGGAAAGTGTATGAATATTTACAGCAGAATTTCCATAGTTTGTAAAGGGAGTTTTCCAAGATTTGACCTTGGGTTGTTTTCATTTTTTTAGTATGGCAGAAAATATGGTTCTGACCATGTAAAGAGGCCTTGTTTATAACTTGAAGTATTCTCAGTCATTTTGTAGATGAACACATTTTAAAAGCCGTGTGAATTTGGTGCTGTCATCAGGTGTCTGATGAAAACTGCAAATATTTTTTCCACTCTATTCTATTAGGATTGCAAAACAAGCTCATGGATCAGCAGCAGGGGTTTTTCATCATACTCAGGTAAGAGAATCAATAAGAAAGAACCCAGGATGACTCTCAGATTCCAGGGTCATGTCTGAAGAACTGGCAGCAATTAACCACCCCCAGCCCCATATTATTGAATTTAGCATTAAACTAAGGGCTAGATTTTAGCTTGTTTCCTTAAGAGGGAAGGTATGAGGAGCATCTTCTCACTCGCACTCCCACCAGGCAATCAAGCTTAATTACAGTATTTTCATGTCTTGGCCATTGTTTGATCCAGTTTATGACATTCTGTTTATCTAATTAATTGTCAGGTCTACTGAAGAACTTTGCACTTTCTCTGCAGAAAATTTAAAGATTTGAGTGTTACTGCTGCGAGATACTAAGCTGGCTGCAGCTACAGTTCAGTAGCAGCTAGATTTATTTCTGAAGCAACTTGGAATTCCATAATATTAAAGGCATGCAATAAATATCACTTATAACCATGGATTTGAACTCCCTTGCAATACCACCCCATTAATGCTTGTCACAGGTACAAATAAGTTTAATGACATTTCTTTTTTTTTGTCAAACAGCCAAGGAGCACAAATGAACCTCCTAACTTGAAGACTGAATTACTACTACTCTATTAATACTGTGTTAATGGGAAACCCCTCATCCTGGATTCAAGTACAAGGAAGAAGACAAGGGGGCTGCTGCTCCAGCTGCAGCTTGAGGCACAGAGCACATGCTAGCCTAGTCCAGCCAGAGCCAGCATATGCTTCATGTCGTGGGGCACAGCACAGCTGAAGCCAGAGGGTAAGCAGCAAGGGGGAGCAGATGTCAGGGGATGCAGGCATTGTGGGGTGGGGGGTGCAGGCATGGGTGGGCCCTGCTGGAGTGATGTGGGGGACAAATTTAATAAGACCTGCTAACAATTAGATTCTATACATGGAAAATTATAACAAATGTATACATTTTTCATGTGTAGAATTTAATTATTGGGGATTGTCTTAAATTTACAGTCCAAATTACCTTGGATTCAGGTAAATATTATGATTTCTGACACATGATTTTCAACACTTTAAATGAAATCTATGGCTAAATAAACCGCACAATAAGCAAGATGCTTGATTACATCACTGAAGTCAGAGACATTTTATTATTCAATTTGAAGATGAGCAGGTGGAGTAACTATTTCTAATTATAATCTGAAATCTAATCAATGTGCATTATTTTTGTTCCTGTACATCTCACTTAACTGAAACATTTCCACAGGAAATAATCAATCAATCAATCAATCATTCTTACAACAATATTGGGAAGTACTGCAAAGAAATGGGAAAAAGTAATGCATCTTGAAACAAGCCTTCTCTTCTTTAATTGGAACGAAGGGGAGATAAACCCAAGAGACTGAACTGATACACAAGTGCTGATGTAAACTTGGGATCATATGCACCCCTAGTTCACCTAGACATGAGTGGTTGGTGGTTGTGCAAGTCTCTCCCTAGTGGAGAGGAACATTTCTCTTCCCCTAGACCATTTTCTGGGGGAAGAAGGCTATTCCTCTTCATGCTCTCTCTACAAGTGCTTGAAGGAATTATAGGCAGGAAAGCTTCTTTGAGTAGATGTGATATCTTTTATTAGACCAACTGAGTAGTTGGAAAAAAGTTCTTAGCAAGCTTTCAGGCACAGTCCCCCTTCTTCTGGCATAGGGAATCTCTGCTGGTCTGAGGGAAGGGATTATGACCGCTATGATAAAATTGCCCTAATGACTGGCCAGCAGCACAGCAATTGCTACCAGAAGGAGCTCTATATTTAGGCCCTACTTTTTGATGACCCCTCAAATTAAGTACCAAGATGTTGGATTTATTTGTTTGGAAAAAGGGGGCGGGGGGAGTTGGAGGAAGTGTCCCTTAATTGCAAGGCATGTTTGAAAATGTATAGGTATGTACAAGAGCCAAGTTTTACTACTCATTTTAGAAAGGGAGGGAGTGTTCATAAAAGCCTTTGTTCACTGTGCATCACATTTTCTAAGGCAACCAAGTGCTTCAGATCTTCAAAAGGTATTTCATGAGCTAAGCAACTTGGAGAGTCTGAGGCTTTGAAATCACTGAAGTGCTCTTGAAGTCCTACTCCATCACACACTTTGTATTTGTATATACCAGTCCCACTGCCAGTTACCCTATGGGAACATAGGCCAAAGGAGAACTAACCACCTGTACGCAGTTCAGGACCAGAGTCTACTCTCAGTTACATGGGGATTAGGGCTGTGCAAGGGTTTGGACCGTGCTTCAGATCCAGAGAAGCTTCAGACGCTTCAGCATCCAAAGCAGCATGTCTGGATTGAAGCACTGGCTTCACTAGGCTTTCCGGCCATAGGGTATAATGGGAAATCAATGAAATATCTATAACTTTATTGTATTTTGTCTGATTTGGATGAAACTTGCAGGGGCGGTAGCCTCTGCTGAGAGGATGAAGCCTGCCAAACTTCAAGAAGATCAGTGCAGGGGTTTGGGGGGGAACTGCACCCCAAATTCTTGAAAGCAAAGCTCATGTCATGTGTATGTGTTACACCATGGGTGGGGGGGGGCAGTGAAAACTGCAGGTATGGTAGCTTCTGGTGAGGCCACAAAGCATGCCAAGTTTCAAGAATATAGGTGCAGGGGTTTGGGGGGGGAACTGCAACTCAAACTGCTGACAGGCAAAACTCATGACATGGGTGACCCTGTGTGTGTTAAGGCGCAGCAGGGTGAAAGCTGCAGGCCTGCTAGCCCCTGCTGAGGCCATGAAGCCTGCCAGCTGTCAAGGAGATAGGTGCAGGGGGGTTCTGGGGCCCTGCACCCCTAGCTGCTGACAGACAAAACTTGTGCCATGGGTG
This sequence comes from Alligator sinensis, assembly GCF_000455745.1. Lineage (NCBI taxonomy): Eukaryota > Metazoa > Chordata > Crocodylia > Alligatoridae > Alligator > Alligator sinensis. Next base: position 6,137,159 of record NW_005841838.1, on the reverse strand, counting down.
CTTGTGCAATTGACTGTCTGTCTTGGGGCAGTTGATTGTCTATATTGATTATTTCCTCTTCCTAGTCTGTGGTTTTGTAGGTGTTAATCCTTGCTCATTAACGCATTATGTAGTAGCTAGGTCCTGTGTATTGAGCTGATCCCTGAGTGAATCATGATTAATTGGTAACTGGTAACACAGTAGCTTAGCAGCCAGGCCTGCAGTAGTCCCTCCCTAGATCGAAGCAGGAAACTGATCCAAAGCTCCGGAATGGATCCCTGGCATCTGAAGCGGCCGGATCTGAAGCCACATCGAATAGCTGCCTACTCGCACGGGCCTAATGGGGATACATTCAGGGGAATTCCATTCACTGCAGTGGATGGAATCTGGCTCATTCTCTCTAGACACGTCAGTAATTATCTGCCTACAATGAAAATAAACAGTTGTGTAGTTTCTACAAAATTGCACACCATTTTAGGGAAAAGTCTGTGCTAGAAGGGAAGTCAAATTTTTCTATGCTTTTCAGGGATCATTTTAAAAGCCTCCTCTAGGAGGAAGTGGGTAAAAGCAGGCCAGATGATTTCTCTCACACAAAAACTGAGTGATTTACAGGCATACCAGTCACTACGAAAGGTCTTTTCCCCCCCATTTAATTATCTTAGGACTCACATAGATAATGTCTAACCTTACCAGATGTCCACATACATGTCACAATAAGAGTTGCAATGAGTTGTTCCCCCGCCGCCAATGTCTGGCCAATTCTCTGGATGTTGGCTGAGCAGCTAAAAGGTATATGGGCAGAAATAGTTGCTTTTTGGGTTGCCAGTGCAGTAGTCGAGAGGAAAAATAAGTTAAACATACATCCATGCATTCTGCCACTGCATGTTAACTGTTCTTTTCTTGTTAATTAAGACAGCTGCAGAGTGATGGGTGTGAACAGATACAGATGTAGAACACAGATGCTTGATTGTTACATTTAATATTTTCAAGACTGCCTGGTGATTTTAGGTATCCAACTTCAGACACCTGGAGAGGGTCCAGGTATCAACTCAGATCTTGTCAAGGCGCCTTAAATTGCGACTAAAATTACTAGTCAATCTTGAAATATCTGGATTTTTGGTATCTAAATGCACAAATACTCCATAATAATTACAACTCTCAGTAATGATTATTCTTTCTACAGAAAACAATGGCAACTGGAATCCTCTGCACTGCAGCTCATGCCGTGTTATGCCAAGAAAGAAAAATCAAAGCATGTCATTGCTGTTGATACATGGATAAATATAGTTGAAGTCAGATTAATATTTCCAAGATTACTCATTTCTACTTGAAAAGAGAAGCAAAGATCATGTGCAAGATGACAGCTACCCATCTGGGACTAGAAAAGTCACCATATGGATGTCTTTTGCTAATTATAGTTAAATTTCTGAACTAAGGGATTTAAAAGTAGAGATCTGCCAGTTCAAAAATATACTTCCCCTCCTCCCCCAACATTTGGCCGGTTCTCTGGTTGCTGGCTGAGCAGCTAAAAGAACATTAAAAAAAAAAAAAAAAAGTCAGCTCTGCTACACTTTAAAAATACCGTTCTTTCATTCCACATAATGCAAGTTCACCTCTTCTAACCTTGCTATGGGAAACTTGATGCAGTAGTGTGCACAGAGTTTAAGCCCAAAGGAACCACTGTGACCATCTAATCTGATATCCTATGTAACAGAAGCCACAGGACTTCACAGCATAATTCCTGTTCCAAGTTCAGTAATTGTGTTTTGCAAAATTTTCCATCTTGATTTTAAAATTCCCTGTATTAGGGAAAACTACAACAATCCATGGTAATCCATTCCAGAATTTAATTTGCTCAAACGGTTATAAATGTGCACTATTCTGAATTGGTCTAGCTTCACTTTCCAGACATTAGTATTTGTATGCACCTCTTAGGCCAAAGGACCCACTCTTATCTTGTGGGTTTCTGTATACGGTGTAAATACAACCCTTCTATTCCCACTTGCCATTATTTTGTTTATAGAGGAGTGACCTGCTCTCTCCATTATCTACTATTCCATTAATCTTTGAAGTCATCTGCAAATATAATTGATAACAATTATAACTGATAACAGCACTTAACCCAAATCATAAATTGGGCCCAAGAACTGATCCTCACTGGACCCCATTAAAAAGACAGGCACTCAAGAATGATCCCCCATTTATAATTATATTTTGAGACCTATCATTTTACCAGTTTGTAGTCCACTTATATAAGTGCCACGTGATCTTGTGTAATTCCAGTTTATTAGTCAAGAGGTCATGTAGTACCAATTAAAATGCTTTATAGAAGTTAAAGAATCTTTTATCTAGCAAATTTGCAATCTCATGAAAAATCAATTAAGTTTGATAAAAACCAATTTCCCATAAACTCATGTTCATTGGCATAAATTATATTACCATTTTAATTCTTTATCAAGCGAGTCCCATGTCAGCTGTTCCATTATTTTTCAATATCAATTTGAAAGAAGCAGGCATATAACAGCATATGTAGTTCAACCTGACCATTTGTTTGGCTGCTTCCAATCACATGATGGAATTTGCTTGGTGTAAAAATTAAAGTCTTCATCTCTCTTGGTTAAACGCTCTTGACCAGATTCTGCCAGCTCTAGTCATATTCAGTGTCTAGGACTTAAGACAACATAGCCTATTTAACTAATTTATTTTTTTTCTCCTACTCCAATAGCTTCAGTAGACTAATCCCCCATCCCACACAAATCCATATCTATAAGCATTTTCCTATGCAAAAAAACTGTTACAACACATGATAGTGACTCAGATGTCTCTGTGAGAACATCTCCCTTCATCTACTCCCCAGTATTACAGATGGCATACCACATGCTCTGAAATTCACATGAGGAGTAATTGGATACGGGCTGTTAGAAGAAAAAAAGGTATGTAAGGGAGTGTGTACATCATTCACCCTTCAGCCTTCTACTACAACAAAACAGAAAAGCTCAGACAAAAAAACCCCAAACAATCCAACACCCATGCACAAAGTCAGCCCTAATCTGTTTAGTTTAGAGATTGCCTCTGACTTTTTTCAGAAGCCACCTTTTCCAGGGCATTGGGTCCCCACTACTATCACAAAGGATATAAAGGCTCCAAAGGTTCACAGGATACAGTCCGGCTTGTCTAAGCAGAGAAGACAGGAAAACTCTATTCCCTCTGCTCTCCCCCCAGCCCCCCAAACTCAGCACATAGAAAAAGAATGCATTATAAAAGAGGATCTCTCTGCAAGGCATTATTTGCCTACTCCAGCAGTTTCCAATGCAGGAGGTGATAATCTAGGCCAATGGATTATTCATTAAGTAACATGTTGCTTAGCATAAGCTATCAAGGGACCTCCACTGGGGAAGAAGTTCCTAGTTGTCAACAAAGTTGTTTTGACGATGGTGCTTTATAAAAACAAAACACTATTTAGCAGCAGCACTTGTCTCCCCATGCCACTGAAGCTCTTATTTCATACTGTTAATGCAAGACGTGTATCTGGGTGCTTGGGTGCCCTAGAAGCAGCAGCGAACAATGGGGCAGCATCAGTGGCTGTGCTGCTGGCAGTGGTGGCAGAGCTAGCCACACAGCTGCTGCATTTTTTTGCAATTCCTTAGGATCAGCACCTGGAGTAGATGCCCTGGTCACCTCCCTTCCCACCCCACTTTACTACTACCTAATAGTAAAATATTTTTTATTTACAATGAGTATCTACAAAAACTGTAAATTTAACAGTGAGCAAAGCTCATTTTGCTACTCACCCTCAAGCCTCTAGCCCATCCACACCACTGGGAACAGGATAACATGGTCACCATGCCCTGTTCTGGCACTCTGTACCTCTGTTTCTGCCTTCTAGCTTCGAAACTTCAGCCCCTGCTCTTTGAAGGGCTTCCAAAAAATTTAGTCTCCCAGCTGAATCAGAAAGTCCAGCTGACTCTTGTGGGAGGAACAAGCAGTGGAAGGGGAGAAAAAAAAAAAATCTCATTCAGCTGCCTCACCATGAGTCCTCAGTCCTGCTCCAGGCTCAGAAGTCCCTTCAGCTTCCATAGCCACTTTCCTCAGAGGCGGTGAAGGGGTAGCAGTCCATGTACAACCTGCATGGCAGGCTACCAAATGATAGGCCAATACATCCTTTGCACGCTGCCAAAAAGCAGAGGCAGGGCAGTTCTCCCTTTGTGCAGTCTCTTCCAGAACAGAAGTCCTCCCATGCTCAGGCTCTGTGGCATCCTGCCCTGCTCCCCTAGCCCCACCAGGCTGTTTCTGTAGCATCTGGGCAAACTCCTGAGAAGGCACCTTCCACCCAGAAGGCCCTTCTCCTGGACTCACCTCTGACTTGTAGTACTACTCCCCAGTCACACCAGCTACAGGGTCCTATCATCACTCAACTCCGAGCTGCACCAAGTCCTTCCCAGGTCTCTCAAGGTCAATGAATCTGGCACAGCTTTGGCTCTGCTTTCAGTCTTTCCACAACACAATCAGCTGAGGCCAGAATCTCTTAGAAGACACAGCTTCTCTCTACACCCTCCCCGCCCTGAGCAGATGAGCTCCATGCTCCCCTAGCCTGAACTCTGGGCCTCTCTATAGACACCTCCTCTGTCCTGACTCTTCTCTTCTGACTGGCCCCTGCCAGCTCCCCTTTACCCTGATTGTGAACAGCTGCAGCCACTTACAAAGCTGAAACGATTAACTCACCGAGGAACAGGCAAGATTCAAACAAGAAAAAGGTTTAATACAAGCAAGGCCCATACCTTGTATCCTCAGTGTTTTTTTTATTGTCTCTGTCATATATATATTTTATTTTACAGCAGTGCCTAAAGGGCCCAAATGAGACTCAGGCCTCATTGTTTTAGACACCATACAAGTGCATAGGACAAATTCAGAAGTGCCACAATGAATGATGCACCACTTTACTGTAGATTCTTGCCCCCTTGCCCCAGGTAGAATCCCAGAATCCTGAGAAAGGCAGAAAGGCTCCTTATACAATGCATGGAGAGAGTGAGGGACCTCAGAGCCAGGTCCAAAGTAACCCTCAGACTGAGAAGGATGCTCCTCAAAGCTAAATGCTGACCTGGGGACATCAACAATGTAGCAGAAAAATGCCCATGGTACGTTTTAGAAATCCTGGCCCCTTTCTAATACTTAGGGTGTGTCTACATGTTTCATAGGTTTCAGAGACATTAGGGCTGGAAGGGACCTCATAAGATCATTGGATCCAGCCACCTCCCCAAGGGGCAGGAAGTCAGCTGGTGTCAGATCACACGACCAAGATAAGCATCCAAGCATTCCTAAAAGGTATCCAGAGTAGGTGCTTGCACCACTTCTGTGGGGAGTCTATTCCAGACTCTGAAGACTCAGAGGATAAAGAAGTTTTTCCTTACATACAGCCTCAAACAGTCTTCCAGCAGTTTGTGACCTTGTCTTCCTTTGGGGTGTCCTGGTGAACAGACGTTCTCCTAGTTCCTGATGCACACCCCTTATATACTTATAGGCTGCCAGCAAGTCACCTTTGAGCCTTCACTTCTCCAGGCTGAAGAGTCCTATGTCTCTCTGTTGTCATGCTTTTGCAAGTACTAAGGCATGATGTAGTATGGGTGGTCGCTGTGCCATGCATGCGGTGCACAGTTACGTTTCACCACTTTATTGGTGTAGCGGCACGCTATAGCCAGGGAGCACGCTGCTACAGCAACAGAGCTGGTGATGACGTGTAGACGCAACTGATTGCTATATTGCCATAGTGTGTCATATGGTGACATAGCGCATTGCTATGTTGCCATAGGGCAATGTGTAGATGCACCCTTAGGGTTCTTATCCTCTTATCCTTTTTTTCAACCACAGCTGTTGCTGCTCACATCCCCTCTCCTATGCAATAGCCTAGAGCAGTGGTGTTCAACTTACGTGGCCCCATGGGCAAGATGAATGGCAGGGGCCTAGTTCACATGCTGCATCTGAGTGCAAGACCAGTCCATGGGCTAGATCTGGAGCACAGGGCCATGTCATCTGGCCCATGGGGCTGGAATTTGGCAGTGATAGTGCTAAATGCTGCAGCATCAAGAGCCGCAGCACCGCCATTCCTTTTACTGCCAAATTTCCAGTACTGCAGGCCAGATATGTGTTGCTCCATGTTCTAGTTCCAGGCTATGGGTCTTCCCATGGGGCTGGAAATTTGGCAGAAGGATGAGCAGCAGCTCTTTTAATTGCCACAGCTCAAGGAAGTAATGGCAATTAATGCTGCTGCTGCTCTCCACACTGCCAAATTTCCAGATCCATGGGGAGCCCTGTGGGCCAGATAACACAGTTCTATGGGCTGTATCTTCATCACCCCTGGCCTAAAGATCAGATCATTCATTCAGAAAGTGGTAGGTACATATTCAATTTCCTGTCTTGTCTGAAGGGATTCAAGCCCATATCTTCCATTATGCCCTAAGCACCAAATGATAGTGTTCCAGAGTAAGAGGCACTCTTTATCCATCCTGTTGAAGCACTGCCACTGTGAAAAAAAGAATTCAAACTTCAAGGGGCTGTAGAGGAAAAACAAGATCCCTTACCCAAATGGTTAGAGCATCCACCTGGAGGGTTAGTCCTGGGATCCAGTCCCTGCTTCAAGGGGTGGCAAGATATGTAGGTTTGAATCTCCTCAAACTAAACCCAGGTCTCATGCAGTCTGCTTTATCCAATAGGCTTCTGCAGGGGTCAGCCACATTTTTCAGCAGGGTGGCAGAATTACCCAGCTCAGATAAAAATGAGTGACCTGGCTGCCTCTGCTATTTTTCCCCACTACTGGGTTGTGGTACAGTGCAGAGAAAGTTCCGCCTCTGCTGTTGCACAGCATGGCACAGGTAGAGTCCCCTTCAGCTGAATGACCCTGAAGGCACAGGTCTACAGGCCAGATCCAAAGGCTCTATGGGGTGGATCTGGCCTATAGGCCATAGGTTGCCAATGCCTGGGATATTGTATGAAATAGTGACAGTGCCACCAATGGCAATGCTTTAAAAAAAACAAACAACAAAAGCAAACAAATCTAGTCACCATGACATTTTGCAAAGAGAATGAGCCAATAGAGCCGCAGGCATTCTCAGTGTGTGCTTTCTGGCTCCAGCTCCTCAGGGAACACATCATTTTTGGATCCTGATCAGATTCAGGCATGATGTAGGCATAAAATTGCTCAGTGGTATCAAGACTGGGACACTTCTATATATACCAAGACTTTAGGCATCTCCAAAGTTAGAAGGGTTTTTTTCTGGATTACAATATTCTGGCTGCTAGCATATGCCTCCCTGCTTGGCTGGAGCAGACAGCTTGGGCCAAGGATAGCCCACCCATCCTGCAAAGGGAAGCTTGCGGGGAAGATGCAAAGCATCCTGGGATGCTGGGGGACTGTGAGTTAACTTGAATCTGGAGGGGATCTGGGACAGAAGCTCAATAAACTGACTTAACCTAAATCAGTTAAGTCGGATACTACATCCATCCAGGTTTATCTTAAATCGGTTTCAGCCATTTTGAAGTGTTTTATGTTCAATGAATTTCTGTTGTGTTACAGATCTGATGGTTTCCAAGCACTTATACCAGTTTGTGTGTAATTTCTGTCTCTAGCCTAAAACTACCTTATTTTCAATTTTGGAAAGTCTCAATGGCTCTCAGTGCTCATTAATTAAAATGTAGTATTCTCTTTGAAGCACCTATGAATAGTTTCTAATTAAAAGTATTGGAAAGTTTGTTCTAAAATAACTGAATATTTACTTCATACTGGAGTAATATCTGTAAATATGGGATAAGTGCTACTTCCAGACCTTAAAAATGATAGTAAAAGGCCAGGTCTACAAGTATAATATCCTGGTAAATGGCATTCAAGTCTTCAAATGTGGAAAGTGGGTTTTAATTAAATAGTTATACTTGCCAACTTGTGTCTTTTTTTCAGTTGAATTCCTTTGGTTAATTTAGAGCAGCATTTCCCATACTGTGTGGGGCACTTCCTCAGGGGATGCATAAGGGCTGTAGGGAAGGTGAGACCTTACTTTAATTGTCATTACTGTTGTTCCCTCCCCCCCCCCCCAAACCCCCCCCCCAGAACACCTTGCTAATTCCCTAAGCTGCCAATTTCTGTGGCAATTAGTGGCACCTGATGTATCAGGGGCATGAGTGCCCAACTTTACCCAAGCTTACTTAGAGGACCTGTAGAACAATCACTTTATCCAAAACCTTAGCAGCTCAGTTAGAACTAGGTGAAGACTTACATATGGAATTGCCACTACAAGAAAAAAAGATACTTGGCCTATTTCTCCAGTGCTACTTCCTGTTTCAGAATAAGATTAAAAAAAATTACTTAGGGGCCAAGAAAAAAAATCATAGCCCTGCTTGTTTAGAGAAGGTTTGTGTTGAAGGGGTTAAAGGACTGACAAGACCAACTTGTTTATCGGCTGCAAAAAAATGAAGCACACAGTGAATCATTACAATCCCAGTGAAAAAAGATATATTTGAACATGAACAACAGCATATGCTTATGCTTCCTTAAAATTAACTTGAAGGCATCTATTTTGTATCCCATGATAATGCTTATCATGAAACTAAGGAATGGTGTTTCTACATTCATGCATTTTATAGATCTTCTTTAGCAATCAGTTTAAATGTGCAATGGTCATAAAATGAACATTGGAAAAAACACATTCATGCTTCTATATTCCCTGAACTGGTGATGATGCACCAGTTACAATAAATGTGGATTTTATTGTTTCAAGACTAATGATTTCTTACACTAGAAATCTACTTCTGAGAAAACAAATAGGATACAGGTTCATTATGTACTCTGGTTTTAAAATATACTCAAATGCATAAGGAGATAGTTCACAAATAAATAACTTCAAGAGAATGGGATTAGTCCTATTGAACCAAACCTCCTGATATGAAAAATGGATATCTGGTGCCATATTTATAAAGGTGCCTTATGTCTCTGTGATATAATTAGCACATGCAAACCTTATTTGACATGCAACATTCTTGTGCTGCTGAGGACTGTAATTGTAAATACTATTATGTGAAATTGCATGACATTTTATAAAAACAACAACATGGAATTGATTGCAAAACATGAAGCTGCACATATACAAATCATGTGGGGGGACGTTTTTTCTTAAAAGATTTGCTCATGTTCTTCATAAACTCCTGGTCTGCTTTTTGCTTGAAAGTACACTAAATTGCATCAAATAGAGCAAAATGTGTAGCTCAAAAACAGTCTGATACCGTGTTGCTTCTCTTTAAAGGTTTCATTTGTAAGGGTTCCCTGCATACAACATTTCACTCAGCTCCACACTGTGCATATACCAGGTACCAGTAGTATTATAGAACATATTTTAGCTATATTACAATATTTTATCTAGCTAATTTTGATTTTCCCCCTAATATGCCCATGAAATAGTGCAAAGAGAGCAGCAGGACCTTGCCTACTTGAAGTTGAGCATTTGTGTCTCCACTGCTTTTAAAATCAGCTTTCTGTAAGCTTTGCAAGATTAAAAATTTTCACTTCTTTCTTCAAAAAGTGTTTTCTCATTACAGTAGTATTCTGAACTCTCAAATATTCAGTTTAATCCTCATAATACCATTTAATAAAAGTATAAAATATACCAGGAAAAGGCATGCTTGCATGGCTTTAGTTATGTACAACACATATTGTGGGTCTGTTCCATCATGAAATGGAAAATACTGCACTGTATTTAATAGACTGGCTATGCATAAATAAGGTGAGCATATGGGACAATGTGAAATCCAGAACACTGTCCCTGCTACCCCCTCCCCCAGTCAGTAGCACTGCTGCAGGCAGAGACAGGGGTGGGGGGGTGAAGCTCTGCTATTACTATTTAGGCAGCTAAGGGAGTCAGTGGTCCATTAATGACTTATTGTTTTTTTACTTCACAAGTATTAACAATCGTCTCGCCCTTTTTTTAATCATCATTCTATTAATCAAGCTAACCTGCTTTAGGGCAATGTTGCTGTCTTCTAGGGCTTCCTATTTCACAGTTAGTGCTGCTCCTTGTCCCCACCATGCACCCGGGATGTTTGTTTTAATTGTCACTGGCTGGCTGGGACCGGCTTCCAAAATCTGGGACTGTCCCTTCCTGCCAAACTGGGATTTATGTTCACCCTATGCATAAAGAACATGTTCAGATGCTCTGGCTTTATCTACCACAGTAAAAACAAACAAACATATGGGGTAAATTTGAGGCTGATGTGGGCTGGGATGGGGAGAGGAACTGATCAAGGGGAGACTGCCTGAGGCATTTCTTCTGCATTTCTGGTTAAACTGGGATTTATGGTCATAAATAGTTACTGTTTTTGATGCTAATAACTGATACTGATGTGCATACTAAATCACAGTATTATGCCATGTAAACTATGTAGTTGAAGCAAAATTTACTGTTTATGTTCATATAGTCTGTCTGTAATTCCCATAGTACACAATGCTTCAAGTTGCTACTTGTTTATATCTAAGAATTAGAAAATGTGTTTGCTCTTACATTATTTGGAAAATAGTATGTAATCACATGACTAAATCATGTTTGTAATGCAGACTCACAAAAGTCAGTCTGTCAAACACTGGGGCATATCTCACCCAAAGTTCTGCACTGCTGGGCCAAAACTAAATAGCACTATTACTACACAGCCTCAAGAGCAAAATATGCCACAGAAACAAATGGTGTTTGATATATTGTTCACTTCAGTGATAGGACTGCATCATGCCACTAATTACTGCTGCCCTGATGACTTTGTTTAGGACTATATAACTCATGTATAGACACTACGGCAAAAGAAACTTAGTACAGTACTGCAGCCCACAAAGGGGTAATTTATTTTGGAAAATAGGTACCACTCATTCAAACTGAACCTCTAAACCTTTAGTTTTACCCCTGCAGTTAATCTGCCACTCAAACAGTTATACTCTGTAGCATAGATGTTACAAGATAACCACTATTTTGAGAGCCCTGTAGTACACCTTAAAATTGGTGAGTTTACTTGAGACATTTAATGCGATTTAAGCCTAGCCATTTTGATTCAGAACTTCCACTGATATGCATGACAGTCTTAAAATGAAAGTCAAAATGTTGAGGGGCAGGCCATTTGAAGAGCTCCTACTATAAATACTGAAGCTTTTGACTGTGCTTTAATACACAGTGCTGCATGTGTCCTATGAAAATTTAATTTGTTTTTTGATGTTTCAAAGAAGCATCCAGCTTAACAAGTGTTCATGCCATTACTTGCTTGTATTCAAGTGTCTAGCATTGTTTTCATCTTTCCTCCTACTTCTAGACTCTGAAGAATGTAACGGAAAAGGAAGGGGGAAAAATCCCAACAATGTTTTGTTGTGGTCAATGGAGATAGAGGACAAAACAAGGATACGTACACACTGTCTGGCCTCAAGTCACTCAGGAAGACTATAACACATCTTAAGCACTTTCTCTTTTCTTCCACCTTTGTTACTATGCTTACATTTAAAAGATTTTCTCCCTACATCCACCTGAACCCACTGGACCAGGGTCAGGAATGAGAGAAATGGTGACAATCATGTATCAAAATAAGTGGGAATGGCCTAACAGAAATAGATTTAGGCAAGACATTTTCAGATCAGGAATAGGCTGTAAGCTCCCCTCTACCACAGGCTCTGCAGAAGGTCACTAGAGGCTATAAAAATCAGGGAATCAAGGAGGGCACAGGTAAGAGAGTTTAAACATATTCTTATATTAGGTATCCTCTCAGCAGCCTTCTCTAGCAGGATATGAATAAAGAAGGGTATACAGGGGCACTATGCTCTCATCCTTAGTATTTATTTATTTATTAAGGAAGTATGGGTTGGATGAATGGACTCTAAGGTAGATAGAAAACTGTCTGGATCATTGGGCTCAGAAGGTAGTAGTCAATGTCTCAATGTCTAGTTGACAGCCGGTATCAAGTGGAGCGCCCCAGGGGTCAGTCGTGGGCCTGGTTTTTAATCAATATCTTCATATGGTGAGGCCACAGCTGGAGTACTGCATTCAGTTTTGGGCCCCCCACTACATAAAGGATGTGGACTAATTGGAGAGAGTCCAGCTCATGGCAACAAAAATGGATAGGGGGCAGAGATACATGACTTCTGAGGAGAGGCTGAGGGAACTGGGTTTATTTACTCTGCAGAAGAGAAGTCTGAAGCGGGGAATTAATAGCAGCCCTTCAACTACCTGAAGGGCAGTTCCAAAGAGGAAGGAGCTGGACTGTTCTCAGTGGTGGCAGGTGACAGAACAAGGAACAATGGTCTCAAGATGCAGCAAGGAAAGTTTAGGTTAGATTTTAGGGAAAAAAAAACTCTCTCACTAGGAGGGTAGTAAAACATTGAAACAGGTTACCCATGGAGGTTGTGAAATCTCCATCCTTGGAGGTTTTTCAGACCTGGGTAGACAAAGGCTTGGCTGGAATTATCTAGTTGGGGAAGGTCCTGCTTTGAGCAGGGTGTTGGACTAGATAACCTCTTGAGGTCCCTACCGACCCTAATTTTCTTATGATTCTATGATTTACTTGTTTTTATCAGTGGCAGGGAGAACTTAAGTTGGAGGTAAATGCTTTCTCTTCAAATATGGCTGGTACTGGTATAGGCAATTCAAGTCTAGTCATGTGACAAGATGTACATAGGCCCCTGGAACACATTACAGTTATTATGATTTTAATGTGTTAATCATACCATAAATAGTAACAGTGCTATATTTTCAGCTGATTTATGGTGCCATAAAGTGCAAACCAGCCACAAACTTATTCCACAAAAAATATGGAAAAATCTTTGTGGCTCATTTGCATGGTACCATAAAATGAACATGTAGCATCCCAATACCACTGTTGACAGTCATCTGATTGGCATGGGGATGAGGATCGACATTGGGACTAGGACAACCCTATTCCTAATGGGGAAAAAATGGCTACCAGGAGAGCAGATCACATGGTTCCCTGTTAGAGGGAGGTGAGGGGCTCCAGCTATTGGAAACCTAACAACAGTTGAGCCCTGGAGCCCCCACAGGGCTAGACCCATGCTTTTTTAACGTCCTGGAAACCCCAGATGGCAGAAAATCTCCCCAATCCCAGTACCTCTAAAAGGCACATGTGCAACTCAGCTGTCTTGACAATCAGCTGACCATTCCAATGTCAAGGCCACCTGGGACTGTTGAGGTCAATCCAACAGTCAGTTAATTGTCAGATCCAATCCCGACAGACCTGGGTCAGGGACAGAGACACCTCTGGCCCACTCTGCAAGATCAGGTTGAATGCAGCTAAGTATTGACGTGATTGGGATTGGAGGATTTTTATGCAACACCCCAAACATTGTGACTCTTGCCATGCATGTCTGGGCACAATGTTAAGGATGCAACACAAAATTCCTCTGATCCCTATTGTGCCATTGTTTGAACATCTGCCAGGGGCCTTACATGCAAATGTTCACAAGAAGGAGGAACAGGAAAATAGCAGGTCTGAAGATGATGTGATATGAAATAAGCATGAGTTACTCATGTGTAACTTGTGCGACCATTCACATCACCTCTAGGTGTGGCCCTCTTTTTTGCTATTATACTATCAGGGTTACATCACTATAATATAAAAAGTACTTTTAACATCTGAAATTAAGAACCAAAGTCAGAAAAAAAAGGGGAGCAATGACATCTGACAGATACTTTGAAAGATATGTGTGGATTCGACAAAACAGAAATATCAGATTTTATCTCAATTTTTTCATCTCACAGCACAGTGGTTTATAATATAACTGCAAAAGGGCTTTGTGCATTAATGAATAGAGATATGAAAGTCTGGAGAGCATCTATTATCTCTCATTTTGGTCCCTGGTGTTTTATTACTTGGTGCAATAACACCAGTTTTTACATGAGGTGTAAAAATTGTTAGCTTTGTAAAGAACAAGTATGGACTGTGAAACAGTAAACTTAATATAGAGATGGAATTAGTCTCAGTGGGATTTGTTGACATAAGGGAAACAAAATACCTTACTTCTATCACACCACTCTGTCCCTTTCCTCCTAATGGTTTATTTGCCTGTTTCACATGGAGCTGATCCAGGCAATCAGTGACTCTGAAGCTGCACCATATGATTTACATGATATGAACTTCTTTGATAAGCCCATACTGAGCTCAAGACAAGACAGCTTTGCTTCACTACTCATGATTCAGATATATCAAGAGAAAGTCAAGTATTTCACATCCTTTTTTATTTTTTTACCTTTCACGATTTGCAGGTTCCAAAGAATTCTGACCGAAGTCACCGGTTCTCAACTTTTTTAGACTCAAGGCACCCTTCTTTTGACTTAGGCACCCCTCCAGAACTTTTATGAACCGGGCAGCATCCAATTCCAAAATCTAATTTATTTATTACAATGCTTATCTCGCTGCAGAAGGGTCAGACAGTTGGAGTGGGACAGCTGCTAGAGAGGGATGAATCACTGATCTAAGTCTATCTTCTGGGGCATTTTTAAGATGCCTATCACTATTTCATTTTAACAGACATTCATTACAGAATTTAAAGTTGCACATTTGAAAGTAACTGGGCATGTCTACATGAGATGATACTGCAAAGTCACTACTGCGCATATATTACTTGTATTAGCAAGTACCAAATAAATGCACAGTAACCAGACTTACTGCATGTCTTTTAGGTGACACTACTACACAGTAGCATATTAACACTGTCTGTGCTTAGATGCACTACTATGCAGTATTTTTCAGCTGCTGCACAGTCAGCGTTTTATGTAGACATGCCCCCCAGTGAAGGTTTAACATTTTTTAATTTATTCTAGAGGGAGCATCACTAGTTTTTATTCACATTATAATCAATCAAGACCCATTTTATAAAGTGATGAAGAATGAAGATGAAATGAAACTTTGTAATGACTTCAAGTTTTATCAGTTGGAAGTAAAGATAGGGCATTACTTTATCAGTTTGTCTCCCTGCAAAAGCTTTCTTCAAGAATTGTAATTAAATAACAGAAATATAGCCTCAAGTTTTGGTATATAAAAGCATATAAAGAACTACAAAAGTTGGAAAAATTGACAGTGGGACAAACATATCCCTGTGGTAATTCCTTGGAACCAATTATTTTAAGTTAGATCCATAGAACATGAACTATAATAGACATTTCAGTAATGCTCAGATGAACTAGTAGTATATACCAAAGAACTGCTTTGTAACAAGAGGTGCCAGGTACTAATCAGAACAACTGGATTCAAAATACTAGGAGGTGTTTATCTTAAAAAAATTACATTAAAAAAAACCCGTCTCAAGCTCCTATTCAGGTCCATCTTCATACTTCTGGTTCTGGGAAATGAAGATACCTTCATGGTTACTTTCCAGGTGATTCCTTCCCACTTGCAAACTCTTGGATGCCCTTGGTAATATGGAACCACACATACCTTTACCTGCAAAGACAAGGAAAAAAGCAACTAAAGAAACACAGTAACCAATAAACACTTTCATAAAACGAATACAAACAAATCAATGTCAGCTCCAAACTTTCATTGGGTCAGTGTGATAATGTCCATAACCTAGAGTCAATATTATTCAAGAACTTCTTAAGAAAAATAAACTTGCTTGTAGATTATTGAATATATTCAAATAGATTTTAGTAAAGCTAAAGAGCCAACTTAAATAAAAATGAGACTTATCCTGAAATTGTAGATAGTGAAGGAAAAAAATTATGAGTCATTAGGCAATGTTACAGCAGATTTGGCAATGGTTGAAGGCAGAGCTAGGAAATGAGTCCTGGCAGCCCCAGTTCTAGAGCTGGGTAAATTTTCTTTTCTTGATTTTTCCTCATGTGAAAATGCACATTCAAGTTTAATAAGCTATTTCATGTATTTATACCAAATATACCTCACTGCTTCAGTAAAAAACATTTTTGAAAAAAAAATTATATTTTTCCAATTCAAAATAATTCATTTTGATACTTTTCAAAACAAAATGTTCAATTATGGAACTTTAAAACTTGAAATGTATTTATTTTGTAAAAAAAAAAAATTAACACATAATCAAAGCCCTCATATAAAATTAAACATTTCATTTGGGGCCATTTTTCCTCTTTATTTTGGGTTCATGAAGATTGTGGGTTTTTTTTAATTCTCAGGACCACAAGTGAACAAAAAAATAATAATCAGTTATTCACTTAGTTCTATTTATTTGTAGTCTACTACTTCAGTCATAACACCAGTCTTCTGCTCCTATGCAATATAAACCAGTATTTCTCTGTATACCCAATTTTATTTATCTGACAAGTTTTTACCATTCAATGTCATTTTGAACCAAAACCTGTGAACCCCGTACATACATAATGGTTCATAGCTTTTATAGCTCTGTTTGAAAATGTTTCTGACAGAGCGCTTCATGTAGCATTCATTCTTTGTTCATACTGTTCCTTTCAAACATGACATACGAATGAGAATAGTTTATTATTGATGTAGGCCCATTAAGGAATCTGTTTTATCACTGCATTGGCTCTGGCACATTGGGGCCATGGCATATTTGACAAGAGACCCATTTTTCTATTTTTGCAGCATATAGACAGCACCCATTTTTCTAATCATCAAACATAACACATCAATCCTTTAGCCTTTGCATGTCATATCCCAACTCTCAAGTTAATATATAAAAGAAGAATAGAAGTCTTTCATTATTTGCAAAAGGTTTAAGGGACTACAAAGGAAAAGAAAAAGACTGAATTTAGTTGCTTTATTATGTCATATGGTGGGAAAATGACCATGTATAAGTGACTCATGCCTTTCATGCTCTCCATATGAGCTGTCTAGTCATCACTCATAAATAAGCAATAAAGCAATTTAAATGAAAGGGACAAACTCATCCTTTGTGTATCGGTGTTAAGTTCAGTAGAGTTACATCATAGACAAATTTGAAGCAGATTCTATTCTAATTCATTCTATTAATCTGTTTCCATATCCTGTAAAGTCTCTGGAAGATATGCACTTCCTGTACACTAGTGAAGGACTCAGTTAAACTGAAGACCCACAATTAAACTTGAAGTGGAACAAAATGGAACCTCAAATCAAGCCACAAGGCCAAACGGCAAAATGAGAATGTCTTGCAAAAACAGCTGTTAACTTGTGCCGTCTTCCACCATACCCTTAAGAGACTTGTTTAGTTTTACTCTTCTCTTACTTGTCTTTTAAACCTGATGGAGCTCCTGCTCCATTGCCTATAAACAAACAAAAATTCTTCTTTATAAAAATCTGATTGACAATTTTCAAAAGATGGAAATTAAAAAAAAAAAAAAAGAGAGAGAGAGATTTCTTAGTTCAGGGGAGGGGTTGTTTCTAACTCTGCAAATATAATGTTTTAACTGTTTTATTTTTTTAACTTCTGAAATAAGGATTAGTAGCTTGATTTTTAAGTTAAAATGGCTGAGTTATTAGTGTCTTTGAATCACCTACTGTGCTTATGGGGTAATATTTTCTAGTATGTCTATATAAACATAATGACAGCAGGATGCTTCAGATCAACTGGATACTAATTACAGATATACTTGATAGATTGGAATGGCTTCTAAAGAGCTGTTGCATGAAACATGAAAATAATTTCACATGGTTACACTTTCATAATAGCCTCTACTTGGAGTATAATATTTCGACAAAGGCTATAGCATACTCCCTTACAGCTATACAGACTCCCAGTCAGTCAGCTTGCCTTGAGTGTGAACAAGTGTTTGCAGGACCCAGCTCAGGTTTACGTGGCTTATTGTAAGCTACCTAAACCTGGGTCAGGATCCTGTGCCTGTAAGCATTCACTGGGGCTTGGGCAGCCAAACATAAAAGTCAGTCATTGTGGGGGGTGAGGGTGTAGGGGGGCCGAGGCTGGTGGGATTGTAGGGGTAATCAGTGGGGAGAAAAATAACTCAGAGTTGTGCGGGGGAAGGGGACCTAAAACAGCACAGCCATGGGCCTGTGATGCATGGCTGGGCTTTCCCAGCCCTGGAGCTGGGATGTGAACACATACAGGCATTCCCTAGGCTTGGTTAACCTTTACTAGTTCACCTCAGAGATGAACAACTTTAGATTGGCTACACCATGTTTAGGGCACTCAAGCTGTGAACATTTCACACCAGGGCACTGAGATTACCCTAACCAAATGTAATACTTGTATGTACCCTTTCAGTCCAGGGATTCCATCTGAACAGAGAGGAAAACTGAAGCGAACATCCAGCCGCTTTTGAGTCAGAACCTTGGTCCTTGTTTTCTGTAGCAGCTCTCTGTCCTCTGCCATCATTCTAGATTCATAGATGTTAGGGGCTGGAAGGGACCTTACAAGGTCATTGGGTCCACTCCCCCACACTGCACTTGGGCAAGAAAGACTGCTGGAGTCAGATGACCCCACCAAGGTGGGAATCAAGACACTTTTTGAAGATCACCAGGATGGGTCACTGTACCACCTCTGGGGGAAGTCTGTTCCAGACCCTTAGCACTTGAATTGTAAAATTGTTCCTTATGTCCCTTCTGGGACTTTGGTTTGGTGCTGGATCACATAGAGAAAATGGCTGCCTGTTGACTGACCATTACTACCTCCTATAATAACCAGTGTGCCAATCTACAATAGACTGCAGACTAGAACCTAATGCACTGATATTTGAATTAATGATAGAAGTATAGATTTGATACAACATTTTCAACTTATGCATTTCTTAGGGGCCTGCTATATGTTCAAATTAAAGCTGGATAGAAACCAGCTATTGAGTTGTTACATATTTTTAAGCACTACCTTTGTAGCTGGTTGGCTCTTTTTATAGCTCAACAGTCATTTTTATGGCATGATACTTACTTTGGATTTGTGGCTGGTCTTAGTTTGCCTGTATGGCCAATCTAAATTTATTGTGCAATTAACCAATTCTTTGTGTAATATATGTCAGGTGTAGCAAGGGCTTAAGGTGCCTAGGCTCTCTTACACCCCTGCCTGTATTTGCATATGCAATTTTTATGATTTGTGCTATATAAGGTAGCATTTATGTGTATGGATCTGTATCCATTACATTTTGGCTCTGTATATCTTTGAAAAGTGGTAGAGTTGAAATATTGTTGTAGCTGTGGTGGTCCAGGAAATATGTAAAAAAACCCCAAAGGCTTTCCTAAGTGTTTTCTTCAAGTCATGTATCTATTTGTCACAATTTATACAGGAGGCAAGTATTTCTTGATATCTTTTATTGGACCAGATATGTAATTGGGATAAAGTTAGACAAGCTTTCAAATGAAAGATGTTTTTCCATCAGGTCTCACTATTATTTCAAATACATTTACCCTCTTGATTTCTTCAACTCAACTTTCACCCACATATGGCAAGCAGTTGATTGAATTTTTGTTTTCTTTCAAACAAATTATTACATAGTATTCTCATGTCAAGGAATAACTAAACAATCAACCAAAAATAATCGTTAATCCTTCTGATTTCTGGGTTCAGCCAAGTCATGGATAGATGGTAAATCTTATGCCAAAGTAGATATGAATAAAGGAATATTGGTTGCAATAAATTATTTGGATTTTCAACAAGCTTTAGGTGAAGTCTCTCATAAAAGGCTATTATGGAAATTTAGTCAAGAATGGTGGGTAAAGTACTGCCAAGGATTAGAAACTAGCTTAGACAGAGTGAACAGAAGTCTAACAATAACAATGGATCAGTGCTTTTCAGTATCTGTTATTGATCAAAAAATTGGATAAGTTGCATAGTGGCACAAGCTGCAGAGGATACAAAATTGTTTAGACTAGATAAGACTATGACAAATGAAGGACCTAACAAATATAAGTCAATTAGTTGCAGAATTCCAGAGGAAATTCTTATCGACAAATGCATGGCAAAGCATGTAAGAAGGTATTTGGCTCCTGCTACTACTGACTTTTCTGCAACTTGCATTGGATCAACCAAAGTAAGATACTTTCTGCCATATTAGGAATAGGGGCCCAGGGCCAGATTGCAGAATATACTTCATTCTGGGGCAGTGCTCACCTTACTGAGTTGTAAGTATTCCCTCTGACTCCTCTCCTCCCAAAGCCCCTGACATTTTCAATGTATTGCTGCCCAATGGGCCAGCTGCAAGAAGAGAGCACCCTGGACTACACCTAATCCATTGTGTGATAGTTGGAGCACTTTGCTAGGAAATGGGAGATTCAGGTTCAAGTCTACTCTGCAGTGGTGATGCATAGGGGGTGCATGGGATGCACGTATACCCCCTGAGAGTGCTGGTGCATGCCCTGACAGCAGTGCACCTGGGCAGGGGGGCATGCTAGAGCACTAGTACCCCCCTGAGGGCACCAGCTGGGGAGTGAGCCAGGAGAAGCGTTCCCCCTGTGGCTGGTCCATCCAACCCAGAAGTAGCAATGGTGCGCCGCTGTCAGTTGCGGGTCAGCAGGATTGACCATGGGGACTCCCTTCCCCCCCCCCCCCCCGCCTCGGGGAGCGGCCCCAGACGGGCCCC
>NW_005841838.1:6110762-6116618 GCF_000455745.1 Alligator sinensis | reverse complement strand
GGGGGGGGGGGGGGGGGCAAGTGCCCCCCTGGCTCAGGAGGCACCAGTAGCCCATGCTGCTTGGGGTAACAATAGTCTTAAATCTAGATCTCCTGCTTCCTCAACCAGGGGTCATAAATGTACACAGCCCATGGACCAGATGTGAAACCAGTGGATTTAGCTTTACTGTTGGGGGGGGGGGGGCCTTCAGTGGGATTCTGGCAGTGGGGGGCTTCTCCCATTCCCATACTGGGAATGGGCAGCAAGGAGCTGTGCCTGCTCTTCAGCCATGGTGGGGGGTAACAAAGCAGTGCCAGGAAAAAGCTGTTACTATGTCCATGGCCACATCTGAACACCGGCTTCTATCTATCTGAGTTAGGTTGTTCCAGCCTATGGCTCTGAAATGCTGCTGACTACTGTACTAGGCCAAAACTAGTAGGAAGGCTGCTCCTGCTTCCTGATTCTCTCAGAAAGTGTTTTTTTCTCCAGTTAAACTCTTAGGGACTGGTATGGCATATACCTCAGCTACCCTATAAGGCAAATATGCACCCTTCTGAACACGCTCAGGTGGAGCCTAACTATACCTGTGCGAACACAATTTAAACTATGGCTACGTATTAAAATTATAAAACTATGTGACATTTATAGGGTTGCACAAAGGTGAAATAAGATGCATTTTTAGTCTCTCTGAACATCAGTGGGATTTAAACTCCTACTTGTTTAAATCATTTAAGAAAATGGGTTATAGGTGCTTTTGAAAATAGTACCCAGAACCAATAAAGTGGCTATAATGCCTACAACAAATCCTGCAGGTAGGTGAGTTTACACCGAACCAGATTTTTATACTCTTGTTTTTGTTTGGTAGTACCTCACTCCACAAATTATACCATTGAGTTAAATGGGACTATTCATGAAAGAAAATTGCTACTCAGCATGTTAAGGGTAAATCTGCTGTATCAGGGGTACTAACCCTCTGGACTGTGGGCCAGATGTGGCCAGCAGAGCCATGGCATCTAGCTCACGGGACCCCCCACAGGTTGGGAAATTTGGCAATAGGTGAGTAGTGGCAATACCACTGCTCTCCCCCACTTTCAAATTCCCCATGCCTCCCACAGAGTCAGGCAGGAGCTGGGCCATGCTCCCCACCCTCCTGCTGGTGCCAGACTATGCTCCCTCCCCACAGGGCCAGGTCATGTTCCCACCATGAGGCCAGGTTAGGGTCTGACCATGCTCCCTTCCTCCTACCTTCCACAGGGCTAGGCCTTGCCCCCTAAACCCTCAGCAGGGCTGCCTCTCCCTACTTGCCCCATGGGGCAAGGCCACACCCCCTCTCCTTGCCCTGTGCTGCTGGATGGAGCCTCCCTGCACCCAACCCTGGGTGCCAGATCAGGACCACCAGGTGGATCCAGATTGCAGAAGGACCAGGCAATGCTTACATGGCCCACTGGGCTAGGAATATTGGGCACCACTGTGCTCTATAGTCATTATTTATATAAACTTGGAGATGAAGAAGGAAAATATTATTGTCAATAAAACCTCCTCTGCCAGTGTCATTAGTATGTTCATGACTTATTACAAAATTATATATAGTAAGATATAGAGTCTCTAACTGCTGTATAATTTCTTGCCTACATATAGCAATTATAATGAAACACCTACAGGAAAAGCTTATTAACGCAGTGAGGGATATATGATCCCTCTTTCAGTTTAAAGCAGAGGAATTACTTTGATCCAAGATTCAAAAAGAATTTGACACTTGCCTGCATCTTTTGGTTTGTAAAGCACAAGAGTATAATCAATTGTTCCCATATCACTAGGAAGAAAAAAATCAACACTTAGACAATTCATATGATGACTCATAATTCTCTCTGCCTATCAGTAAAGCATAAACATATTTTGCTTTTCTGATATTTTGATTGCCCCTGTATTTCAACATTTTATTTTTGGATAATACAAAGTACTTCACTAACTACAGTAAATAATTTATTAAATATGAAATATAAGCCCTAGGCAAAGAAAATGAGATCAAACTAAAACAAATTAAAATACAATGCATCTTGCAAATAGTATACTCAAACACATTGTGGGCCAGTTCCTGTCATTTCAATTTATACTGATAAATATCTCAAATAGCACACCATCACTTTTGATAGGGTACTAGTGAAGAATGAGTATATTTATCTTGAATAAAAGTGGCAGAATGTGGCACCTTAAGGAGAGCCAATATATACAAATTCATCTCAACTAAGGGACAATCATATCAGAAATATGTATAATGGAGGCCAAAAGTTTAAAAGGAAAACATCAAAGTTTGAAGGTATAATTAAGGCATCTTATTTTCTTAAGCACAGGCACATATATACCTGAGTGAGAAAACAAACATACAAAGTCTAAGCAAACATGGGGAGGAGGGGGAAATTTGGTAGCAGTCTTCAAATGAAGTGCAATGGCCTCAAACTGCGCCAAAAGGGTGCTACAGTGTGGGGTTAACCATCACTGTCTACATGTGTGTTGTGGCAGAGTAAATAAGTCTGCCATAGGATACTGCTCGTGTCTGGTAGTACTAACCTACCGCAGACTTATTTTGTTTACTCAAGCCCAATAGCACCACATGTATAGATGGAGATGCTTTACTGCAGAACTAATTAGGCAGCTCTGCAGTAAGCATCTCATGTAGATGCCCCTTTGTAAGGTTCTTCCAACCTTACTTTCCTATGATACTATGTTTGTATGATAGTGTTAATTGACCATTACCTTAAGGAATATAGGGCAACTTGAAATTGACCTTTGAATAAAGGCACATGATACATGGCGATTTACGATACAAAAATTACCATGATGCAAGTGTATTGAAGGAGCTTTTTAGGTATGGACTGCCCTATACAGACAAAATAATGTATTTGTTTTTTCTCTAATTGAATATCACATGAATACAAGTATTTGGTTTAAATTGATCTAATGGTCATTATGGATAAGATATAGTAAGTAACAGTTTAACTCCTTTGTAACTATACTTTCAGATGTGATGGACCTGTTCTCAGTACAGGGCCATACTCAACATGCACAAGAGCATTAGATTCTGTCCATCACGAGTGAGATTTGTTTCTTTGTCACACAATAATTTTGTTTTTAGTTCAAATAAAACAACCAAAACCAAGACCAACTAACAAAAGGCAATAAAACTGTAGTAAAGCAAGTGTAGATAGTAGATCAAAGATTCCTGAAAAAAACAGGTCAAGACCAGAAATAGCTAAATCTCTAGTGATGCTGCAGATAAAGAATTCCCTGACCTAGATGACCTGATGGAAAGCAGAATATTGTCCAACTGAGTTTAAATATAAAAGATCTAGTATGGAGAAAGCTTTACAATCTTATTGCCTGTTACCATGCTATAAGAATGACAGGTCTTTGTGTTAATTTTGCTAAGCAATATGTATTTTGTGTGTATCTTTTGCTTTGTCATACACTATGACTTTTTGATAACACATTGGTTTAAATTTTGCAAACTTTCATGACAAATTGCCTGAATCCATTGTGGTAAAGAGCTTGGAGCTGCTAATAATTCTGGACCTTTACAAATAGCCCTATGCAAGATTTACATGAGAACCCTCAGGGTCTTCTTAGCTCCCTCAGTAATAAGCATATTTAAAGCCTCAGGGGTAGTTAAAAAATGGATATTAGGAATAAATTTATTTATTCCTAATAAATATTCCTAAATATTTATTAGGAATAAATGTACTTATTATTGCCGATTACTTAATCAATACATCTTTTTTTATATATATACAAAACCTTATACCACCATTATAGAACCTAAAATGATAGTAACTCCCGCAACCTAAGCGAATGCAATACATGTCCTTCTCTCCCCCTGTGCCTCCACACATGCTTGTTCAAATCCATACTAATTCTTGAGATCTTTAAAATGTATAGCCTTTAAAGGAGGACAAACGATAAAACTTGTGTCCTTTTTTGTTTCAGGTAAACAAACCATTTTTCTTTTCATAAAAAATGCATCATATTTTAATGCTATAAAGGATTTAAAATGTGATTTTTAAAGATGCTAAGGAGATTGGGCACCTATTCTCTTAAGACCTTTGAAAATCCTGGACATTAACCTGAGAAATGCTTATAGCTGACTGATCACATATTGACTGATGGAATCAAATTGGGATTCCACAACTCTGTGGCTATATGAACTGTACTACTTTGTCACAGTCACTAGCCACTCTAAAGTCAAATGGGTCCCTCTCTGATATAATAGAGCAGGTGCACTCAGGTGAACCTGATACTAGTGGCCTTGAGACTGATAAATGGAGAAAAGGTAACAGAAAGGGAAGTTAGAGGTCTGAAGAAGATCTCTAGAGGAGACGGCTAGCTTGGACTATGTGAGCACCAACAGGACTTCCATATCCACCTAGGAAAAGAGCAGAAGGTTCTTCTTGTTCCCAATCCTCATCTTAAAAAAATGGAAAAGCAAGATAGAAGTGCTGCATTGCTGATTTTCTTCTTCTCTGAACTGGAGCCAGAGGATTAGAGAAAGACATTCAGAGGCTTGTGTAGGATAGAGACCATTCCCAGATGGAGAACTTAGAAAGTTTCTACCATGAAGACCAATGAAGCTGCACACGGTGAAGCCAGCAAGACCCAGATGACTTTGGGCCAGCTGGTGGCTGGTGCAGTGAGCCACCAGGGCCCTGAGTGTCACTACCAGGTGCAGGGGCAGTAGCAGTCAGAGCACAGGGAGGCAGAGACTGTGGTGCGAGAGCTACTGCATGCGGCCCCTGTGCAATGCACACTGCTCCTGGCTAGAAATACAGTTCTTCAGGGAGCAGGGCTACCTTTTAAATATGGCCTCTGGCTACAGGCAGCTGCAGCCTCCAGTTCCCACTGGTTGTGGCAGGTACCCATTGCAGGGCCCCAGGAACTGGGAGCAGCAAATCTGTTCCCATGTCCCTGCGCATGAAGATAGCTGCCTGGGATCATTTACTTGCAAGTAGTTTACTCAAAACTAAATTGGCCTCACATCAAATGCACATGTAGACACACCCAGTATTTATGTGTACTCCAGATACCTCCCCACAAAGGATTCATCTGCTAATTAACCCCCCACTCATGACTGGAACTCTTGACTCAAGTCCTAGAGCTCTCCAAAAATGTATATGCAGTGAGGTGCAGGGCAACTTGGTTTGACTCCATCTCATGAAGGGTGAGGCAACACTAATATGCAACAGGTCAAGAGAGGGGGTGACAGAGGAATTCTGGTTGAATTGTTTGGGGCCCCATTGGGTAATGTTTCCCAGACAGAATTATGTATAAAAAGTTATATATGTTGAGAAGATACACAATAAATATGGTATATGGACCGGACTGTGGAGTGCTAGAGTGATAACGAGGGTGGATGAGAGGAGTCCTGGTGGGATAATGCCTAACTGTCAGTAATCCAAGTAGTGCCACACTAAGGGTTTACAATGTATTTTGGGTGACCTAAACTATGTTGCAAGTATGGACAGGAAGGACACAGGGCTACATAGTGCCAATATACAATATGCTACAGATTTGAGGGAAAAGGGCACAGGACTGAGGAATGCCAAGAAGAAATGAAGTGTCTTATTTGTGGGGAAGAAAAACACTTACAGTAGTAATGCCTGTGGTCCTTTTCAAATAAAACTAGAGCTGCAGGGGAGAAGAAGAGGCAGGAAAAAGAAAAACGGGGAAGAAGATGATGATGAGTCAGAAGGCATGACAGTGGAGGAGACGCTACAAAAAGAAAGAGCCGGGGAAGAAAAGAGTGAAATTTCAGTAGCCAAAGCGGCACAGCTGGTGACAAGAAGGAAAGATAAGTAGAACAAATGACTTCACAACAGAGAAGAGAGA
>NW_005841838.1:6109446-6110752 GCF_000455745.1 Alligator sinensis | reverse complement strand
AAAGAGGAGAGAATGCTACAGGAAGAAGTAGTGAGGACAGAGAAGTTTTCACATGCTATGAAGCTTAGAAAGAAGAAAGCAGACAAAGAGAGGGAGGAGGGAGATGGGTTGAGGAAAAAGTCATTGGAGATAATGTGATCTGGGACTAACATGGAAGGGAAATGGGGGGTGGGGGAGGAAGCAGAAAGGTGAAGAAGGGGGGAAAGGGGAACTTTCCTTAAATAGCAAGGAATAAAACAACTGGCAACAACTACGGGGATGCAGAGAGGGGAAAGATTAGAGCTGACCGTGTCAAGCAGCAGCATAGAAGACTTATAGAAGTGGTAGAGATGTGTAAATTAAAATGGACAAGCATGCCTATGTATTGCATCTATAAGTGTCAGAAGTATGTTATCGAGGAAGAGGTGGGACAAGATGGACTCCTATACACGTACAGGAAGGCTGCTATGATGCACTGTAACTCCAGCGTGTCAGAGTGTGGCAATTACCATACTCCAGCGTCAGGTGTATCAGCGTCCCTGCACTGAAAAATGGTGGTGGGGTGCTTTAAACTGAAGCTCATTTGACAAATTTAGTTCAAAGTGCCCCACCACTATTTTTCAGCATGGGGACACTGACACATGTAACCCGCTGGTCACTTTTCATTAGCATGGCATGGGCTGCACAGCCACGAGGGGGCTTCACAGCTGCCCCTGTGGCCATGAACCTGCTACAATTTTGTATTAATGTCGACAGGACCAGGTATTGGAAACGAGATCTTGGATGTGACCCTTCAGCAATCACCAGATGCTAAGAATGGAAGTGAGGTTAGATAAAAGCAAAAGTAGTGGGAAAGGACTTTAGACAACTGAAATAAAACTGAAAAAAAAAAGTCTGGTTTAGCAGCAACATCACAATGAAAACAAAACTCCAGCTCTTATAAGCTGTTGTCATTTCAAACAACTCTCTATGGCTGCAACACTACGGTACTGGAAAAATTAATTGAGACCTTTGAAATGTGGTGCTTTAAAAGACTTCTGTGCTACGCTACACTGCACACAGAACAAATGAATCTGTGAAAGATCAAATGAGACAAGTAGTCAGCAAATATGAACCCTTACTCAAAATCATAATAAGATAGATGCAATGGCTTGGACATGTAACAAGAAGGCCCTGCACCCTGACCAATACTGTACTGTGGGGCGCTGTGGATTCATAGATGCTAGGGTCGGAAGGGACCTCAATAGATCGAGTCTGACCCCCTGCATAGGCAGGAAAGAGGGCTGGGTTCAGATGACCCCAGCTAGATGCTTATCTAACCTCTTGA
>NW_005841838.1:6093321-6109295 GCF_000455745.1 Alligator sinensis | reverse complement strand
CCGCGCAGTGTCCCTGTTGTGCCCCCGTAATGAACTTATAAGGCAGCCACAAGGTTGCCTCTCAACCTTCTCTTGCGGAGGCTGAAGAGGTCCAGGTGCCCCAGCCTCTCCTCATAGGGCTTGGCCTGCAAGCCCTTAACCATACGAGTGGCCCTTCTCTGGACCCTCTCCAGGTTATCCACATCCCTCTTGAAGTGTGGTGCCCAAAATTGCACGCAGTACTCCAACTACTGTCTGACCAGCGCCCGAGAGGGGAATTATAACCTCCTTGGCTCTGTTCGTCATGCATCTGCTGATGCACGATAAAGTGCCATTAGCTTTTCTGATGACTTCGTCACACTGCCGACTCATATTCATCTTGGAGTCCACTAGGACTCCAAGATCCCTTTCTGCTTCCATGCCACCAAGCAGGTCATTTCCTAGGCAGTAGGTATGCTGGACATTTTTCCTCCCTAGGTGCAGCACTTTGCATTTCTCCTTGTTGAATTGCATTCTGTTGTTTTCTGCCCATATGTCCAACCTGTCCAGGTCTGCTTGTAGTTGTTCCCTGCCCTCTGGTGTGTCCACTTCTCCCCACACTTTTGTGTCATCTGTAAACTTGGACAGAGTACACTTCACTCCCTCGTCCAAGTCGCTGATGAAGACATTGAAGAGTATTGGATAGATGAAGAAGATGAAGACCTAGGACAAGCTGGCCCACCAATATCAAAGACTGGACAGGATGAAAACTGACTGACTGTACAAGGTCTGCAAAAGACTGGGAAGAATGGAAGAAAGTTATTGATACATCAAAGGTGCCCCAGCAGTCAGGGTGGCCTTAGGACTAACTTGACTTGACTAGTGGGAAAGGAATGTAGAAGTTAAATGTTCAATGATTATAAGATGAGAAGACCTGCCAAGAATATGTGGAACTCTGTAAAGGAGGGAGGATGCTGAAAAGATGCTACAAAAGCATCTGGGAGTGGTGGACTACAATCAAGAGCAGAACAAGAGAAGTTTTCAGAAATATTGGTTGAAGAGAAGCAAAGAAGAGGGTGGAAAAGCTTGAAGAACTACAGGCAAGGAAAAAGGAATTATTTCAGGAGGTGGTAAGAAGACTACAAGTGAAAGAAGAAATGGAAGACAAAGCGATGGATTGAAGAATTATTCAAAAGAAAAATGAATGAGAGAATCTTTCTGTCCAGAGCAACTTGAGTGGAAAAGTGGGAAGGATGGTGTAAGTA
Organism: Alligator sinensis; assembly: GCF_000455745.1. Taxonomy (NCBI): domain Eukaryota; kingdom Metazoa; phylum Chordata; order Crocodylia; family Alligatoridae; genus Alligator; species Alligator sinensis. The sequence continues at coordinate 6,108,072 of NW_005841838.1, read as the reverse complement.
TTTTTCAGTGAAATTGAGGAAGAGGAGGGAAAACTGAAATCAGTAAAAACTGAGGAAGGAATCTGAATAGAAGAGAGTGCAAAGGTGTTGCATGCAGTGCCAGAGTTTTATAAGAGCTTTAAAAAAGAGGTTGTGTGGATGGAAGAAAAATTTAAGTTTTCCTTGAGGGGATAAAGGACAGACTAGAAGATAGAAAGAAACGAAAATTGCAGGTTAAGTACGAGAGAGATGGAGAACTGCTTAAAACTTGCAAGGAGGAAAGGCACCAGGAAGAAATGGATATTTAGTGGAATTGCACGAAAAATTTTCGCTATGGCTGGGGACAGAGATAATAGAGACATACAGGGAAATAATGGAGGCTGGTGAGATAAGGGAGGATTTTGCAGAAGGTGTAGTCATTTTGATATTCAAGAAGGGAAAAGAAGATGTGTTAGGCAACTGGAGGCCAATAATCCTTTTAAATGTATACTACAAATTGATGGCAAAATTAATAGCCAAAAGAATGTGTGACTGTTCAGCAGATGTGATACGAGAAGAACAAACATGTGCTGTTCCTGAGAGGAGGAGATCCTAGACTCTATGGTTAATAAGAGATTTCATATTGGATGTGCAGGAGAGGAAGAGAAACATGGCAATGATGACTTTAGACCTGGAAAAAGCCTATGATAGGGTTGAACGTGATTTCATGTTTGAGTCATTAATCTTGGAGTCATTACTGATTTCAAGATGAACATGGGCCGCCAATGTGAGGACATGGTCAGGAAGGCTAACCGCACCTTGTCATGCATCCACAGATGCATCATGAGCAGGTTCAAGGAGGTGATCCTCCCCCTCTATGCGACATTGCTCAGGCCGCAGTTTGAGTACTGCGTCCAGTTCTGGGTGCTACACTTCAGGAGGGATGTGGACAGCTTTGAGAGGGTCCAGAGGAGGGCCACTTGCATGATCAGGGGGCAGCAGGGCAGGAGAGGCTATGAGGAGAGGCTACGGGACCTGAACCTCTTCAGTCTTCACAAGAGAAGTCTGAGAGGGGATTTGATGGCCATCTATAAACTGGCCAAGGGGGACCAGCAGGCAATGGGAGAGTCCCTGTTCCCCGGAGCATACAGGGAATAACAAGGAATAATGGCCATAATTTGACTGAGAGTAGATTCAGGCTAGATATCAGGAGGCACTACACTTCACAGTCAGGGTGGCTAGGATCTGGAACCAATTCCCTGCTGGCCAAGGGAAGTGGCGCTCGCTTCTACCCTGGGGGTTTTCAAAAGGAGACTAGATAGTCCCCAGGGAGAGAATCACTAGCCGGGGTCATTTGATCCCAGCATTCTTTCCTGCCTTTGGCAGGGGGTTGGACTTGATGATCTGCTTAGGTCCCTTCTGACCCTACCTACTGTGAAACTATGAAATACTGCAGAGGATAAGGTTTCCAGTGAAAATGATCAGATGTGTTAAAGTGTTATACAGTAAAACAGGATCTCAAGTACTGGTGAATGGTTATTTAAGCATTCCCCTTACAAACAGATTAAGACAGGGATGCCTGCTGTCCCCTATCTTTTTACGTGTGCAGTGCAACAGAGAATTCATGATGATAAGAAGTATGACGATACCAAGAAGAGGATAAGTTAAATGACATTATATGTGGGTGATGTGAACATAGTGGCTCAGGACAACGTATCAATTGAAGGATACTGAGGACTATGGTGAAGTGTCAGGAGTAAAAGTAAATAAGATGAAAAGTATGTTGAAGGGAGTGGGAAATTGGGAGAACTTACAGAAGTTTCAGGTTACGGGTGGTAGAGGGTATAATCAAGATCTTGGGAATCCCAGTGGATGCCAAAGGAAAAGGAACAAAGGTGTGGCAGATCTTGGGATTGTGCAGTGATAGAGTGTCATCTTTCAAGAGTTAAGTGGCTGCAGTGAAAATGGTACTCTTGCCAATCATCCTTTACACAGGAGTGGTATATCCTCTGTCATGGTATCAGATAAGGAGAGTACAGAAGAAGATATCTGTTTTTGGAAGGGAAGTAAAAGAGAAAGAGTATCCAGGATGGACCTATACAAAGCCAGGGAATTAAGAGGTTGGGAATGTTAGATTTAGAAAGTTTTGTGTATACTTACGTTATGAGTATGTACTGTAAAGAGGCAATGGAGGGGGTGGGGAAGACTGCAGCTTTCTGCAGTTACCTGGCAGGAAGAACATCAAGATGATGGTGCATGGATGTGGGATCCTGGAATACACTGTGGGTGTGGCAACCACTAACCCACTATGCCAAGATAGAAAGTGTCTTAAGGATGCTACATGTGTGTTGTACGGGTTAATGCCCAAAGGACTGGAGATGCAGAGAGTGAGAACCATACTATTTAGTGTGACAGTAGCAGTATGGAAGGGGAGAAACCTACTGTTGGTCCAGGACTGGCCTTCACCAGAAGAGAACGTTTGGAGTTAGCAATATATGAATTGAAACACTATTTCAAACAAGACATGAAGGAGATGGGAAAGGAGAAGACAGAAAAGAGATGGAGGAAAGAAGTTTGGCAGTGTTTCTTCCAAAAGGTCAAAGGGATGGAGTGAAAGTTGTTGCTTTCTCCTGGGTTCATGAGAGGTCAGTGTGTTAATGGTGGAAAGAGGTGCAATAAGAACAAGGTATTGTTGTAGGGGAGGTTGTCAAGTTTTGTGTTACTCTAGTTTCTTTCAGTTTTTTATAATAATAATACGTTCCCCTCAGTGTGTTTGCCCAATATGGCAGCTGTTTTATAGTCATGCTCAGTGTTGGCTGCATTTAATCAACTTCATAATTTGTTTCCATTACTGAGCATATGCTGCTTTTAGAAGCATTGTAATGATAGACAAAATACATTTAATGAAGTTTCTTTGCATGTGAGTGCAAGACAAAGCGCTTTCTCCCCATGCTGATCAGGGAAAAAGACCTCATCTTATATCTGAGTAAATACAGTATGTACAGTGTCATTAAGCTGTAAATTGCATCTCAAATGTAACATGTGGCAGCGGTCTTGCACTATGTGACACCCTGTGGCATCTTTGAAAAGATGCTGTGGCAGAACCACTGGTGTAGAGGTGCTGATTTCATGCGCATAAGGATTCTCTCTTTAACAAAAGAAAATTGTCCTTTTCTACTGGCTTTCAGGATCAAAGTCCCTTCATCAGGCTCTGGGAAAAATACAGGTGGTAAAAGATGGTAAAAAGTCCCCATAGGTAGAAAATAAATTTCATGTTCACACAGAGGGAGCTGAAGATGCAAGGCTGTCTCTCTGGGTCCATGAGAGTCTTTGTGAGCTGGTCTGAGTAGCTCTTTGATGTGTAAATCAGGTAGAATTCCTTCCCTGGAGGTGTCAGATGGCAGGCAGGGAGGTGAAAAATCCTTCTTGTTGTTCTGCAGTGAAGTTTAAAATCTAAAATTGAGTAAAATTCAGCATCTTCCATGTTTTTTAGTTCTAGAGTTCTAGTTTTTTGTGTCTTCTTGTCTCAGACCAACATGGCTACCAAGTACTCCCCTCTTTAACAAATGCCCTTGATAGCCCAGGTTCAGCGGTCAGGCTGGCCACCATAATTCCTGCATATTCTATCAGCACATTTCTTCCATCAGTTTTACTTCTCCAATCTTTTCCATTTTGTTAAAAGAAGCAATCATTGGTGATTCATTTTGCAAAAAGGGCTAGACCAACAATTTCCCCTGACTATAAATTATTAGGGCACTTATGCCAAGCACACAGAACTTACTGCTTTTAACAGTGGAGTGGGATTATCTGCACAGTTATTTTCAATCAGTTTAATCTTTTATTAGGGGACAATGGAGTTACTCTTGTTCTACACCAATGTGGGTGGGTTCTTAGTCAGGCCCTAGGGCTGCATTGCACCATTTCTGTTTGCAACAGCTTTAACAGCATGTTAAAAAAAGTATGAAAGGGTCACAGTATAAAAGCTGAGGCATGTGGCTATTTCTAAAATTAAAACTAATCTAGGAAATCCTCTTTCTAGTATAGAAACACTAAAGAATACCTTCAAGTTTGCAGGGGGTTGAAAAAGTTCTGGAAGTACAAAGGAGAGTCTTGTGGGATTGGAAAGCTGCTCACAGAGAGAACATTTTTGTAGCTTCTTCCTGGCAAAGATTTATAAACGTTTCACTCAGTTTTGCCTTATAGACATAAACTTACAGTCACAAGGAGCCACAGGGTGTAAGAACCAGGTCATGGGCAGTGTGGCCCAGTGGTTAGGCCACAGCAATGCCACAGACAAGGGTGGAGTCCAAAACACAAACCAAATCAAAGCTCAGAAGTCACATACCAGGTTACCAGATCCAAGGAGAAATCCAGGGGCAAGGTCCAAATCAAAATCTGAGTTGAAGTTCAGGAGTCAAAGACCAAACTACCAGATCCAAGGGAGAATCCAAAAGCCAGAGTCCAGGAACAGAGTGAGCAGGGTCAGGAAACCAGAGAGCACAGGATCAAAGAAGAGACCTTCAGAGGGACTGCTGGCTGGCCTGTAGCCTGCTGCCAGGAGGGACTAAATAGAGAGGCTGCTCTTCCTAGCAGTCAGTAGGCCCCAACGGTGGTCAGTGGGAATCATTAGCTGGGGTGGGGCCACTTGTCAGAACCCAAAGCAGGTAGAGCTAGCTAGGCAAGTAGCCCAGACTGGGTTGCTTGTTAGGACCCGGGACAGTACCCTCTGCCCCCCTATCTTCCACACGGTCCAAGCCCAAATTTCTCCAGGTGCTCTTGATTGAAATTCTACAACAAATCAGGGGTATTGACATGATTGGCTCATTCCCAGGATTGTTCTTTGAGACTATATCCTTTCTAGTTCACCCAGTAGTGGAGTTTCTCCCAGATTCATTTGGAATCTAAAATCTACCTAAACAGGTATTCTTCAGACCCATCAATTCTTACAGAGAAGAGGGGGCAGGACCTCATATTTGGGAAAAAGGCCTTCTGTATAAGGTTTAAGCATAGACATGTAAAAGTCTGGGTGTACCTCAGGGTTTCAGGCATAGGGAGTTGAAGGCAATGGGGTATATCTGTTCAGCGACCTAAAAAGGGTCCAAGTAGAGGTAAAACCTGTAATTAGAGAAATAGGGGTCTGGCATGTGAAGGCATGGGCAGCATTATTGTCAATGAATTAGGTCGGGTAGGAAAGTTATCCAATTATCTTCATGATACACCTGAAAACACCTGAGATAATGTTCAAGAATTCAAGTCACTCACTCTGCCCATCAGTCTGTGGTGGTATGCTGAGGAATGAAGAGGTTCCATTATTTGGAGCCTTGCACAACTCATGCCACTGAGTGGTGCCTTGAATATGGTTCTTGGGCTGGAGGAGGGTGGAAAGGAGTGCTGGGTTTAGCTCGTGCTGTTTATCTTTGCAAGACAGTAGTTTACCTTCTGATTCTTGCTATCTGAACTATAAGCGACCACAAAATCCAAGTGGAAAAGAATACTGACCAGACTCTCCCTAGCAGCTGATCAGGAGGTTCTGATAGAGGCCAGCTGGATTCATTAGTTGTGGTGGGTCTGCCAGGAAAACCCCAGGCAGGTGTAGCTGCCTAATCAATTAGCCCAGACTGGACTGCTGTGTAAGGTCCCTGACACAGGGGATATGCTCAATGTTATATCCCTCTAGCAAGAGGCTCTCCTCACTGTGCCCACTTACCTATGTCATGGCCAGTCTTCCCTACTTTCTGGAAAAAATCTCATGCTCACATAGAGGAAGCAAAAATACTGCAACTAGCGCTTCATGCTGCTGTGTGGATGCAAGGATAGGACTATGGACAGCTGGGTAGAATCAGACTGGTTCTGAAGTGGAAGAGAAGTGAAAATGCTGTAACCTTGAGCATAAAGGAAGCACTGCAGCAAAACATTAAGAGTTTCTAGTAGTAACTGCTTTGCTGAATCATAGCCTGTGAAACAGGTAGACCTGCACTTCTCAGATCCTTTGTTTTAATCATTATTTTGATTATAGCTGGAGAAACTGATAATTAAGGTACTTAGCTGTCAAACCATCATCTCAGTAACTTACTTTACATCAATGTACGCTGTCTTTTTAATATTGGCAACCTACATATTGAACATTTCTATATCACAATGGCTCCAAGTACTCTATTCTTGTGGTCACATGCCATATTCTCATTTAGAAACATGTATCCTTGTCCATGAATTCTGTTCCTGGCATCTGTCTTGTACTTTACTTTTCCCACGTAAAAGTCTGGCAATGGTTGCTCACTATTATTCTGATAACAGTGCAGGTCAAAGTCATTCTACTGTGAATGTACATTTGTACTGGGAGAAAGTGAGTGACTGATTGGTATCAGGCAAAAGTGACTTCTCTTGTTAAGGTTCTGGCATGTCATTCTGTGGTTAATCATTTCTACTAAATGTCAGTCAAACCTACCAGATGTGACTAATGGATATACTTAGGCTACTGCAGTATGAGGTTAGATGTTTGATGTCTGTTTTGTAACAGATGTAACTAGGACGCTCACAAACTTAAAAAAATTAACACACAGCTTACAAGGTGAAAGCTGCTATATTTTTATGTCTTAAATGATTTCTGCTTATTAATATATAACCAGTGTGTCTATTAATTATGAATTAGACATAGGACTATATGCCCTAACTTAATCAGGAAGGATTAGTGTGTGTGTGTGTGTGTGTGTGTGTGTGTGTGTGTGTGTGTGTGTGTTGATTCGGTGGCTGAATATCTAAATCCAAATTGAATCAGGAGACACTTTAATCTCTCCAAATTGAATCAGAACCCTCGAATTGATTAAAAAAGATTCAGTGATTTGGACACAGACAGCTCTAAATGTACCTCAAGGTACCAGGCGGCTCATGAATGCTGCAATGCTGGGGTGGATGAAGCATCCCAAAGGAGTATTGGGGGCTCCCTAGGGCACTTGGCAGCAGACCCGAAGCACTTCTGGTCCACTTTTGGGTCTTCCAGGGAGCACGAAGGAGGGGGCACCCAGCTCCCCCCCTGCTCAGTGACTGGTGCTTCCCAGGTCTGGGGGGCACCTAGGGTCCCCCTAAAGCTGATCACCAAGCCAAGGGGGCATGGGGGTGGTCCAGTGTGCTCCCTGGTGGACCCGGAAGTGGACTGGAAATGTAGAAAAAACATTTAAAGCTGTGTCTATAGCTGAATCACCAATTCTCTGAATCAGCATCAGATCTTCAGATTTGGATTCAGCCAAATTGAATCAGGACAGTGATCCGAATCAACAAATTGAATCACTGTCCCTTATTCAGGCCGAAAGTGAATCCAAGTCAAATATGGCCCATTTTGCACACCCCTAGTGTGTGCACACCCACCCACCCACCCACACCTAGTAGCTTGGAAGAATAGCAGTTTTAATTATTTTAAAAAGTCAATAGCTTTAACAAATATTAATAGTTAATAATTATTTTCATGATTAACAATGTTTGAAGAACATATGTAATATGAATAATCATCACCCCAAACCATCACAGAAATTATTTCCATGGCAGTTATGCCTAGTAGACTGTGTGAAAGTCCTATTGTACTGGATACTGTACACATTGTACTGAAAATACAACCCCTCCCCCAAGAAGCTTAAATCTAAGTAAAAATTAAAGACTTATTCTTTCTACTTGATCAGGGACCTTTAGGTTGCTCACTAGTAGTACCAAACAAATGAAATGTCCAAGGCATGTGTCTCTGACTTCCAGTCTGTTTCTGGAAGCATCAGGAATTTAAGAATCCATACTTTCAGGCTTATAGCTAGATTTACACATTTTAAAGAACTGTGTCTAGACTGGGTTCAGGTACTGTAGACATCTAACTTTATGGATGTTTATTCAAAGATCAACTTAAAAATAGATTATCTTTAATGCTAAGTAAACTATGAGTGTTAACCATGTTCTGCTATGGATTTGTAAGGCCTTTTAGTAGGAGTTAAGTCCTGTTTCCAACTGTCCTAAGGTTCATGGCTTCCCTTGATTAGTTGCATGAGCAGTATTTAGCCTCATAAGTTAAACAAATAAAATGTTCTATTCATGTTCAGACCACCTTACTCATGCTAATAGATTTACTGGGGTCAATAAAACTGCTTATGTAAGAGCAACATTCATCCTAAACACCATGGGGTAACACGATGAGTGAGAATAAGATAACTCTCTTTGAATTCCCTTAAAGGGCACAAGCAAAAAAAAAAAAAAAAAAAAAAACCACACTCCAGCACAAGCAAAAAAAAAAAAAAAAACAAACCACACTCCAGGTTCTACAGTTGCTTTTAATTTAAAAGGTTGGGGAAAGTCTCTGGAAATGGGATACCTCCAAAATAAGAAGTAACTTTAAGTGCATCTATTATAGGAACACCTTACACTGGGTACTTTTGTTTTCCTACTTTTAATTCAGACCCATATCGTTATAGTCCATAAGAATGTACTAATGAATCAGTTTCTAGTTTGCAAATTGGGTCCAAATTCAAATTTGTTAGCAGACTAGGAAACTTTTCCTTAAACATCCCAAGTTTATAAATTGATACGTGCTGAATTAATCCCCCAACCCCCTCCCTCCCTCTCATGCTATCTTTCTGTTCAAATTTAAACACCTTGCATGTTCTCTAGGCTAGAAATGCAATTCCTTCTAGGCTGCTTCTAAGTGAAACTATCTAGAAAGAGAAAACTCTTTAGACTGCCTCTAAATAAAACCCAGTATGTATAGTAACTCCTTGCAATGAGGATATAGATAAATGACTGTGGATTATTACTGCTACTTTGATCAAATGGCAGAAGGATCTAAAAGCTTGTGTAAATATGGTCAAAACATATGAAAGCGAAAGCAAGCCCTCCCCACTGGGTCCCACTGAAAAGTTGATACTGAGCTCCTACACAGTCCTTAATTCACTCAACTGAAACACGAGTAAGACTCTCCTCTTGGTTTCTTTTAATTTTCAGTGAAGCTGACACAGTCCCTTATTTACACCTCAAGTAACACTCTAGTGTTTTTGCGTTTCATTAATGTCTCAAAAGACATCACTATCACAGATTCTGTTCCCATGGGCACATTGAGCACATAGCTGCTCCAAGAAACGTGTAGCAGTGCAACAGCAAAGTGTGTTTTTCCAGCACTCAGCTGATTGACAGAAACATTTTTCCTTCTCATAATGCTGGGATCTCACTTAAAAATAATGTGCTGAAAACAGTGCAGAGAAAAATGCGACTGCAGTTTTTCCACTCTGCTCCCACTAGCATGCTTTTCCATTTGTCTAGCATTAATGGTAATGAGGACAGCAAATCATTCCTCGCTATGTGACACTCCAGAGATTAAAAAATAACAGCCTATATGCAGTACAGATATAGCATAATAACCAGGGATCCTGGTTTTCTCTGTTTTAAAAATTGGAAATTCTCCGATAAACCCCTCCCCCCTCACAAATTACCTGATTAAAAACCCCCTAGTATGTATTTTTCCATGATTAAAATGAAATACTACTATATATATATAAGTATCAGTTGAACATATTTGTTTACAATTTTAAAGCAATTTGGAAGCCTACCAGTGCCTCAGTCACTATAATAAAATACATTCTAAATACCTATACATTTTGGTGTTTGATTTTGGGTTTTTTATCATGGAAAAATCAGAGTTCCCATTGCCCCTGTACACATGCATGTGGCACCTCCTGTTAATCATCCTACTCCTGCTCCCCCCAGCCCCTTGCAGGCTAGAACTCTGCCAGCCTGCAAGGGGAAACCCATTGTTACCCTCATTTTTCTCCTTAAAATGAGAAAATCCGCATTTTACCATGGTGAATGGAGAACTCAGATCTCTGAAAATAACGTGGCATTTTACCTACTCAGGCCCAGATTCTGCAATTAGCCCCATATGGAGGATATCTGACCCCTGTGGAGCTTGCTGTGCGACTGAAGCCACAGCCATGGGAGTTGTCCTGAAGAACTACTACTGAAACAACAGAAGGAAAGCAAAACAAAAACAGGACAACAGTTTAGGTAAGAGTGGGATTAAAATGCAGAGAAATAAGGGGTAGGTAGGATTTCAGACTAGTCCAAGCATAAGGGCCAGCATGGAGCTAAAATGTGAAAGACATGAAAGGAGTAGTAAAGCAAAAGGCCTTGGAGTGTAGGGAGAAATAAGGGAAAGGAGCATAGGCAGAGGAAGAAAATATGATCGAGGCCCTTACAGTAAGGGAGGGAGTGGGACACAGAAAGAGGCAGCTGCTTTGTACTTGTCCCATTCATCCCAGGCAGGGGCTGGGATGAATGGGACAAGTAGTGGGAGGCTAGGAGCCTGGGTGGCTCATTCAGGGGCATGGGGTGCTCTTGCCGCTGTCCACACCCCCGATCTGTGTGTGGGGTGGAGGCAGCTGCTACTGTGGGATGCGCTCTTCAGATCATTGCCGGTGCCCCAGTAGCTGCACAATGCCACATGCCTTCTGCACACTGGCTGCACCACCTGCCTGGCGGTGAGAGGCACGTGACACTGGCAGTGGAGTGCGGAGCACAGCCCGCAGTGGCAGACACCTCTGCTCTGCACACAGCACAGATTGGAGCCGGGGAACATATCCTGTGCCTGCCCTGGGGCTGTGGGCAATGGCAGGAGCCCGCACCCCTGGACAAACCGCCTGGTTCCATGACCCACCCCAGGGCCCAATTCATCCCTCCCTGGGCCTCAGTCCAACCCCACCCAATGCCCCTTCCCCCCCTGCACTCCTTTCCATCCACAAATTTACCTGCTCAGCTGGGCGCTGCTCCACACATGGCCAGGCTGGGCTGAATTCCTGGCCACCTGCCTGCTCTGGTTGCTTGCCTCTGTCTGTCCATGTCCCCCCTTGGTCCCCCTTGACCCCCCTCCCCTGCTGCAGCCTCCTGGAGCCCGCACCAAGGCTACCTGCATTTGTGGGGGGGATAAGCCCCCTTAGTCCCGACCTTCTGCCACTTATAGAAAGTGGCAGGCATGTCTGAGCACCTTATAAAGAAGGATCACCTTTACAGTACCCACTTACAGGGAAGTGCATAATGGAGTCCTGAGAATGTGCTGAGTGTTCATAAGTTCACCTGATGTTTCTGTGTGAATCAAGCAAGACAAATAAGGCACAGGAAGTATTAAGACAGTTAGTGCAAGGAACTAACACTGAGGGCACAGGTTCTACTGGTTTCTCCATTATGGGTGACATTCATCCCTGTGTAGAAGCCTAGTAAAAGACCTATGAATTACTTAAACACTCCAAAAAAGCTTAAGTCTGACCACACAGAAACAAATTTCACCTTTCAAGGCGCTTGGGATAACCACTTTGCTCCTCTTGCATCAGTTTACCCAATACAGGTTTCCCTTGCTTTATGCAGTACATACATCCCTGGAAAATGGCGCATAACACAAATTCGCATAAAGGGAACCCACTTTACAATGTAACCAATACAGATATGTTCCAAGAGCTCGACTGTATTGACCCGCAGACCCATTTCTACCACTTTTACAAGACAATTCTGGTACTCACCAACAGGAGAGTGGGGTAGGAGCTAAGCTAGCAGGATGCTTAGAAGCCATAATGGGGATGGCAACTAAAGAAACACAGGTTGCAGACGAGCAAGGATAACAGATCCACACAGGAGACTATATTTTGGTGCGTGTCACTCCCACAATGCAGCGTACAAAGCAGCTGACTGCAGGCTTCCACCACACCATCACATAAGAGTGAATTTACCTCACATAATGAATTTTTGGTATTCAAAAGGATCACAGCATAAGAGTGAATTCGCACATACAGAACCTGCATAAAGCGCGGGAAGTCTGTGTGATAATTATAGCAACCCCATGAGGCATCTTTAACTGAAGTCTGTAAAGTGCTGTAAAGGAACTAGGTAAATGATTGCTACTACTATTATTTATTGTGGAAAAACCTCCTTTTTTCAAGGAAGCAGAAAAAATAATTACAAATATGCAAGTGCAGTTAGTCCTTTCATATTAAACATATAAAAGGTGTCTTAATGCTGACAGCAGTTTAAGTTATTGATTTTGATTATTACCAGTAAATCTGTTGGTACCTTGGACACAAACTTGCTGTGGGGAACTAATGTCATGTCACTCCCAATCTTCTGTGTAATGTCAAGCATTGAACTTTTATGGACCAGCCATAGGGCCATATGTTCAGTTGGAGTATATCAGCAACTCTAGTGAAGCTATAGTGATTTATAGCTGGATCTTGCGTGAAAAGTGAAGGCAATTACTACAAGAACATACAGAATAAGCATGTGAGAAAAATATTGGTAACGCATTTCTCCTAGAGAACAAGTACCATATTCCATCAGAAAAGTTTATGTATAGCCTGTGTGTGACAAGCATCCGTGTAGTTCCTAGATAAATATTCTGTTAGACAGGTACACTCTATAGTGCAAGATTGCTGCACTGATTTAGGACTCAGCCTTTAATGGCTTTCTGACAAATCTTTGGTTGCAACTTCAGCAGCAGGTAGACATGCCCTTTCAAACTGACACTTTATTTTTAACATCTTCATCTCTAGTTACTAGTGGCATGTTTTTGCCTACACATTTTTTCTCCTAGATACACATTCAGATCATACAACCCCAGCTAGTTTTATTAACTGCTTCAGTGTGAAGGAAATTTAAGCACTTTCATACCACTTGCCCCTTGTCCTTTCCACCTCAGACCCTGGGTCAGCTGGAGAGCCAAAGGCTATATTGTCTGGCTGGAAGTGTTGATCGTGTGATTTCGGAATAGAGCCAGAGATGCTGCTGGGGAAAATGTACTCTCCCTGTTGGTTTGCAGCATAAGCATGTCCGGTGACTTCTGTCTTGCATATAAATTTCTTTCTCCATAAAGCTGATGGACTGTTATGTCAACAATTATGCGGTTGCTCAGATGGCTGCATGACTATCTTATCCCCTAGGTGGTTTGATTTTTTTTTTTCCCCCCCCATGAGGTCAGAAAAATGAGAGTGCCTTCTCCAATAGCAGTAAAAGTTGGAAATGAGGTACTTCTGCTGCATCTTTTCAGAGTTTGGCCAGAGGTCAGCAACCCCCAGCACACGTGCTGAGCATGGCATGCAAGGCCATTTTGCTCAGCACACCACCGCCAGCCCAGGCTCTAAGCAGCTGCTGCCAGGCACAGCACACAGCTGGGAGGCTGCAAGCCCTACTGTAAGCAGACTGGCCTCTGCGGTCTGGCTGCAGCTGGGAGGCTGCAAACAGCTGCTCCGGCACGTTGGCACTCCGGCACCTTCCAAGGTAGACATTGTGGCACTCTGGCCAAAAAAACATTGCCTACCTCTGGTCTAGGCTATATTTGCCCTGAAGTCCATAAGAGCTGGCCAGTGCTGTGTTTTCTTCCCCATATCTTTTCCTCGTCTTTTAAATTTGCAACACTGCAGAAACGTGGAAAAATTCTACATTTTAAAACATTGCCTCCTTTCCTTTTTTATCCCTGTAGAGAAGAGCTTTCTGTATAGCTTATAGGGTGTAAAGTGTGACTGTTGGCTACTAGAATGGGGCTTTGTTAGATCCTCTTTAGATCCCTACATTACCCATTCACAATGCCACTTCTGTTTATGGTTCTTTCTGGCAAAGCCTTCTTCCAAGATTATCAGTCACATTGCTGAGCCATCCAGATGGGCCATTACAAAATAATCCCAACCGCTGCCAGGAGTAGATCTAAAGTGTCTCAAGACAAGTCGGGCAGTAAAAGGCAGTCATAATGAATGAAGTGGTACCATTAAATTCTTGTGCAATTAAGGATATTATGTAACATTTATCTTAGGAGAGATACGCATCTTTTAATTCATTGTCTTTGGGAAAGACTAGAGTGGCTTGTATGTCTATTGCCCCACATGCTTGGGCACTAGTTATTACCACATTTCTCTGTGTGATAGTGTTAGGGAACTCCACAACATATTGTGAGTCATAAATATTGACGAGTGGCTATGTACTGACCTCAAATGATCTCACTGACTGAGATTATTTGAGGTCACACTCACCTAAGTGATTATTAGGAACATCTGTAAATGCCAGTTTGGTTGCTGTGAATTTCTAGAAGTAATAGATATTACTTTCATTTAAAAAAAAAAAAAAAAAAAAAAAATCTCACAGATTGCATGGAAACTTACTCATGGCTGAAATAAGCTAAAATAAGCTTGGACTTCAGAATGAAAGGAAAGCTACTATGGGCAAAGACTAGAGGAGGCAGTACTACCAGTCAGCAACAAACTATAAAAATTCAGATCCAGGAACAAATCAGTCTATGAGAACAGGCATTATTTGTTCAGGTGAATGCATTTCTTGCTTACCAGGTTACAAAACAAAGAAGTTCAGATGTTAAAAATGAATAATGCACATAAATAAGCAGAAAGTTGGCAAATAGGATTTCCAACGGTGACAAAGTGCCTAACTTGCATTTGAAAATCCCACAAGGCACTAAGACATCTTTCAAATCTTCTAAAAGTTGACTTTTCCTTCACAAGAGTAGATGAGAGATGGAATAGATCACTTAAAAGAGTAGGTGACTGGATAATAGGGGCACTGTGAATTACGACATAATGCACAGGAATCAGAGATTGGACATATGGGTTCTTTCTTTACCTATGGATTTGGGATCAGTCACTGCACTGCTCTGGCTCCCAGTTTCTCTCTCTATATAATGGAACAAAAACACTCAAGTCACTGGTGTAGGACCTCCACCTAAACTGTGGCCTATGTGACAAAATATTATTTCCATATCTGCACCTTCTCTGAAAAATGGTTTGGTTT
>NW_005841838.1:6086365-6093290 GCF_000455745.1 Alligator sinensis | reverse complement strand
GGAAGTAGGAGAGGGGGGTGGGAAACAACCTTCAGTTTCCAAAGAGATAAAATTCTCTGATGTTTATTACCAATCTTACATAAACAATTTTCAAGAGCCCCAATGTAACAGAGAATTTAAATTCCCAGGACATCTTAGTTGAGGAGTTGTTGTTTATTTGCTAAGTTCCCAAAGATACAGTTCCTTCCCCCAAAGAGCTTGCATTCTGTTTTGACAAACAATGCAATGCAGCATACACAGAGCACATATCACACTTCCAGATTTCTTGTTTCAATAAAATCTATTGACCTATTTTAGGTATCACAACCCAAAATGACATTGACTTTCTTAACACAACTGCCCATTACCATTTATGCAAGTACTCATATAAACCTCATTACCACAATCCTCAATGGATTTTATCCTCATCACATCCCTATAAGATAGGGAAGTATTCTCCATTGAAAGATCATGAGCTGAGCCACAGTGAGTCCTGTGGCTAAGCCAGGAAATGAATTCACAGCTCCTGGGCACCAGGCCAGCGCCCTATCCCCTAGACCAGCCTTCCTATTCTACTTCCCCTTTTGGGGACAGTCAGGACACAGAAGCTCTCCATCTCCAAGATGAGCTCAAATGGATTGCTGTGGAAACATACTGCATAAAGCACACTCCGTAGGTCTGCCTCCCTAAATCATATTATGCACAGAGCTTTTTGTGAACCCTGTGTTGGACTGAGTTCCCCAATCATCTCAGGGGAGCACAAGCAATGCATTAATATATAAAACATCTCATAGATTAGCAGAAGTGGTGATGCTTTAATCTGACAATTAAATATGACAACAGCAATTCATAAATCACAGGTGGAGAAACTGCAGCTGAAATCCATCACAAAAAAAAAAAAAAAAAAAAAATCAAGGATGAAAGGAGACAAACGTAGCACATAATTACACTCCATTTGAGTAGGCTGCATAGAAGAAAAGTACAGTATAGCACCTCATCACTTAGTCTTTACCTAAGTCCCACTGCATCCATTTATCATGGATACATTTAAATAAGGATACAAAATATAGCTTAACTGGAAACAAATCCATAGTATACCGAGTCAGATTCAAAGGCAAGGTACCAATATCACCTGCTCATAAAGTGCTATAGAATTTCCCAGCCATAGGTCTCAATCCCTCCCCAAACTAAAATAGATTCAGATGTCATATGCAGGGTGAAAAAGATTGTAGCAACACAAGTAGGAAGAACCCTAACTTTGATCTTTTAGATGTTACTTACACTATTCACAACCTAAATTGTACAGGTCTGTATGTGCAGTGGGAGAAAAATAGCACACGGTTATCCTGAGTATGTAAGCCATGCATTACTGT
This sequence comes from Alligator sinensis, assembly GCF_000455745.1. Taxonomy (NCBI): domain Eukaryota; kingdom Metazoa; phylum Chordata; order Crocodylia; family Alligatoridae; genus Alligator; species Alligator sinensis. The sequence goes on along the minus strand of NW_005841838.1, from coordinate 6,091,938 downwards.
CATATATGGAAACAACATTCTGCTCCACAGGACAATATCTGCAGATTGCAGGACACACAAGAGGACTTTAGGAGCTTTTTTCAACAAGAAGGCAAGGTATGTGCCTTGTGTTCTGGAAAATAATCTTTGGGAACAGGGGTTTCACTTCCAGAGAAACAGTGCTTCAAGGAGGCATGCTCATCCTGCTGGTGCACAAGCAGCTTTTCTGAAACAGAAACGTTGCTCTGCTCCTAGTTATGGCATGATAATACTCCTTACCTCTGTGGAGATGAAAAAAAATGGTTAAGGTTTGTTTTTTTTTAAACCCGTGTGCAATTCCCAAAAGATTAATAGATTTTTGCACTGCCTAAAAGGTATGCCATTTCATCCCTTATTGCCCATTCCTTAGTCAAGGAAGTTAAAAAGTTTCAGGGAATTGTTCATCCCAACTCTGTGGTGAATAATTTACAAACATCACTAACATTGCAGAAATCAAGCTCATTTTATTAATAGATTATAAAATGAGTAAAATATCAGAGCATATTTGTTACATTGAGTTAGGTCTGTCACTGGATGGGTTTCTTCTTAAAAATATGAGTGGGATTACTGCCAAAATAAGTAGAACTAGTCAGAGCAGACATCCTTGTTTTGTTCCTCGTTTAAGATACCAATATCCTTCCATGGAATAATGTTTGATACCGATGATTCAGAAAAGCTTTCTTCTCGGCTGATAAAACCATACACTAAATCAGTATGGACCAATCTGTCTGGCAGGCATACCACACGTTAGCATTGCAGCCTCCCCAAGCACCACTCCAGTCCCCTTCTTGATCTACTGTGATGCTTTCTGCTCCCAGCCTTGTACTCCCAGATCCAACTGCTGCTGAACTCCCTGCTCCCTTTCCCGATCTGCTGTGTGCCATTTGTGGCACCCATGCTTCAAGTTGCCACCCCTGTAATAAGTCCTTTGTATATATTGTAATCAATTGTCTGCTCTGGCCTCCCAAAGGCTTTTCTCCCTCTAGGGAAACGATTGTAACTCAGTGACTGAATGAACACAGGGAGCCACTATATTGCATGATAACCAAAGTGGACCCAATATGGGATGTTTCATTCCAAATTAGTAGGAGAGACTTTGCCTATACCTTTACAAACCTAGTTATTGAAGGACAATGCCTTGTAGCTTTGACAAATCAGCTCTAGTCTGCCCTTTTTATATAAACATGCACCCTCCCTGTTTCCTTTGACAGACTTGACTAGCTGACCGTTATGAACCCCATCCTGGCTGTAATATGATAAATACTGTACAATCTTGCTGGCTAAGAGGAAGAGACAAGAAATATCAGCTTCAGGCTGTAGGAAGAAAGCAGAATTTTACTGGATATGCTGTCTGACCAAGTGGACAATAAGGTCCCTTAAAAGAAAGGATTATGGTCGCTTGATAAAACCCCCAAACCAGAATGGCATCAGATAGGACTTAAATTCTGCAAAAGAATTATTCAAATTAGAGACATCTACATTTAAAAAACTATTACATTCAGTCAATATATAGAAGTTTACAACTCCTTTCAGATTTAGAATACAAGTTGTTAGACCATTTTCTTGCTCTAAGAACAGGTTCTTAAAGTATTCCTCTGTCAGTCATAAAATTACTGGTATAATAAATGATACTTAATTTGACTGTATTTATTTGAAAAGTAGGACATTTATCATAGATATTAGGGTCGGAAGGGACCTCAATAGATCATTGAGTCCAACCCCCTGCATAGGCAGGAAAGCTGGGTCTAGATGACCCCAGCTAGATGCCTATCTAACCTCCTCTTGAAGACCCCCAGGGTAGGGGAGAGCACCACCTCCCTTGGGAGCCCATTCCAGACCTTGGCCACTCGAACTGTGAAGAAGTTCTTCCTAATGTCCAGTCTAAATCTGCTCTTTGCTAGCTTGTGGCCATTATTTCTTGTAACCCCTGGGGGCGCCTTGGTGAATAAATCCTCACCAATTCCCTTCTGTGCCCCCGTGATCAATTTATAGGCAGCCACAAGGTCGCCTCTCAACCTTCTCTTGCGGAGGCTGAAGAGGTCCAGGTGCCCCAGTTTCTCCTCATATGGCTTGGCCTGCAAGCCCTTAACCATACGAGTGGCCCTTCTCTGGACCCTCTCCAGGTTATCTGCATCCCTCTTGAAGTGCGGTGCCCAGAATTGCACGCGGTACTCCAACTGCAGTCTGACCAGCGCCCGATAGAGGGGAAGTATCACCTCTTTGGATCTATTCGTCATGCATCTGCTGACGTATGATAAAGTGCCATTGGCTTTTCTGATGGCTTCGTCACACTGCCGACTCATGTTCATCTTGGAGTCCACTAGGACTCCAAGATCCCTTTCCACTTCCGTGCCACCCAGCAGGTCATTCCCTAGGCAGTAGGTTTTTCCTCCCTACCTAGGCAGTAGGCATGCTGGACATTTTTCCTCCCTAAAGGATAAAAATACAAAATATGAACTGTCCTAAATTGCAAATGTTCTATATGGAAAAATATTTTTAATTAAATATTTATCCTGACATTTCTAGGCAAACAGTTGATTTTATGCATTCTGTGTTCAATTCTCTATCAATGCAATTCAGCACTACAAACACATACCTTAGAGAACAACTAGAGTTGTGTGGCTTTCACATAAAGATGGTCTAAAATTATACGCAGCACTAATTAACTAGAACACAAAATTAGAACCAATAGCTAGCAAAATACAAGAGAAAACAACATCAGAAACTTTTGGGCTGAAAAGCCATGTTGGCTCTCTAAATTGTAAAATTGATTATAAGAATAATTATGTAACACAGGTTTTGTTTGTCAAGTTTTAACTGTGTGCCTTGGAAGCCAGAATTAGATTTTTTTGTTTGCTATAAGAACCAGTGTTTAAAATAATTTTTGTCAATGGTAAAATTATGAATAACTTAGTGAAAAATATAGTAACTGTGGGAGTAAAGAATATATTTGGCCATAGCTTCATTCCTGTTTAAGTACCAAGTTATTCCTAGTCAAATGTTCCTATATCTTAGAACACATCATCTGATAGAAGGATCTTTTATCCCAGTCCTCCACAGTGCATAAATCAAATAGTGGGGGGGGAAGGAAAACAAACAGCATGTTCGTGATCATTTAGCCATTCAACTTTTTTTTTTCTAAATGAAAGGTGGCTGGAAAAGAACAACAGCTTTATCAAACAATAGAATGAAAGTCCTTGTTAAAAAGCTTAACTCTGGAAAGTGCTTTAGCATGTCTGTATATATACACACACACAGTTGCAGAAGTGTAAGATTACCTTGTAAAATTCCACACATCATAAACCTGTTTTAAAGCACTTTCAGAGCCAAAGCAACACATATATGGATATAATTGAGAAGTTGTCATGGGCAGCTCATACTGGCATTTCTGAAATATCATCTTGGTTGCAGAAGGGAGAAGTTTCTGGTGTATGTAGCTCAATTACACAATCCTGTTTATATTGGAAATAGGTTATTGTTGTACTTTGATGTCTATCTTCTCTTTTCCTGCTCTGCATACAAAAAAACCCATGTTTCACAGCATGCACAGACTGCTTACTCTAGCAGAGAGGAGCTTTGAGGAAACCCGACCAAGTCTGAGTACTGACAAGGTAGTATGCAAAGGGGCTCACACTCAAAGTGGGCCTGCTCACACTGGGTTACTGGGATCTCAGTCCTGGGTAGGAGAGGGAGAGCTGATCAGATAATTTGGGATGTGTGCGTGTAGGTTTTATATATGCACATTCACACATGTATGCGCACACACAGACACCACAAAGTCTATATTTCAATGTGATATGTATAAGTATATATAACATGTTAAATATAATGAAGAGAATTATTGTTACAAGTCAGCATGTACTCCTGGTTACTCCATTATTGTATTTGAGATACCATTTTAATTTTCTGATCTAAGGAGAGAAGGAGAGGAAATTAATGCAGTGCTTTACATATTAGGCCACAGTAGTTTTGTTTAGGAGGACTGGTATATGAGGATATCAATGCACAGTACAAATATAAAACAAAATACATTTTGTAGTATGTCCCATGTCAGTCACCATTTTAGGGTGACAAATGAAAGTTCTTTAAGGAATGATTGAATTTAAAGATAATAAAACTGGTCCTTTAAATACCACATATTTAAGTTAAATCACATGAAAGCATTCTGGTTTATCCATTTTGTTTGCTTCTTGACATCCTTTGTATAATAAATAGTATTAGCTCAAATCCTAATACTTAAGCTTCCCTGACACAACTTACAGGAAAGTGAGGGAGACTGCAGAAAGCTTCCCCCATGGTATTCAGGTTGTGGGAGTTTCATTGCAATCTGTGAATAGTCAGCCTTGACTCAACCAAGACTCTTTCCTGCCCCCACTGAAGTCAATGGAATTTTAATTTTTGTGAGTTAAAGTAGGCCCCTAGGACCACTCTTCTGCTATCTGCACTAGTCCATTGGATATCTACAAAACATCATATAATGCTATTCAATGAAAATGTTTTCTCTTACCACATGTTGAATTTTAAAGAATTTGATTTAACATAATTGCAACCCTTCCCTCTGGATAACTCTGCATTTTGATTGAGGGCACATAACAGCAAAGGCAGCTTCATCTGTATAGTTAACTTCCCTAGCTAAAATCCTCATGGAGCAATTAAACTGTCTTGAAATGTACTTAGAATTTTGAAATGCAGAGATTTCAAAGTCTGTTTTCACTTATTAGCAAGCAAGTAGGAAAGGCTTGATGTTTATAATCTTGTATTCAGAAGTCCTGTTGAGATAGCAGCATGACCTATTAAGTCATGACTTCCTCAGCACAGAAATTACTACCTGTATGTAACAATTATAATTTGTTATTGCTGTTCAACCCCAGAAGGTAAATAAGCACATAAAAGACTTTTGACTTTTAAGAGACATTTATTCCCGGGTGGGTGATCACTCGGAGCTAGTAATGAGCATGTACAGGTACGCCCGGATATCTGGGCCTCATGGACAAGGCCTGGGCTCATGGCCTGCAAGGCCTGCCTGTACACTCTAAACTAACAAAACAACACACACACCCCCCACAAAAAACCACAAACAAACATTTGGATTATATTCACTTTTTTACAGTCCTCCCAGCGAGGGACACCCATGAGGCCTCAGGGGTCGCCCCGCATGAACCGAAGTCCAAGGCCTCGGCCCCTCTTGAGGCGTCCCTGCAGCTTGAGCAGCCGGTGGTCTCACAGCACAAGGACCAGGCGTCCCACCTCGACTCAGCACAGCGCCCCCTCGAGGGCCCAGCGCTCCTCAAAGGCGGGCACCGTCCGCCGGAGGACAGCGTGCTCAAACTCGAGCGAGAGGCGGGCCCGCACCAGCAGGCGGAAGAGTTGCAAGGCGTCGACCATGCCGGTGCCGGTGAGCCGGTTCCGCCGGCTCTTCAACGTGGCCATCTTGGCCTGGCCCAGCAGGAAGTTGGCCAGGCTGACCATGGCCCGCTCGGCCGCCCAGTACGGAAAGGAGTGGATGTAGACGTCCTCGGAGAAGTCTCGGCCCAGCCCCCGGAGCAGCGTCTCCA